>NC_064418.1:29460000-30060000 GCF_023375975.1 Astyanax mexicanus
TGTCATCTCTGTGGACTGCAGGCTACTGTGAATTTCACTGGAAAAAAGCTAGCCCCAACCGGGAGGCTATGGGAGCTATGGTTACCTCTTGCAACACAGTAGTGTCCTCAAATCCAAGCGCTTTCTTTATCAAGACAATGTTGTTTCTATGTACGATAATGTACAATACAGAGTCATTCACATATTAGACACTTACAGTGAGTCCAAGAAGTATTTGATCCCTTGCTGATTTTCTTCGTTGGCCCACTAATAAAGACATGATCATTCTATACTTTTAATGGTAGATGTATTCTTACATGGAGAGACAGAATATTAAAAAGAAAATCCAGAAAATAAATCTAAGGAATATATATTAATTGATTTGTATTTCATGGAGTGAAATAAGTATTTGATCCCTTAGTATTCATTAGCAGTTCTGGCTTTTACAGACCAGTTAGACACTCCCAATCAACTTGTTACCTGACCTGAAGCCACCTGTTCTCACTAATCACTTGTGTGAAAAACACCTGTCCACAGAATCAGACAGATCACACAGATTTCAAGTCTCCAACATGGGTAAAACCAAAGAGCTGTCACAGGACCTCAGAGTCAGAATTGTTGACCTTCACAAAGCTGGAATGGGCTACAAAAAGATTAGTAAGGTGTTGGATGTGAAAGTAACAACTATTGGTGCAATTATCAGAAAGTTTAAAGAGTATTACATGACAATCAACAGACCTCGGCCTGGTGCTCCAAAGAAGATTTCGCCTCGTGGGGTGGCAATGATGCTGAGAACGGTCAGACATCGTCCTGCAACCACTCGGCAGGAGTTAGCAAATGACCTGAAGGCAGCTGGGACCACAGTTTGCAAGGAAACAATTGGCAACACTTTGCGCAACAATGGATTCACATCCTGCAGTGCCCGAAAGGTACCCCTGCTGAAGAGAGCACATGTGGAGGCGCGCCTCAAGTATGCCAATGATCATTTGAAAGATGAACCAAGTTATTGGGAGAAGGTTTTGTGGTCAGACGAGACCAAAATTGAACTTTTTGGCCTCAACTCCACCTATGCCTATGACCCCAAGAACACTGCGCCCACCATCAAGCATGGAGGTGGAAGCATAATGTTTTGGGGGTGTTTCTCTGCCAAGGGTACAGGGCTACTTCACCTCATCACTGGGAAGATGGATGGAGCCATGTACCGCACAATCCTGAGGGACAACCTCCTCCCCTCTGCCAGGGATCTGAAAATGGGCCGTGGTTGGGTCTTCCAACATGATAACGACCCTAAACATACAGCAAAGGCAACAAAGGATTGGCTCAAGAAAAATCACATTAAGGTCATGGAGTGGCCCAGCCAGTCGCCAGACCTCAATCCGATCGAAAATCTATGGAGGGAGCTGAAGGTCAGAGTTGCCAAGCGACAGCCCACCAACCTTCATGATTTAGAGAGGATCTGCAAAGAAGAGTGGGCCAAAATTCCCCCTGGTGTGTGTGCTAAACTTGTGGTTAACTACAACAAACGTCTCACCGCTGTGCTTGCAAACAAAGGCTTTGCCACTAAGTATTGAGTGTGTTTGGCAAGAGGGATCAAATACTTATTTTCTTCATTGAAATACAAATTAATTAAAATATATTCTTTAAAATTATATTCTGGATTTTTGTCTTGATATTCTGTCTCTCCATGTTAGAATATATCTACCATTAAAAGTGCAGAAGGATAGTGTCTTTATTAGTGGGCAAACAAAGAAAATCAGCAAGGGATCAAATACTTCTTGGACTCACTGTATATTCATTATATCTATATCATATCATGATAAATGTGTTGTTATTTTAATCCACAATATCAAAGCAGATCTGGGCAGGTCATGGATATTGTGCATAAAGAACATTGACCAACTGCGCATTTTATTCTAGTTTTTGAACTGTCCTTGAAATACAGCAGTGGCCACATGTAGATATCACATTAGATTTTTTGTAAAAAGCCTAATTATAAATAGGGTCACTGACAAGAAGAAACTTTTATCCCTTTTTTGATTTTTATATGAGGTGAATCTGGCAGTTGTCTTTACCTTTTGGAATATACAGTATATACTTAAGTCCAACTAAAAGATTTAGTTGCATTGCATTGCATAGAAAGCTGCTCTTCTGAAGATAAGATATTTTGGCATGAAAACAATGTTATATACTATATATAGACATTAGGACACTGCTTATTCACTATTTCTTCCAGGGTCCAATAAAAAATGCAATATAGTTTAATCTGCTTTTGACATAGTCTCTACTTTCCAAAAAAGGTTTTCTACTGGATTCTGGAGCACAATGCTACAAAACATGTAACAGTTTTGCACAAGAAAAAAAGGAATACTGAAACAAACAGGCTATGTACAAATTGGGACAACAAGAAACACCTGGGGAGGATAAAGAGAGGGTTGGATAACATATAACAAACAGGTAGGAACACCTACAACAAGGCGGGGCTTCAGTGGGGACAAGGGAGGAGACAAGACAGAAAAAACAAAGCCATGTGCTTAAAAGCACATGGTGAACAACACAGAACACTGACAGAGACAGACCAGAAAAGTGAAGAAAAAAAAAATAATAAAACGGGACAGAAGCATGAAAATATGACTAAAACACATATTTCGATAGGCTTGATAGGTACAATATTATGATATGGTCAGTTGACCTCAAAAAAGATAACTATAGTAAGTTGTTGGCAGACCTGGAGCCTTGGTAGTTTAAAGGTGTAGACTAGCTAATTTGAGTGATAAAAATAACTTAAACTTTTTGAGTTTGTGCTCCACACAAGAAGGATACATGCAAAAAGAGCTTTCAGAAGATCAACGATAAAAGAAGGTTGATTTACATGAACTTGAAAAGACTTATAAAGTGATTTCCAAGTCTTTAGAAATCCACCAATGTATAAATAGAGACAATTTGGAACTGTGGCTACTCAAGAAATGGGAGCCCAATCAAAATGGCCCCAAAAGCACTCATCACTGAGATAAAGAGACAACCCTGAGCAATGGACAAGGATTTGAAGATGTCATTGGTACAGGCTAGCATCTTTCATTGATGAATCTGCAATACATAAAACCTTGAACAAGCAGAGTGTCTATAAAAAGACACAGCAAAGGTAGCCTTTGCTTACTGAAAGAACATTGCTGCATGCCTGAAGTTTTGCCAAAGAGCACATTATTTTGTGGACAGATAACACTAAGATTAACCTACTACTACTACTACCTCTGGCAAAAAAAGCCATTGCATATCACCTCGAACACATCATCCTAACCATAAAGTATAAGGTGGAGAGAACATCATGATTTAGGCCTACTTTGCTGAGGGGCAGATGAATTCTGCAGAATAATAATGTGAGAGTGTCTGTACTTCAGCTGAAACTCTGTAGAAGTTGGATGATGCAACAGGACAATGACCCAAAATACAGGAGCAAGTCCACAACAGAATGGATTAGGAAAAAGAAGATCAGAGTCCAGATCTCAGATGCTATGGCTTGGCTTGAAGAAAGATGTACACTTGAGGTATCCCTTGAGGCATACATACGAAGAAGCTATAGCAGTTCTGCCAGGAAAAATGGGGTAAAGTTCCTCCTAAATGATGTGCAAGTCTGATCCAAAGCTACAAGAAGTGTTTGAGGGTTATGCTGCCAGGGGGGTTCAACCACCAGATTCCAAGGGTTCACTCACTTTTTTTCCAATACCACTTTGAGTGTTGTTCACTAAAGACCTGCAAGATCATATTTTTTGTGTTATTATTTTATGCATATTACATTTGTCAATACTGTTGATTTGGATGAGGATCATAATTTTTTTTAACAAATTTAAGCAGAAAACCAAAAAATCATATCATTGCGATGTTCACTGTTTACTGATAGTGTATACAAGCTTTGTCATTGTCATTTAGAACATGTATTGAAGAAATGGCTGAATTAACAAAAAAGATGAAGAGCTTTCAGACCTCAAATAATGCAAAGAAAAAAAGTTCATATTCATAAAGTTTTAAAAGTTCATAAGTCAATATTTGTAACAGTTTTCATGCATCTAGGCATGTTTCCCTCCACCAGTCTTACACACTGCTTTTGGATAACTTTATGCCACTTCTGGTGCAAAAAAGCAAACAGTTTAGCTTGGTTTGATGGCTTGTGATAATCCATCTTCCTGTTGATTAAATTTCAGAGATTTTCAATTTTGTAAAATTAAAGAAATTCATATTTTTAAGTGATTCAGAGCTGTATATATATATAAAATTACTGCCAATAAATTTAGGAGACAATTGGAATTCAAGGCAGAATCCATGCTGCACTCAAATAAGGCAGGTCCCATCATAATACCGTGAAAGGCAGCAGCAAAGGCACTTGTAATCAAGCTGTGAATGAAGAGTCTTCCGCACAGCATGACAGATGGCTCTATGACTGTACCCAACTCCTCAGCAACGAATACCACGATAAATTCCTGACACCAATCAGAAGCCCACCCCATGCTTTAGCATCAGGGTAGCTCTTAGTAAGACTACAGTATGCAAATCTGCTTGTGTCGCCTCAATTTATTTTCCAATTTCCTCTGAGATGCTCTGATACTGTCTCTTAACCACCCTCTCTCTCTCTCTCTGCTGTCTCAGAGGATGAAATATTGAGAGCATTCCGCCTCTCAGCAGAATGGGTCCACTCGTCTTTTTTCTTTTTTTTTGCCCGTGTGTGCCAGACACTCCCCCGACCGACCGACCGACCGACCACCACACACTGGAGCAGGAGTAGTCCAACCGTGTCTGATATCTCGATCTGGAGCTGTGACCACCCACCAGTATGTATTTTACACACGCATTCACACAGACTTACATACAATATTTAAAACACACATGACCCAACAAGCTGCTTCACTAAAAAAGAATAGCAGTCCAGTGAGACCCAGTTCAGAATAGAGTACTATGGTGGTGGGTGGAAGTGGACTGGGACAGGCTATAGTAACTAGAGCACCGGTCTAAAACTGGTGAGCAGCACGACCCCTCACCCACCCACTAACCCCCGCCTCCTTAAATCGCCAGGACAACACGGCAGTGGGTCACTGAGGCATGACTGCACAACTCCGCACAACAGAGGAGGGCACAACAGAGGAGGGATCGAGTGACAATGCTGAATGAGTACGCTCACATTCAGCTCCTCACTCTCTCCCTCTCTATCACAAACATTCTATCTCTTTCTGCCTGTCTATGTCTTTGTGTTTCTCTTTCAACACCTTTAAGCTTTTTCCTGCTTTCAGGTAACTATACATAGACACACTGCAAAATATTACACTATACTCTATAGTCTATATAAATACACATGCTTCAGTAATTATAAAATGAATAAACATATATATATATATATATATACCATATAGTAATTTTGCACCTACTAAACAGGTTACATTCTAAGCGCAATTTATTCCCCCCAAAAATGACATGAATCTACTGTGTGAACCAAAATATGCTTGGGTTTCTGGAGGTATAATACTCAGAGAAGAGTATAGTCTTGAGAAAACATCGCAGTTAAAGGTGCAGCATGTCGACACAATATAGTTCAGAATACACTCTTATACACAGATAGCTATTGCCTATTTTAATAACAATGTGTTTTGTTTATGGTGTTACAAATAGATAATGATACTTTCTATATACTATACTTCTACTATGTTAAGATTTTACCATACCATACCATATTGTACATATTGCATTTCTC
This sequence comes from Astyanax mexicanus, assembly GCF_023375975.1. Lineage (NCBI taxonomy): Eukaryota > Metazoa > Chordata > Actinopteri > Characiformes > Acestrorhamphidae > Astyanax > Astyanax mexicanus. Next base: position 29,465,714 of record NC_064418.1, read on the forward strand.
TAAAACATATCGATTTATGAGTTTTCGTCATATTGCACATACCCAGCCCTACCCAGCTCTCCGTTACCATTTCACAACCAATCAACACATCTATACAATCAAACAATCTATAAAATTCCCTAAAACAAAAGTTCAAGTAATTCAAGCAATTCATCCATCCAAGTACCTCCAGAAGCACTATCTCAGCCCATTTCCCTATCCAGCATGCAGCCAATTCAAATAGCACAGTAAAATGCAAAACCAGCAGCAGAAGAAAGCCCCTATACACGCACCGTAGGAGAGGAGGGAGCGCGGGCGGTGAGCTGAGGTGTGTTCTTCTCTGCTCTAGGATCAGCATGTGAGCCCTCTCTCAGCTCCCTCTGCTATTGTTACAGCAGAGGGCTCTTCACTGAGCATGCTCCATACACAACTCCGCTCACCGGTTGGCATGGGAACCACAGAAACACAAGGCTGTCCGAAAGGACCTCCTAGCCTAGACACATCCGCCCTCTCTCTCTTTCTCTCTCTCTCTCTCGTTCTCTCGCTCTTCCCCACCTGCTCTCCCACGAGGGCATTCCTTTGTTTTGGTAGCCTCTAATCTATTCTATTAGACAGACCTTAGAAACTGTGAACACAGTGATCTGACACTGCCCACCCACACACTTACACACACACGTATACACACCACTAATGAATGCACAATAATGAATAATAAGGCAGAGGTGCAGTCTCATCATTTTCTGCTCTTTTCACTCACTTTAATTTAATAACTCACTCAGACTCATCACCTCATCATGGCCATCAGTGTACACCCTATATATATATATATATATATATATATATATATATATATATATATATACAGCTCTGGAAAAAAGTTAAAATGAGTAAAATAAACATTGTTTTATTCTATAAACTACGGACCACATTTCTCCCAAATTCTAAATAAAAATATTGTAATTTAGAGCATTTATTTGCAGAACATGAGAAATGGCTGAAATAACAAAAAAGATCTAGAGATTTCAGACCTCAAATAATGCAAAGAAAACAAGTTCATATTCATAAAGTTTTAAGAGTTCAGAATTCAATATTTGGTGGAATAACCCTGGTTTTTAATCACAGCTATCATGCATTTTGGCATGTTTTCCTCCACCAGTCTTACACACATTTTGGATAACTTCATGCCACTCCTGGTGCAAAAAATCAAGCAGTTCAGCTAGGCTTGACGGCTGTGATCATCCATCTTACTCTTGATTATATTCCAGAGTTTTTTTTTATTTGGTAAAATCAAAGAAACTCATAATTTTGAAGTGGCCTCTTATTATAAAACATGTTAGTATACCTTTAGTATACTACCTATCTAATGTGTGGTGTTGAGCATTGTCCTGTTGCAATAGCCCACTGCACTGCTGTTCAGAAAAGGTGGAGCCACTAGTTCCTCCCACTGGGCCTCATTAATGTAACACTGAGCTGACAAACTGCCTGTAATAAAGACCAAAGGTCACCTCGGGTAGTACACAACGGGACCCCACATAGTGACAACAAGCTGCGTGACGCACAACAAGAAAACATTGACATTTAAACTTTGCAAACAGTGGCTTTACATTTACACACAGATTTGTTGGTCGTTTCCACCACCAAGACAAATACAAGACTTGTTACTGTCAGTCTATGAGAATCTTGCATGACTACAAAGCTCCTAAGTTTCATTCGTTCTGGGTCTAACTCTCATTTTATTTTTTTATTCCATTTTAGTATATTCTTAGTCTATCTAATAATGCTGTATATTTTATATATTTGTTATAATGCTATAATAATTAACAGCTTCCTAATGTGTGTATGTGCCTCTGCCTAAAAGTAATGAATACCGTGTATCATATCCGTGCATCCCAACAAGTATCCCCTTTTTACTGCACTAAGACGCAGACAAGAAGGTCACACCAGGATGACCTCTTGTCTACAATTAAGCTGCTCCTTCCAAAGAAAAAAATAAATAAAAATAAAAAAACAGAGGTGTAGATATCACGCCATCGGAAGTCTTTTATATATGGAGAGCTCTGAAAGCAAACAGCACTTTCAGTACAGGAACGCACCACAGGGCGCTGCATCATTCCTCCGCACTCCCATGGGACTACTTTCAAAGTGTATTGGCTGAGCAGTGTAATTACAGTGTATTCTGTGTGAGGCTGGCATGGTGGAGCCATATGGGGGCGGCTAATCCCCTCTCTGCTACCACACATGCGCCCCTCTTGCACCAGCAACCAGACAGCAAAAGCAGCTTGAGCCGAGTGTGAAACAGACATCAACTGAGCCCGTCAATCTGTCATAACCTGAGCCGCAGCGTGTCTGAACCTGACAGGACGGTCTGAGGGCTTTCCTCTTTGTTTCTGCCGGAAACCAACGATCCACCATTGTAACAAATGAGACAGCCATTCAGCAGCTCCATTATCACCATTCAGTCCCCTCTTCCCCAGAGACTCAAATTTACTATAAGCTACTGTTCCACGCCAACCGACTGACCTCACATCTGCAAAGAGCCTGTTTACAGTCTGTGCAATAAGATAGAGAATCAATATGAAAAGCAATGTAATTAAAAGAATTGCACTTGCTAAGTTAAATAACTAAGATATCTTATAAAATACCAAAAACTATGAATAATTAAATCTAAAAATGAAACATTCAAAACTCTACTGCACATTTGTCACAATTATTGGATAATTCTCATAAAATGATGAGCAATCATTAATGAGTAATCTGCATAATGGCTCAATATTAAGGGACCATATCATGAAAAATGAAACTGTTCTGACTTTTTAAAAATAAGACAGCTTCCATTTTGGTGCACAGTAGCATTGTTAAACTGTTCATATGCACCATTTAAAGCCAAGTTAATCCATTAAATTGTGGAAAATCATATAATCAATGTGGACTGTCAATAGAAAATATCATGCAACAACAACATATTTTAAGTTTAGTACACATGTGTCAAACACAAGGCCCGCGGGCCAAATGTGGCCCGCCACGTCCTTTTATGTGGCCCGCGAGAGCTTGTAAGATCTTTGTGTCTATAATAAATAGGTCAGAAGCGTTCTTTGACCAAAAACTACATTCCCCACAATGCTTGTCGATTGTATTACCCGCGAAGTTACGGCTTACTGCCACTACACGGCAGTGTAGTCATTGATGTGGAAACCCTGCCGGAGGGAAGGCGTAACTTCGCGGGTGGAATACAAATGTTTATCCCATAATGTCCAGAAAAAGAAAAGTTGATGCAGACGGCCTTTTGAGTTACGAAGAGTGTTACTGACCAAAATAAACGCTTTTTATGAGAGATATAAGTTGTGTGTAAATATTTAATATAAGACAATAGCTGACAAAATCTGTTTTAATGACGTTAATAAACATCACTGTGACAGCGCTAGTCAAAGTTTCACCACAGCAAAGGACGAGGACGTGAATCACTCATCTAACCAGCCTTTACTGATTTCTGCCCCCAATAACCCTTTCAATAACCTCCAATAGCCTTTAATAGTCTTCAGTAGCCTTCAACAGTCTAACCTTGCAGCCGTGGTGTGTCCACTAAACTCCGTAGTTATAAACATCCTGAGGTTAGCAGCGCGCTAACTGACCTGTTTATAATGTAATCCCAGCAGTGACTCCGTGACGCTGCTCTAAACTGCTGCTGTTAGCTGCTTGGGCTGAAAGATGAACTGTAGAGAGCTGTATTATCCGTTTAGTGGGGTTAAAACCTTTATTTACTACACAGATAAACTGTAAAAACGCTCCAGACTGGCTCAGCTGAGCCCTGTAGCCCGTGGCTGGGCTGTAGCTCTGACTCAGTAAAGACAGCGGGCTTGTGCTGCTGCTGCTGCAGCTCCGACTAGTGGTTGTATGAGGAACTGCTAAATCTGAGGAAATACTAAATCTGTCACATGTTCTTAACAGCTCACAATTTTTGATTTTATATTTATTAAGCCTTATTTCAGTATCAAACGTTTTGATCAAAGTTAATATAACTTGATGTCATTTCTATTCACTTGAATTGTTTGGTTCTTGATTGATGGAGTTTTTGGATTTCATAACATGACAAATTAAAAGGATTTATGTTAATAGAGCAACAAGCAAACATTTTTTCCATGCAACTGTAATATTTCATTGAATAAATAATATATTGAGAGTTATTTATCATTAAGGAGTAATTACATTCATTTTATATATCATTTGGTTACATTTTATTACATTTATAAGTTACATCTGGCCCTCAGAGGACAGTCAATATGCCAATGTGGCCCTCGGCCAAAATGAGTTTGACACCCCTGGTTTAGTATGTTTGACGTCACATTTTACATGTCATACTGAGAAATCTGCATATGAGCAGTCTAGTTATAAATAGCATAGATGCATCCAAACTCTGCCCTATTCACTAATCTATTTCCTTACATATAGTGCACTACTATTCTGCACAGAATTCAACAATCCAGTGAACAATTTCAGACTCCTCGTAATGCATGTGACGTAAGCTCACTACTGTACGACACCAGATTGCATCACATAAACAGCTTAAACTTCGCCGTTCCTTAGAGAATGAATTTTTAATAGATAAACTATAATTCATAGTCTGTGTCTTTTAAGGTACATTGTATACTATATATTATGGTATCTATACACAAAACTGAAAATTCAGCTCTAGATTTATAGATAACAATAAAAAAAAGGGTGAAACTCCAAAGTAACGCACTATACAGTAAATAGGGCACAGTTTCAGACAAAGCTACTGTTTTCTACTGGAATGATTTCTGAATATAGCACAATACAATAGGAGCCAATCAGAATAAATCATATAAATATATCAGCCTTAAAGGTTTAACAACAAACCATGTTTAATTCTAATTAATAAAGATTTTGGAAAATAATCATGTGAAAATGAACAAGTACAGGGGTTGGATAATGAAACTGAAACACCTGGTTTTAGACCACAATAATTTATTGTGGCGACGGACAGTTCTGGTGGAGACAGGAGAGTTGAGGTGCACATTGAATTCTGCCCTGATTTGTGCAGCCGTGGTTTTATGTTTTTTGGATACAATCCGGGTTAGCACCTGAACATCCCTTTCAGACAGCTTTCTCTTGCGTCCACAGTTAATCCTGTTGGATGTGGTTGGTCCTTCTTGGTGGTATGCTGACATTACCCTGAATACCGTGGCTCTTGATACATCACAAAGACTTGCTGTCTTGGTCACAGATGCGCCAGCAAGATGTGTACCAACAATTTGTCCTCTTTTGAACTCTGGTATGTCACCCATAATGTTGTGTGCATTGCAATATTTTGAGCAAAACTGTGCTCTTACCCTGCTAATTGAACCTTCACACTCTGCTCTTACTGGTGCAACGTGCAATTAATGAAGATTGGCCACCAGGCTGGTCCAATTTAGCCATGAAACCTCCCACACTAAAATGACAGGTGTTTCTGTTTCATTGTCCAACCCTTGTATATTAAGCACACAAAACCACACAAATGTCATAAGTAAACCTCAGTAAAATATATGTGTGTGTGCGGGTGTGTCTGTGTGTGTGTGGACCTGAACTTGGACCACCCACCCCCCATCCCCTATATATAACTCACCTCAACATGCCTTTTGCAATCATTTAGTCCCCTGTGATCATTACAAACTGTACAGCGGGGAAGATTTTTTATTGTTTTTTACTTTTACCAGATATGGATATACTTTAGAGTAGTCAGAGGTGAAATGAGTTTTGATGGGGGCCATGATGCTACTCACTGAACGCATCCCGTCTAGGAGAGGAAAAAAAACACTGCCCGCTTACACTAAAAACTGATAGGCTGAATTACCGACTTTGTTCAGGGAACAAGCCAATCAGAAACCTCTCCTTTTTGTTTTACATGCACTTCAAGAATATGCATACGAGGGGAGTGCCTTTCTCTCCCTCTCTTTTCCTCACGTGATTGGGAAAAAAAGTTTATTATACATAAATACATTTTTTTGTTAAGCTTTTTACAATAAAGCATTTTGGCAAATTTGGCAATTTTTTTTAATCCATAGTGTCAAGCCTACTTGCAATATGTTGTGGGGCTGCATTCTTTGCTGTATCCCCAGCTAACAAATTTTGGTTAGTAGAATGTTAACATTCTTAGAACTTTCAAGTTGTTAAGTTTTCTGGATGTTCTTAGAACATTTTTATTTAACATTTTTGAACATCACCAGTTTTAGTGTTTTATTTTTTTTTTTTAGTTTTGGGAATGTTATTTTTAACGTTTCCATAATGTTAGTATTCATCTAGCTGTGAAAGTTGCGTGAGAAATGTTCTAATTACATTATTAGGTCACAACTTTGCAGAACATTCCTGGAACAATATTTATGTAATGTTTCAAGCTAACCTTGCTGGAACCTTTTCAAAATGTTACTAAACGTAAAAATGCACAAACAGGCCACACCATTTCTTTTTGTGCCTGGCCTGATTTATGAAGGTGGTTTGAAGGAAAGCGACATGAAGACCATCTTCTCATATATGACTAGGTTTGATATTTCACAATCAAGGCCCTGACTGCCACAGTAGTGATGCTTTTGCAGACAAACCAAGTCTCCCTGAAGCAGGCGGGAGTCTCCCGCATTTCGGTAGTGGCTCCCTGATGCCCGCGAGTCACATATAATCTCCCGGAATTCAGAACAAGTGCCCCAAACGCGCACAAAGGCGACAGACTTTTTTTCTCTAATCGCGTGTGGGAAGGAGAGAGAGAAAACAGAGAGGGTTCTGATTGGCCTGTTCTCTGCAAAGAGTCTGTGAGACAGCCAATCAGTTTTTAATGTGGGCGGGCAGTGTTTTTGCCCCCTTCCGGGCGGGATTTGTTCAGTGAGTGAGAGAAAGCAGATCATGGCGGAGGCAATATTAATAATTATTGTAATATGATATGAAATGTTTTTGATGTTGTGCAATTTTTTGTGATATTGTAACTGTCAATTTTTGTCAAATAAAGGCTGTTTTTCCAAAAAAAAAAAAAAAAAAAAAAAAAGGAAAGCAGAGGCAGGGCCTTCCAAAAAGAAAAAAGATAAAACTCATTTCACCTCTGAATACTCTAAATTTAATTTAAAAAAAAAGTAAAATTAATTAATATGAAAGTAAAGTTCTGTTATCCTTTGGTGTGTGTAAGTTTTTTTTGTTTTGTTTATTTTGGCGGGAAGGGGGGGGGGGGTGTCGTGGGCCGCTAACCTCCCTGAAATCTTTTGCAACTTGGGATGTCTGCTTTTGTTTCTGACGAAGTTCCAGCAAGCCTGCGTTGTTGTTCATTACGACACACTGAAACGGTCTGTATTTAACAGAGATTGGGCAGATGCTGCAGATCCATCACTGAGTCTTTATACTCCAGCCTATCATACTGGAGCTGTGAGGCTAGGTGATAAAAGATGAGGAATTGATGGCCCGGGGGCTGAGCTGGCCCATTAGGGAGCAGCACACATGTGGCCCATGCTCTAAGGAAAGCAGCAGCAGAACAGCCATAGAGCTGCTGCCATCACTCCGCCTAAAGCTTCAGCCATTCTTAATTTATGAGGGCTCTACCACAACCTTAATAATTTATACACAGCCCCACACAGCGATCACAGACACTTTACAACTATGTGTTGTATAGTCCCCAAAAAAAAAACCTGTTTCAGTGAAGGATTGTCCCTGCATTCTTTTTTTGGTGCATGGTCTATATTTAGAAATGCATATGAATCAGCATGTGACGACAGCGACGTTAAAGAACCCATCTGGCCATTTTTTTTTTTTTTAATCAACTGTATAATACAGTATGACTATGATTTAACTAAATAAAAAAAAATAAGTTCACCCTACTATTTACTATAAAACTATATTCTAAGCCAGGGGTCTCAAACTCATTTTTGCCGAGGGCCACATTGGCATATTGGCTGTCCTCTGAGGGCCAGATGTAACTTATAAATATAAGAAAATGTAACCAGATGTAATACAAAATGAATGTAATTACTCCTTAATGTTAAATAACTCTCAATATACTATTTATTCAATCAAATATTACAGTTGCATGGAAAAATGGTTGCTTGTTGCTCTATTAACATAAATCCTTTTAATTTATAAGTTATATTAACTTTGATCAAAACGTTTGATACTGAAATAAGGCTTAATAAATATAAAATCAAAAATTGTGAGCTGTGACAGATTTAGCATTTCCTCAGATTTAGCAGTTCCTCATCCAACCACTAGTCGGAGCTGCAGCTGCAGCACCACAAGCCCGCAGTCTTTGCTTAGTCAGAGCTGCAGCCCAGCCACGGGCTACAGGACTCAGCTGAGCCAGTCTGGAGCGTTTTTAAAAATTTGTAAGTTCTTCTGTGTATGAAATAAAATAACCCCACTAACCGGATAATACAGCTCTCTACAGTTCATCTTTCAGCCCAAGCAGCTAACAGCAGCAGTTTAGAGCAGCGTCACGGAGGCACTGCTCGGATTACATTATAAACAGGTCAGTTAGCGCGCTGCTAACCTCAGGATGTTTATAACTATGGAGTTTAGTGGACAAACCACGGCAGCAAGGTTAGACTGTTGAAGGCTACTGAAGACTACTAAAGCAGGCAACGCAGCGTAAGCAAAAAAAAAACAAAAACCACACACACACACACCAAAATACAAGTTAAGATAAAATATGAAAACGAACATAATAAAGCATAAATAATTAAATTGAATTGCGGGCCAGATGTATGTTTATTTTGTTAACCCGTGAGGGGCCGTATGAAACCACGTCGCGGGCCGCTACTTTGAGACCCCTGTTCTAAGCTTTTCACCAACAAAAAATATGAATATGAACATAAAACAGGCAGGTTCTATTGTTCTAGCCTGTCCATCTCTGCCACATTATACAGCATCAACAGCATTCACATACTAAACAATGGCTATTGGTGCTATTCCCTTCCCTCAGAGGGAACAATGCATTGTTTGTTCAGTGCCCACAGTGAACAGTGGGTCATCATGTATGAGGATGGATGGGGAGGGGAGGGGGGTCTACCTAAATACAGGATGTAGTAAAAATGTCTAACACTAGCATGTGCTGGAAAATACATAAACGGTGTGTACTACATCCTAAGCTGGCCATCATGCCAATCATAAATGTCACCAGGGCCAAATGTTGATCTTAAATGGAGTTTGGAGTGGGGACAATTGATTGTGGTACGGCCATAATGCACAAAGGACACACTGACACAAATACAGGAGAAAAAATGACACCCATACATCACACACTGTGAAATGGAATCTTTAAAACACATTTGACGCAAACAGTAGAACAGAATTTACAGTTACGACACAGCGCTTGCTTTTAGTGTGTGGATACAGCTTGTTTGCAGGAGCTGGAGGAAGGTACACAAGCGCATAAGCTCCTGTGCGGTGTAGAATCTGTGAAGCAGCATGGGAACTGTCCCAAATTCCTCAGCTCAGCAGCTTTCACTGAGTCAGAGTAGTCGCAGCTAGGGATTCATTCATTTGAGTCCAGAAAGCTAGAAAAGGAAAAACCCCGCTAGCTTTCATTTTTTTTGTTTTTACCGTTTAAGCTGTGCTGGTGTGTGTTATATATGATGATATATATGATAGGTGAATAGTACACAGTTGTGTATAACATAATTGTTTCACATTTATGTACACATGTATGTTAAAGTCCAAAATCCTCTACAGCCCTGTACAATAACAAATATTAAATAAGATGAGAGAGAAATAATCTGTCCAAAATGAACTGGAAATCATTCTTTTTACGTTCTTTTTTTTTTCCTCCTCCTGTAGAGTTGCAATTTTAGAGACATAACAATGTTGATTTTTACATGCAGCTCTGGAAATAAATAAGAGACCACTTAAAAATGATGAGTTTCTTTGATTTTGCCAAATTGAAAACATCGGAATATAATCAAGAGGAAGATGGATGATCACAAGCAATCAAACCAAGCTGAACTGCTTGAATTTTTGCACCAGGAGTGGCATAAAGTTATCCAAAAGCAGTGTGTAAGACTGGTGGAGGAGAACATGCCAAGATGCATGAAAACTGTGATTAAAAACCATGGTTATTCCACTAAATACTGATTTCTGAAGATGACTCTTAAAACTTTATGAATATGATCTTGTTTTCTTTGCATTATTTGAGGTCTGAAAGCTCTGCATCTTGTTGGTTATTTCAGCCGTTTCTCATTTTCTGCAAATAAATGCTCTAAATGAAAATATTTTTATTTGGAATTTAGGAGAAATGTTGTCCATATTTTATAGAATAAAACAACAATGTTCATAAAATAATAAAACAAATAAAACAAACTGATTCAGAAACTGAAGCAGTGTCTTAATTTTTAAAGTTTTAAAGATATTGTAAAGACATTAGTACTGAAAAATATATTTATTATTACTATTACTATTAAATTACTATAAACAAATATTGTTTTTTTTGCAATTTGTTAAATAAAGCAAATATACTGTATTGATTTAATGTGCAAAAGTGTAATAGATTTGAACATTTTAAACAAAAAGTATATTGAGACACTTGCTCATTTATTATTTCTTCTGAAAACAAAAATTGTATCCTGCCTTTGCTAGTTTACTGTTTAGGGAAGGTTTTCTACTAGATTCTGGAGCATTGGTGTAAAGTTTTGATTGTACCAAGCAACAAAAGCATTAGTAAGGTCAGGATATTGACTGATCATCACTTCTTCTAATCTACCCATCCTCAACTCTTCAGAAAAGTACTGAATGGAGCCCCATAATTCCAGAGAACACTGGACCTCAACTTCACAACTAAGTGCTGGGGGGCTTTATAGTCCTTTAGCTCACACCTGGATTTAGAGATGGTGCTTACCAGCTTCAGATAGTCTTATTCTATTGGCAATGCTTCTACAGAGACAAGACAAGCTAAATGTACTGTCACTGATGTGTTTTATAAGGTAAACAGTTAAAGAAACTATGAAACTGTTATGTTGTTTTTTCTTAAACTCCAGATCTGTTCTGAACATCTTCTCACAGGACATTTATCTGAACATTCCCTCCCACCACACACACAGCAGGATAACACCACCTCACACTGAGCAAACATTCCCACTTCACACCAGCACATTTACCAAAGGAACCCAATGACCCAGTTATAGTGGGTCAACAGCGGCATGGAAAGTTTGATTAGTTCATCGATGAGAAAGCCAGACTTATGTCAGTGTTTATATAATGGCGGTATAACCCATATTCCCACAGTTGGATGACGGCTGTGGAAGGCTCTGTCTGCTTGTACACTGCCTGAAGAAAAGCAGTATCTAATTACATGTTCTTTTAATCAGATGTAAAGCAATCAGCCAGAGCACAATACATTTAATCTGAAAGTCTCCTGGTGATTACTTGAAATTAAATGAGCTCCTGTGATTAGGTAATACTTTAATATTTCCACTGAACTTTAGCTTCTATCCCAAAACTCCTTCTATTAGTGTAATAATAGTAATGCCAGTTTCACAACTTAATTTGTGAAGACATACTTTAGAGGAATAAAACACTAAATGTGCGGTAGAATGTGAGATATTTTATGCATTTAAATAATTTTGCCTTTTAGTATTCCTATAATAAGAATATTATGTCTCTCAAGATTATCTTTTTAAGTTTTGTTGCATGAGAGTGTTTTGTATTTTAACAATTTTTTTTAGTTTTTTATGTAAAATTTACATACATTTTATTTTACAAACTTGTATCTTACAGTAGTTTACACTACTGTCCCTAAACACTACAGAGTCATTCATACTGTATCCTGCAGAGTGTAAGAGTCCCTGAGACAAAATCCTTAAGCTACATTCACATATTTCTGTAATACAAATTAAGGGACCAATGTGTATTTTATTATCTGTACTAACTCATAAAATAATCAGGATAGGGCATCATATAATTAGCAAACATTTTAACACTTTAGCATCTCTTAATAGCAGGGCCTTTAATTAGCAGGTTCTTTGTTGAACTGTCCTTTACAAAGCGTAAATCTGTTTGTATTTTAGTCTCTGATCCCACCCACTGCCCATTGCCCAGCCCTGTTTCTACACCCTGGGTTGCCAGATATAGAGCACAATAGCAGGCAAACAGTGTGCTGCAGCCTCAATATTCCTTCTGAAAATCTCTATGACCAGAGACTGTGTAAAACGTGGGTAAATATTGGCAATGGCAATTGGTTTGCTAGATGAAGACTTGCTTGAAGACTAGCTTAGAGCCTAGAAAAAGGAATACAAGACTGATTTTCTCCCAAACAGGTCAGCACTGAACTTCAGCTTTAGGTTAGCTAAGCCTAGTTACGGATTCATAGGATAGGATATTAGTCCAATGTCCCATGAGATTTGGCATGTTGGCATGCACAAACCAGTTTTTCAAGGTGATGTTATTAGTTTTTAAAAAACTAATACTGACTAGTACTGAGCTTCAGATAAGGTTAGCTAAGCTTAGTTATGTAGCCACTATAGTAGAAATGCACATTTTAAGTCATTTCAACATTTGAGAACTTTCATACATTTTCAGGATTACATGGATTGTAGTTATATAAAGTTATATAGAGTTATATAAAACCCACATGATCTGGTTCATAATGTACAAACAATACATACAAATTAAACAATACATATACAGCTCTGGAAAAAAAATAAGAGACCACTTCACTTTCAAAATCAGTTTCTATGATTTTGCTATTTATAGTTATATGTTTGAGGAAAACAAACATTGTTGTTTTATTCTATAAACTACAGACAACATTTCTCCTGAAATTCCAAATAAAAAATTGTGATTTAGAGCACTTATATTTGCAGAAAATGAGAAATGGCTGAAATGACTAAACCGATGCAGAGCTTTCAGACCTTAAATAATGTGAAGAAAACAAGTTCAAAATTATAAAGTTTTAAGAGTTCAGAAATTAATTTTTGGTGGTTCTCCTCCACCAGTCTTACACACTGCTTTTGGACAACTTTATGCCACTCCTGCTGCAAAAATGTAAGCGGTTCTCAATTTGGTAAAATCAAAGAAACTCAACATCTTTAAGTTGTCTCTTATTTTTTTCCAGAGCTGTACATTTACTGATCATCTTACGGAGTATGACTTTTTGTTGCTTGCAATTGGGCCCTCTAGCCCATGACTGGAATTAGACATGGCCCCATTAATTTCATGTTTATCTGCTCCAGAGAGTTCTATTCCTATGCAATACTACTCTACAGGGACTAGACAAGCTGTGTGTGTGTATTTTATTTGCATATCTGTGTCAGCAATGGGTACATAAACATAAAGTGGCTGAATACATTTATTAGAAGATGCACATTGTGTGTGCCCCTATTGATCAACATTCACTGTGAAAAGTACATCCTCATATTATACTCTCTCTATACTGGTCTCCACTGCTTCACCTCAAGTGTAATAGAAGTACTCTCTTCTCCTACTCTCAGCAGAAGTGTGACACCGGAAACTGTTCATATTTGGTCTGAGCTGTCCTTACACCTTGTGTCTGTGGGCAGTAAAGTAAAATATGCCACTCATCAGCATTCGCACAAAGTCATTTTAATGGAAACAGGACGATGAGCGAGCTGCTTCTGAGGAACCGGTATTTACACAACAAAGACGGGTCTTAACAAGTCCTTCCAGAGCATACCAAGCAGCAGAGGTTTTATGATGCAGAATATTAAATGCATTAGAAGCTGGGTGCCCTGGGCTATGCAGATGAAGGAGGGCAACAGGCTGCGGGAAGTGTATTACCAGCACTGTGGCCACTTCTGATTTAAGCAGGTTTTATGGTGATTTTTCTTTTTAAAAGATTTGAAATGGCTTGTTTATGGAAATGTCTTTGTTGATATACACTGAACCGCCAAAAGGACCTTGATAGCACTATGTAATTGATGGTGAAGGGTTATCAAAGGGGACTGCTTGGAAATGCCCACGCCTGTACGTGTGAGTTGTGAGGTTAAACACTGGCCAGTGTGCTCCTGGCAAGTTTGCTCAGTCAACGTCTTTCATATGCGTTAGATGGGAAATTTCATTTCTGATGTTGCATAAGCATTTATCATTCCTCGATCCGCAGTGTCATACCTGTACATTTTTGTGGAATACCTACAAAAGGCATTACCACCCCAGTGCACCCAGGGCAGTGAGTGTAAGCGATCATGACCTGAGGCATCTGGCTAGAACTGACCATGCAAACTGGCAAACAACTCTGGCATATATTAATAGCATGATTCGGTGCAGCGTTCCCTTCCGTATGTAACTGGAACGGTTCTGCTCCACCCCTGGACTGCCGATCCAGCTACCCCTCTGCGTTGTGTTCAATAATGTCACAGGAGTCGGAACTGTCACCTCTTTCTCTTTATTTGTCTGAGTTGCAAAAGAGATCAGTATTTGTTGTTAGTGAGAGGACACAGCATCAAAACTCCTCTCACTTCAGCCATCAGCGCAGACTCAGTTTACATATATATATATAACAAAATAAAACAGAAAACAAAACAAATATTTCACATTAGATTATTTCCAAACAATCAGTGATTCTGTTCATATTTAGAACATTAGTGGGCACAAATATATATATATTTGTAAATATATATATTTTATATATTATATATATATAAAAAATCAAATTTCTCAAAATAACAAATAATAAAACAAATTCCCCGATAGTTATATTCAAACCAAAAATACATAAAAGCTCATACGGAGCCATATTTAGTACATCTGACCATGCAGTCAGAGCATCAGCTATTCTATAAAACAAGCACTATACAAAGAGGTCACATTATAAGTTAAACACTACCCCCTACTGTCCAAAACTAGTAACGCACAAATACAACATACCTGAGTTGCAAAAGAGATCAGTATTTGTTGTTAGTGAGAGGACACAGCATCAAAACTCCTAAAATAATATAAAGAAAGCAAAAATCTTAATATTTCAGTAGCTAGACCATATAATCAGTGCTTTAGTTAGCTAGCTGTGACTTACAAATACACTAGCTTCACCCATCCCCCCACACTCAACAGAAATCCCCCTTTTACAACTACAAGCTCAACAGAGAACATATTTTTAATATTTTCCAGCACTACTATAATCAATTTACACTAAAACAGAACACTTTCACTCGTTATTTTAGACCTCACGTGGGTTTAGCTTTTCACAAGTTGCTCTACGTACCTCTCACTTCAGCCATCAGCGCAGACTAAAGGAGGGAACGGAGACCCTTTTTTTTCTGCCTTGACATTTTTAAACATATGTGAACAAAAACTATGAACTATCAATCGTGATGCAGATTTATATGAAATGAAATAAGATAAAAAATAATAATAAATAAATAAAATATTTTAGGAATCTTTTTTTACATCTGTTACACGTAGTTAAAGGATAGGATAACAGACAAATGTCCCATGAGATTTGGCATGTTGGTGCACAAGGTGCTGTTTTTAGCTTCCAAAAAGCCAAAATACTGAAAATCTACAAGAAATACGCAAGAAATGTGTCACTAAACCACTACTAAAGATTACCAAAGACAACAAAGTCATTACTAGCACGATTTACTGTAATATATTTTATAATAAAAAATAATCATATTGTCATGGTCTCGTCCTGATTTCTGTCTCTGTTTTTTTCCTGCCCTCATGTTTGTTTAATTACTTTCCCTTGCACTTGCCCAGTGTTCTTCCTGTGTCTCTGCCCGTCTTCTGTGCTCACCTATTCATTTGTAGCCCCGCCCCCTTGTTACCTGGTCCCTGGTGTTTCCCGTCCCCTTCCATTTGTATTATTAGTCCCTTTGTTTTTTGTGTCACTTGTCAGTGGCTATATGTCTAACATCAATCAGGTGGCGTGTTTCCGTGTTTTTGCCGTTTTTGTTCTCCTTGTTTCTTGGTTTTACATAAGTTTTTTGTTTCTTTGTTTGCTTATTTTATTTATTTAATAAAAACTTGTAAGTGCGTTCGCTCCCCACATATCCTTTCTGCTCATACCACTGATTTCGTATGTTAAAAATAACCCAAGCTAAGTGTACTTTATGGTACAGATATGTTAAAAAATAAATCACTCAACAAAGGTCCAATGTACCATAAAAATAAAAGGAATTTCACATTCATTTTTCAGGGGAAAATGCATATTTGTATATTTTCATAATGAATATGAATAATGGCACAAATACATGTTTCCCTCCCCAAAGCTACTAATGGTGTGCCCTGGATGATACCACCATTCCGGTTCTTGTTTTTCTGAGTGAAAAATCGTTGTGTGAAATTGCTGTGAAAAGTGGTTTTCATTCCTCTCAGCTTTTGCGGCTGATAAAAAGCGAAAAAAATATTTCTTTTCACAGGGGATTCCCTTTTATGAAAGATTTGAAAATAATACAGCAAAAAAAAGAACAAAGGCCCGTAGCCTGTGCCCATTTAGTGTCAATGAATCTGGACGCGTCATTTAGTCAGGCTCCCTGACTGCTGTATTTGGTTTAAGAGCCCGGCAGGGACCGTAAAATGCTCCTCCACGGAAGCTGCACCAGGCCTCTGGAGAGCTGAGCGAGGGACCTGCATCCAGACTGCTGGTGTAATCAGCATCCAGCAGTTTCCTGAATAGCCAGATATAATCGCATACGCTGGAGCTCAGAAACATGATTAGCGCAGCGGAGCCGAGCACACAGACTGGCTCTTCTCTTTGGGAGTAAACCAACGGACAGACAAACTGATCCTTTTGCCTAAACACATGAGGACCACCACACCTGCCGATTCAGCCCCATTAAGGATTATCTTCCACTTTCAAAAGGCAGCAAGTGTGGTTCTCAGTGCAGCTCTGACCTGAATTCTCAATGACCCACACTAGAGAGCTATTTTACACAGTAGAGGAGCAGATGTAACCTGACAGGGATCTGGCACCACACATATTATCCACTGAGCCCTGGGACAAACACAGGGAGCATTGGGCATCTCATGTCTGGTTAATATATTAATTGCCTGGAAGGGAGAGCTGCAGATAAAAGAACTGAATAAATAAGCTGAGCATTCTAGTAGTTCTCAACAGAGCTATGCTGTGGGTACAAACTCTCTAGGGAATGTTGCTTTTATTTATTAGATTTTTTACATGATGTTGCTATAATATATGTATGCCCTAATAGCACTGCATGCATGTTTTAGCACTGCTGTGTTTTCTATGTTGTAAAAGTTCAAGAAGAAAGAAAATGTGAAAATAAAGGGAGTGAGAGCTTATCTGTGTGGTAAAAACTGGCAGCAGGTGTGAGGTTTTAAATGGGAAAAGGGAGTATCTGTAACTGACGTGAAACCAGGTCATGACCTGGCCAGTAACAGAATTGCACAATACAAATGGAGAACATATGTTGAAGAATGTAAAGAAATAACTATTTCTTTCTATTAGACAAATCATTTAGGGACATTCCTGCATATTTCAGAAAGGTATAATAGAGCAAACCTGCACAAATCAATAGGCTGGAACAGAGCATCTGCAGTACCTTTCTGTTTACATGGAGTAGCTGAGCTGTAGTCAAGCTGTCAGACAATTGTTGTGATTTTGGTTGCTTTACCAGAAACTGGTAAGACACAGTTCAGGACAGTTTATTTTTAGTAAGTCTGATTTTAGCATTCGGTCAATGTGATCTAATTATTTGTTAGCTAGCCAGCTAATGCTAGTGTAGTTCGAAACACTGGACTGGCAGTATTTATACTTGACCAGAACCCTTGCCAAATTAACTTTCTGGCCTGGACTGAGTTAAAATATTATTTAAAACATTATTTTCAAATATTTTAATATCACCAGTACCTGCTTACTCTCTCACAGTTACCTCACTGAACCTCTTGCTCGAGCATAGTAGCTTTGCTTTGTCCTGGCAACAAACAAAGTAAACTGAGTTGCGCTCTGGTACTGTAATTTGAGGGAAATGTAAATAGTTTTGTTATAAAAAACATGAACTGAACTTTTATTGTTGAAACATTACAGTTACTGGAAAAAAAGGATAATATAGGATAATATAGGAAAAACCACTTTACTCAATGAAGGTAGTCTGGAATGCTTGATCTGGAGGAAGGGGTGAGTCTATTAAATGGAAACATGGCAGACAATTTTGAACTAAACAGAAGTCAAGATCAAGATTTTTTTTTTTATATTTTAGTCAATCATAAACAGTAAAAAAATGTTCATTATGTGATTGAAAAGTTCAGTTGAATCCCTTACTCTTGCTCATACACTATGTATATTCTTATTACACTGAAAGATCTTAAAAGATACTGGAGCTTTTTACTTCTTTATTGTTTCTTAGTTAGTCTTCCACAGATATTGTCCTGCATAGCCAATTAAATACAATATTTGTACTATGGAGCTCCAACTGCAGATTCTGTCATAGAAACATACAACATCCAAGCAGCTGTGCATCAGCATACACTGCTGAAAATGATTTAAAGGGTCAAACTAAGAAAATTAGTACAATTTATAATTAACTGTATTAATGTATTATCATCACTTTAGCTTTGACAGCCTATACACAGATCAGGCTCAAACCATTCAGTCTACCCTTGCTAAAATAAAGGACATGAGCTAATTATGCATGTGAGCCACTGGGAGTTCATGGTCAGTGGTCTCTATGAAATGAACGGGCTGTGTAGTCTAGAGCAGCTGTGGCTGGGGGTGGGGGGGGGGGGGTCACCCTACGCACCAACAGGCACCCACCTCACTGCTCTTACCTTATACCCCTCTCCATCATTTCTAAGTATCCCTGCAAACACACTTGGTGGTAGAGGGGAGGGTCTGTCTGACAGTTAGAATAAAACTAATTTCCCTTCATATCATTTCTCATTCTGAGCCTCCAAAAAGTGTAAAAGGACTTTATCTGACCTTCTCCTTTTGATGTTTGCGGAGCTGTATTTGACAACTACAGCAGTCTCATGATTACTGTTATCATTTCTGACACACTAAAGCATTGTTTAAAACAGGCTCTGTAACTCTCTTTGTTTGGAATATGCTAATGCATTCAACTACCAGGCTTTGATGAGTTTAATTTACATAGCATCTAATCTCTGTTACTAACGAGACAATGCAGACTGTAAGAGTGAATCCAGCCTGCAAACTGGAAAATGTTTACCTGACAAACAACGCAGCAAAGACCATTCTTACGTCCTTATCATCACTGTCAAGATAAAACCTTCTATCTCTATTTTTGAATAATTTTCACTTGTTTACATAATGTGAATCTGGCAGTTGTTCTTTACAATGGCTACATTCACACAGCAGATAAAAGTGGCCCAAATCCGATCTTTAACATCAGATGTGACGCAGTTGGGTTGTTTGTATTGCTGTGCATACAACAAAAAATGCACTAAATCTAAATCTGGGGTACTTCAATATGTGGTATTAAAATCTTTTATGTATTCAATTTGTGGCAATGTGACTCTGTATGAACGGCCAGAATGAAATTTGAATTTTATGTCAAAAAGAATGAAAGTTCTCTTAATCTACATACCAAGATCTGCTTGTTAGATCTCAAACACAGATTGCCAAAGGGTTTCCCATACACACACAGTTATTGTTGTTTGTTGTATTGTGCTAAAAAGTGCATTTTGAGTCTCTAGAGAAAGTTCCAACTGAAAATTAATGGAAACAGTCTGTAATATTTTTTTTATTCAAAGCATTCTTCTCTGCTGTAAAAGACAATCCTTTTTATTCTTCAAAATATGGCAACCATACTTGGAATATTTAGGTAATGAGAAAGTTTGTAAATTAATCTTTGGACTTACAAATCTTGCCTGGAAATAGGTTGGGTTGTCTTGAAAGACTTTATTTATGTGAGATAATGATTTTGTAATAGTTTGATTCTTTGGGTTTATGCCCTTTCAACTGTATACTGTTCTAAAATGCACAAAATACATCCTTCTCCCTTTTTATTATTTTGTTCTCTTTTTTCTTTGTTGTTAGTTAATAAGTAAAAAAAAAAAGAAAAAGAAAAGTAATTTCTGTTGATTGTATTTTGCTATGGCTAAATCTGGCTAAAAAAAGAAGGAAATGGCTAAAAAATGGAAAAAAGAATGTAAGTAGATGGCAAAATGATAATGAGAAAATGGGAAAATGGACAACAGTAGTGAGTTAAGGTTTTCAATTGTGAAAAAACAAGGTGACAGATCTGAAATATTTGGACTGATAATTTTATTAGGCTTGTGTCTCAGTCAAGCAGTGTTTTTTAAATGTACTGGCTGAACACGGCTATGGGTCACGAATGTGGCTACAGATCGCTAATGAAGCGTAGGAAAAAATATAATAATATCCTGTCTGAGGACATTTAATGTGTCTTCTTCAGTGAAGTGGAGAGGATTCTCAGTGATAAGCGCAGCTGTCAGCTTGAACTCGTTCAAAGCTCTTGAGATTCTGACAAGGATTAAAGTGAAACATAATGTTAAGCATTGCTCTTTTGTGTCTCATTTATAAAGTGTGAACCTTTTAGACAGTTGTGTAAATATCTTAAAATAATTGTAGGAATTGGTCAAAAAAGATCAAATATTTTCAGGGTTGTGTGAACATGTGGTCAAATTCCACATCCAAAAAAAAAAAATAGATGAAAATCATATCTGAGTCACTTATATTTATTGTCTTAGATTGCCTACATATCTAATTCATGAGCAAGTGATAGGAATGTGGACGGCCAAGTTACAATTAAGAATTCTTTATGCCTGTGCTCATGTGTTTAGTGCAATTGTCATCTGAAAGTATTGGCAGTTAAGCAAAACAACAATGGAGGCGACGGATATGGGTCACTTACATTTATAAATGTGAACTGTCATGACTGACAAATCAGATCTTAGCAAAAAATCTAAATTGACTGGGGGCAGTGGTCCAGAGGGCTTAGCGCTGCCACTATTATTAGGAGATCGCCAGTTTGAATCCTGTTCATGTAGCTTGCCATCGGCTACCGGAGCCCTGAGAGATCACAATTGGACGTCCTCTCTCTGGGTGGGTAGATGGCGCTCTTTCCCCTCATCACTCCAAAGGGTGTTGTTGATCAGCACAAGGCGTATGTGAGCTGATGTATCGGAACAGAGTCACTGCACTTTCCTCCGAGTGTGCTGTGATGTAGCAGCAGTCCAAAATGAGACGGTGGCTGACTTCACATGTATCAAAGGAGGCGTGTGCTAATCTTGTTAGGGGGAGTCCTAATGAGTGATTTGGGTAATTGGCCTTGTAAATCTGGGAGACAATGGGATAAAAATAAATGGGATAAAAATTTTAATAAAAAAAAAAAACTAAATTGACTGATAAGGTTTGTAATGTAAACACTTGACGTCCTCTGAAGTAAATGTTCCATTTTAGAGACACAGAGCTGTGCCCAAAACTTTTCCCTGCATATGAAAATTTAGATTAGAGAAATAGGAAAAAATAAGATTATCAACAATTGGGGAACAGAATTTTAAAGTAGTTAAAAATTTAAGACATTTGCTATGTGTGTGGCCTTAATAATCTGAATGTTGGTCTTCTGCAGAAAAGCTGCATGCTATAATCAAACCAAGTAATATGAAGGATTATGGGTATTCCATACCTAATAGGATATATTATTTTTACACTATATATTATGTTGAGTTGTGGGATTTTAACAATACACTGAAACTTCTGCGCTACATTTTTAGACACCACTACAAAATGTCAAAACCCCAAAGTGGTGCACAATACAGTTGTTAGGGCACAGTTTCAGACCCAGCTCTGAGTTTTGTGAGACAGCACTGATATATATATCATCAGTATTTCCTAGAAGGTCATATAAAAGAGCTAAAGTGCTGAAAACTCTCAACACAGCAACGTAATTAAATGGGCAAAATGACAATTATAGGCTGTTTTATATTCATAAGAGTGCAATAAATCAGTGAGGTGAGATATACAGCATGATATACAGCATGCTTGCATGCGGAGGAAATCGATCCATTACAACAGCATGCACAAGCTGACTCTAGCACTAAGTTTTATCCAGAGCTTTTTCCCAGAAGGCTCTGTTTGGTTGATGGAATTTGACGGTAAGTGCTGGTATTAGCATTTATTAAGTGACCATACAGCCTGCAGCCCCAGAGCTGCATTTGATTTTATAATTTGGTGTGTCTTCATAAAGCAGGTCAGGAAAGCACAGGAGGCAAAGGGAGCACTGACCTATAAAGATGCATGAATTAATAGCAAATCTCATTCAGAACTGTGAAACTCTCACAGATCAAGGTCAAGAAAAAGTTGAATAGAGTTTAATTACATTGTTGGCAGTGAGTAATTATCTCTCTTAGCTCTAACCTCAGCCCTGCCATTGGTGTTGTGGCCTTAAGTTGATTGTATTCTCATGAGGGCTAGAGTTATGAGTCATTTATCACCTGGCGTCTGCAACAGCTATTTTTATACAGAAACAATGGGGACTGTTCAGCAATCGTTCTTGTTGGAAAAGAAAAGATATCAGTCAAGATGTCTCTGATAATGTACCAGTGCATTTCAAAAAGTTCATTTATTTCAGTTCAAAAAGTGAAATTTATATTATATAGATGTATTATACACACAGACTGTTCTATCTAAGCGTTTATTTCTATTAATGTTTATGATTATGGCTTACAGATAATGAAAACCCTAAAGGCTCATATCTCAAATCTTAGAAAATGTAAATATTATATAAGACTTTTCCTGCTGGAAAATGAAATCAGCATCTTTACAAGCTCATCAGCAGAGGGAAGCATGAAGTGCTCTAACATGTCCAGACTCTGCACTATGGACACACACACAACTTTGGACTTGATAGAACACAGTGGACCAATAACAGCAGAGGATATGACTCTCCAAACCATCACTGACCATCAGTAAATTTTACATTTCATTTGGAAATTAAGGGACCAGAGTCTGGAGGAAGAGTGGTGAGGAACACAGTTGTGTGAAGTTTCCACAATTAATGTTGGTGGAAATTTTAGTCACTTTTGACACTTTTGGCACCTGCTAAAGATCTGGATCAAAGAGGGTAGGTGTAAAGCAGGGGTCAGCAATAGGCGGGCAAGCATGAAACATCTGCCCCATGAGGTTGTTTGAACTATAATGAGCAATAATGAAAAAAATTAAATGCTTCTCTGGCGAGCTCTTGTTTACATTCCTCTCCTGTCTCTCTGTTGCGCTCGGCGCGACTTTAGTTTCCACTGGTTCTCGTTTTTCCGCCCGTTCTTGGGCTCCCTACCTCCATATAAGGACGTTTTTTTCCCGGCCGTCTCTCAATTCACTAGCCGGCACAGCGGGTCCGATCCCATGTGAGGAGCGCTGTTTATTTATTTAAATTCTTTTTTCTTGGGTTTACCTGCTTTGAAATCGACTGTTCTGCAATTGGGTTCAACAACCCTCTGGGCTGGAGAGCTAGTAGTCTATAGCACTCCATCCCATTACACTTCATTTTCCAAAACAGATTTTTTTTCGTGGCCCACCACCTAATGGCTTGGAAAACATCTGGCCCCTGGCCAAACTTTATTGCCGACCCCTGGTGTAAACGCACCATTAGTTTGGTTGAATTTTAAATTAAACCCAGTTCACAGATTTATTTATTTATTTATTTTAGATATATCTCAATTAAGATATATATTTTTTAGTGCCTCTGACACTTACATGTGCTAGAACACTTTAAGCCTTATACTGTTTTTTTTGTATATTTCTTTACCAAAATGAGTCAAGCAGTAGCTGTACTGTCTTCTCTCCAGTTAACAGGTAGTAGACCACTTGAAATGGTAAGCATGTTAAGCTCATTCACCATCTAATCAGTGGTTGAAAGGACACTAAATGGGCGGCTCAGATTACCAGATTACACTTTACAGGCATCAGTTGCGCATTTTGACCAAATGAGGGAGTAGCAGGAAGTCAAAAGCCCCACTGAACATCAACAGACTAATCTGGGCTAATTTTTTCCCTAAGATGCTTCATAAAAATTGGGCCTCATTTATCAGATGTGGTTTGTTTGAATATCTTGAATTTCTATTTGATTTAAGGAACATTCATTCAGTCAAACCCATTCTCCAAGATATGCAGCCCTGATCTAACAGTAAGAGAAACAAATAGAGGATTCACTTTATGGATAGAGATGAATGATTTGTTGAAAAGAGAACACAGGGGACTTTAGAAGCAAACAGTAAGAAGACATGACAAGCTTCCCTGTAGTGAATTTAGTTGTTGTGCATTTTAACTGGGAGTTAAATGCCACTTAATGATGGCTGTAACCAAAATATCCTCTTGAGGTTCAACATCCACTTTGGAAAAGCAAACATTTCCATTCAAATGAGCTCTTATCTCAGCACAATTTAAAGCGTTCTTCTTTACATAAGTAAACACAATGCTAGACTTAAACAGCTCTACATCATCCCTGTATGTGACGTGCATAGTTAAAGGTCAGCGCGTAAAAACACAAAGGGAAATCTGTTTAAATTTTCAAACATGGCCACATGATATTTTGTTAATTGCAGTATAAATAAAATAAAGATGTTTAAAAAGGGGATATAAAGGTTATGATCCTACTCAAGGCCTTAAAGCTTATCAATAGGTGGGTTGCCACTCAAATACTTCACAAAATGTATGCACAATTGCAAAAAGTTTACATCCACTACAATTACATGAAAAAAAAAACTTTAGATGGGCTAGGCTACTGTGATTGGCAGTAACATCAAAACAAAGCGGAGAGCTTTAATTTGGTCTTTACTTTTAGCAGAATAATCGTATAGCCATTTGCAATTTGCAATGGTTTCTAATGACCTAACTATGTTTACCACACATTTGGGAGTACAAACACAATAGACAGTTTTGGAAAAAACAGTGCAAAGCCATTTTTCATATGTATGGCCAGTCGTTGCAATTGCAATATTTGGGTGTTTTTTGTTTCGGCCTTTTTTCATTAAAGGAATTTATGTGCATTTTCAAAAGATGGAAATTTAATAAACTCTAATCAGCTTCTTAGCCTTTACTCTAATGTCTTTAGTGAAAGAAATAGCCTCAATTGCTTTAAATGGACTGTGCCTTGGTCTTGGCTTGTCCAGTGGCCTATGTATCAAAGAAAAAAAAGACATAAGCTGCAATCACTTAATGACTCCTCTAATGACCCCTGCTTATATAATGGAGACTCAATAGACTGAGGTCCAGATGCTAATCCAATTATTTAATGGAGAACAACTATAGTTAAATTAAAAAGAGTCCATTTCTATGTTCATAAGTGTAGATCAGCTGAGCACTGCTTGAGGACCCTGAACGTGTCACTGGACTTCTGTGCAGACTTTTAAACGACCATGTCTCATTAAGTCTATTGCTTATTGACTCAGGTTAGTGTGCTGTCTGCTTAAAACCCACAGAGACATCAGCTGAGTTCAGTAGACATCCTAGCATAAACCTGTCAATACTATATCTTCTGATTCCAGATACACTAACTGTGACCAGAATATTTCTACTTATTAAGTACATGAAATCTGAGAGGGTCCGGTGCTGTATATTTCCATCACAATTTGGGAGATACTATATGATAATCACCAACACTGCTTTTGGAGATCTACCATAAACTACCGTATCACTTTAATTCCTGCCTTTAGATGTTGTGAATGTTACATTTTTAACTACAGATATTTATAAAACACACTCTGCAGTCATCAATGTAAACATGTACTGTTGGCAGGGCTTCACAAAATGGCCAACATTTATATCGCAATACATTTTTTTATTTTATTCAATGTGATATAGTACTGATATCAATATACACAAGAAATATCCTATAATAACTGCCAAGAAAACCCACACTGTATATCTAAACGGTATTTGTTAATCTTGAAAATGTGTTTAAAAATCATATCACATTTATTAAAACTGTATTTTATAGTGATTTCTATTGATATTGAATTATTTTGTAGTCCGAATGAGAAACATGCATGTCTTATAAGGTAAGCATTTTATGAAGCTTTATTTAGTCTGTACACACTGATACAATATAAACAGCTTTCAAAAGTGTTTCAAAAGCATTTTATATGTTTTTAAAAACATCATGATATGTGTGGACAGGGTCTTATTCTCTAGATGACAGCAAACCTTGTGCACTGTAGTTGCTTTATTTCTATGTATTACTATGTGTACCCCAGTATTCTTTATCAGGCTAAAAAAATTACATTGTAATATTTCCAAGTGGCATTCAATGTAACCTCACTACCCAAACATATTATGCTGCATGTTCCAACCTCAGTCACTAACATAAGATAATGCAGACTCTTTTAGAGGCCAACCAGCTTCAGTTTTTCCTTCTCCAACGAATTTCTAAAAAGGCCAATCTCAGATGATGAAAGAGCCGCTGAAGACCTTTTAACTGAGACGCGCTGCTGAATAGAGAATGATGTGCATAATGACCCGTCTTCATTCTAACAGCGAAACCTGGCATATGCTGTGATGCACTTTCCACAAAGAAAAATATGCTATCGATTCAAATCAGTGAGATCCAGATGCATCCCTCGCTGACACAAGTGATCAATTTACACAAATCTTGGTATAAAATCCATTAAGGCTGTATAAAACATATAGTTTCAGCATCACTATTGCAATAGGCACATGCGCATGTCAGGTGCATTGGCATTTGTGCTGCTAGATATGAAAGGAAATTTAACACTGTTCTTTTTTTTCCATATCAAACAGAGGCAGATTATATCTGTCCAATATCATGATTTTCACTACAGTCCTGACTCCAGTGCTTTACTATTATTAAGGTAAATCATTGATGTCAGGTGAAATCTGGTAACAAATTTCCTGTACTTTTTTTACTCACAATATCTATCAAATAACGAAATTTCACAACTTTTATATTTTTTAATATTGTCATGCCCTAACTTCCATCAAAATGCACAATTGGACAATTGGTCAGACTGAAAAATCACTATACTCAGTGTCCAATGGGCTGTGGAACTGGGTTCATTGTTGATGGGGCACCTCTAGAATACTGTTGGAATGAGCTGGATGGAGTGGCATTTGTGACCCAGAATCATCTAATCATTCAACCCAAAAGCTTAAAGATGTCTTTTGAAGGGTGGAGTAGTTAGGTTAAATAAAGAGTCTTTTGTAGTTATTCTTCTTTCTGCCAAGAGACCATCTACATGACAAATTAAATATCATACGTGAAAATATTGTAATAAATGAAATAAAAAATTCTACATTAAAAGCAGTCTCTATTCATTTTTCTATTATTTTTTAAAAGTATTTTTATGTTAAATCTCCTTTTATTATAATTTTTTATGGTTTTAAATCTCTTTAGATTTTATTACTCTTTCAGCTACTTTATTTACTCCTGATATTCATTCGATTTTTTTTTGCTGACAGTTTTATTTTGTACTAATTAGTTTTTTTAAATTGGTTATACTGTCGCTTAGTTTTGTGTATTTGTAATTTTTATGAATTATGATCTTATCTTAAATGTATTCTTATTATTATCAATTCATTCTTCTTTATAATGCTCAGCTATGTTGCAAACGAGGGTTGTCCTCAAAGTATTCTGAGTAAAAATAAAGGTTGATTGATTTATTGACTGATAGTTGTTTATGCATGCACTAAACATTCTGCACTTTAGAGTTGGCCATTGACAGGTTGTCATGGTAAGGTCCTATTTGTGTTTAGCGCCATGCTGAATGTGTCCTGGGGTCAGGCTGAACCTTAGTCAACCGCATTTTACTTTAGTTTAGTTTACGTTCCCTTTAAATGGCGTGCTAATTTGGGCTGATATTCCGTCGTCTAAAGTAGATGCTGCTAACATAAGATGTTAGCGATGTGTTGTATTAGCCAAGCTAGCACACAGACACCCAGGCAGGCTAGCACAGCAGACACTGGTTAATGTGCTCTAGATAAAACTGTATGCAGTTTAATTCTAGGATGTATCTTTAGGGTTCTATTGTTGTTTTTTTACAGCTAAAATGTGTAATATATTAGTAAGCTCTTGGTTAAATAGGAGGAAAATGTAATTCGTGTAAAGCCTGCTGGGCTAAGTAAATGTTTCTAGACACCTGAACCTCTAAAAAGTCTCATAGCTTGTGCACCTACACGTGCAGGGGAGTGTAGGGGAAAGTGTTGGGGCCAAGTGATGAAATGAAACTGGGCCTAATACTAACATAAATTTTGATTTTAGCTGACTCCACCCTCAGCTCAATTTTTAAAATAGCAAAAAAATGGGAGGGTTTGTTTGAGAGGAGCACTGGGTGATGTATGGGTTTATGGGCGGGGCAGGAGGGAGAGCTGATTGGCTTAACTGCAGCAGCAGCAGGGTGCCTCTGATAGTGGTGAGACCCAGATGGTTGGAGGTCAGCAGGGGGACGGTATTATTGATTGACTGACTGATCTGCATATTGTGATGTGTCTGCGCGTGTGTGGTTTCAGGAACAGTACACATTTCAGCTATAAACGGAAAATATATTGTTTATTGGCTCTTTAAACATGGTGCTGTGGTGACATTATGCATAGCATACACATGGGTGACTGTCAACGACTAATTATGGTAGATTCTTTTTTGTTCTATTACATTATTTATATGTAATAATTATATAATAAAAAGAATAAAAATTAATTTGCTACGCTATTATTGTTTTAAACAAAATCAGACTCTTGGGAATGTTCTGTTGTTTACAAAATAGACAAACGTTTACATTTATACTGGACAAAATATAAACCAGCTCGGTGCACTTTTACACCATGTTTTTATTCTGTAAAGACCCCTTTACTCCCCCATTATCCACTTATCACAAACAAACCCACACTTACGAGCGAGAACAGTGTATAAGGGTATGGAAATGATGAAGATGAAGGTCACGGCTGTGCTGTAAGTCTTATAGCTACAGGAGAACAGTAGGAGAACAGTAACAGACCCTCAGGTGACTCACAGTCCGCTCTGCTGCTGTCTCTCAGGTCCAGAGCTCGGTCTCGGTCTCAGTCCGCCCAGCCGTGTCCACCGCTTCCGGACCGACAGGCGGAGAGGCACGCGTCGCCTCACGCCAGCCGCACGTTCCGCTCACGTGTGTCTCAGGTGAGCCGGTTCACGGCGCTGAATGAAGGTGTTTTCGCCGCTAATCCACCCTGAAGCTGACCGGCTGTACACACGCTATCCAGCCCCGCCGTTAGCCCCGCTAGCCTCCCCTCTCCTCAGCGGCGGTGAAGGAGAACCCCCCTAGCCCTCCTCCTCACGTTCCCGTGGAAACGGACATGGCCTCTGCTGATTGGTCAGCAGGAGACATGCCGGTGGTACAAAGCCCCGCCTAGTTTAAACTTTCTGTGCTGCAGCATCACTGTAAATAAAAGCTAGACCACAGAACTACATTTACAAATCCAGCTTTATGGGGACCTCTAAACAAATCTATACTGACTGTGCAAAGAAAAAGTATACGAGAAATTTGTGGTAGCTGATTTTATATCAGTATGTCCTATGGTGTGTCACAGTAGCAAATATCATTATTTAAAACGGCATGGTAGATTAATACTAATAAAGTCATCCAAACTATGAAAAACATATGGAATTGTTTAGTAACTAAAAAGTGTTAAACAATCCACAGCTGTGCTGAACTTGTCATAAGTCACAGTTTTTCTTAGTCGTTTTAAAGCATTACTCATATAAGAATTGAATTTCTCACAACCACTTGAACAATCTGCACATCATCTAGTCACCTGTGCACATCACAGAAGCAATTTCTCATTTATTTTATACAAATAGCAAATTATTTCATACATCTGTCTGCTGTTTCCCAAATTATCATTATTATTGCTTCTGTCATGTAGATTACACTATATTGCTAGTGGCTTTCCCACCAGAACATCTGGTTCCCTGCGTTTGTCCATACATTAGCTCACTGTGTTCGTTCTTACATTCAAATGAAATAAATCAGTTTTCATAAATTTTATGGTAAATTTTTTGTGCTAAATTGAGGATTAGATATCAGGTGAATCATGACCTGATGAAACACTATGTGCTGACAATCTGTTCTGTAGTACAACAACATTGTCTGTCAATAAATTGCTGTATAGTTAGTAAAATCATAAAGGTGAATTCTGTCTAATTTCTTGTAGTCAGGATCTCATAAACAGTAAGTGGAGTTATGTATCCATAACTAAGTTTTGGGAGTTGATCCACGCCCTCACTCCTACCACTTCCTTCCCTATTTAAATCGTCACTTCCTCTCTACGTGCTCGTTGAACAACCTCGCAGTTGAACGACCCGCGATTGAGCAGCCTCGCAGTTGATCAGCCTCGCCTGCTGCGTTAACTCCCGCTCCTTACCTGCTTCATGATGGTACTCCACCTCTATGTCTCCTGCGGTTGGCGTCCAACCTCGCACGACCAGCTGTTCTCCTCCACACCTACTCCTCCACCGCCACTGCTGCCGGCTGGTGTCTGCTCTCCTTTCTCCTCGGCCCGCCCTGGCTCCTCGGCCCGCCCTGGCACCTCGGCCCGCCCTGGCACCACGGCCCGCCCTGGCACCTCGGCCCGGTCTGGCCGCTACCAAAAGGTTCCCTCTGGACTTCTTTCTCTCTCTCACCTCTGCCGCTCCCGGCACCGGCGCCCACGCCGCTACTGCTGCCGCTCTTGGCGCCCACGCCGTTACTGCTGCCACTCCCGGCGGCCGCGCCGCTGCCGGCGTTACCGCTACCAGCGCCCACGCTGCTCCCGCGGCCCGTTTTTTTTTTTTCCTGTTTTCCCTTCTAACTTGCGTTCTTCCGCCGGGCCCGCTGGCGGGCCGTGGCTCCGCCTCCCTGCAGTCTCATAGGGCGGTGCTCGAGCGTGGCCACTCCTCCTCTCTCTCTGTCCTATTCCTCAATCTTCCCACTCCATCGCCCCCCCCCCATCTTCCCACTCCATCGCCCCCCCCCCATCTTCCCACTCCATCGCCCCCGCCCATCTTCCCACTCCATCGCCCCCGCCCATCTTCCCACTCCATCGCCCCCGCCCATCTTCCCACTCCATCGCCCCCGCCCATCTTCCCACTCCATCGCCCCCGCCCATCTTCCCACTCCATCGCCCCCGCCCATCTTCCCACTCCATCGCCCCCCCATCTTCCCACTCCATCGCCCCCCCCCCCCATCTTCCCACTCCATCGCCGCCCCCCCCCATCTTCCCACTCCATCGCCGCCCCCCCCATCTTCCCACTCCATCGCCCCCCCATCTTCCCACTCCATCGCCCCCCCCATCTTCCCACTCCATCGCCGCCCCCCCATCTTCCCACTCCATCGCCCCCCCCATCTTCCCACTCCATCGCCCCCCCCATCTTCCCACTCCATCGCCGCCCCCCCATCTTCCCACTCCATCGCCCCCCCCCCGTCTTCCCACTTCACCCCCCCCCCCCCCCCCCCCTTGCTCCCTCCTGCTACGTGATGTGCGTCAGTGGCTGCTTTTGGGGCTTATGTACACCATGTGCATCATTCCACAAAGTCGTTCAACACCATCTTTCCACGTCAACTGCTTTCTGACTCCTAGGACCTCACCCTCTATGCTGTTATTCCAGTACACTCGAACTTGAATAGGCTGGCAGCACCTTCAAACACCTTAATGAATTAATTACCTACCTTTCTTTCCTTACTCCCCATTCTTTAGTTCACTCCCCCTCTATTCTTCTTCTCTGCCCAGTCAAGGGCGTGGGTCAGTACTAGCAAATGTGTAATTTTGTACTGTTGAAATTGATTTATGATTTCCAGAAAAAAGTGCAGAATTTTAAAATCATTTTTTAATCAATTTGTCATTAAAATATTAGCATTGAGAAAATCCTTACAGAGCAAACTAATACATGATCAAATGACTAATCATTTTACGGACTGGTTTGTAATCAGTGATAACAAAGTTTTCACTCTGACAGGTTCACTTATATAAATATGTACTTCAAAAACCAAAGATTTAGAGTGAAGTACAGGCATTAGCTACTCATTCATTTTGTGGTGCTGTTTGTACAAACTTGAGAAATGCCCACACTGTGGTGCAAATATCAGTTCTGATTGAAATTCTTGCCCTCTTAATGTGTTTTGAGAGCATCAGTTGTAAAGTTGGGAAGAGTTCAGTCAAGGTCAGAATCAAGGTCAGTCAACCTTGATTTTTGAAGTGTTTTGAAATGTTATGATAAGATCCACTTAAATGCTTCACAGAGTATTTTGGTTTATTTAATACTTAAATTTACTACATAATTCTATATAGGTTCCTTCAGAGTGTGTCTACAGTATTAAAATACAATGTAGGAAAAAAATATGAATGAGAAATCTAAATAAGAAGGTGTGTTCAAACTTTTGAATGGAACTGTATATGTGTGATTTCAGGGTATTTTCTATACAAAACGAGTGTATTGTATTTATAGACCTAAAATCATGCAATATAGTGCTGAGTAAACAGACCAGAGACTGTAAAAAAGATGGATGCCACGTCGCCGTTCCCATTCTTTCAATGAAAATGAAGCCAAAATCTTCCGCCATGTTGGCGATCCTGATACCCGAGTCTGCGCAGTAGAGACCAGAGGAGGGAGAACGACTCTGGAGAGACAGCCCACTCGGCTGCCTCCACAGGGCTCACAGTCAATGGTCCCACCCTGGCTCGGTGTAACCCAGCCCTTTTACAATAACCACACCTTTTTGAATAGAGCTAAATAACGTTTTAAAAAAACGAGCTCTGTGGGGATATAAAAATAATAATATAAGCAGAGGTTACACAAGCTGTTGCATTTAAATAAAGGAGGTAGAATTACAGTATATTGGGAGAAAACATGACTGAAAGTTGTCTGTTTTGCTATTGAAACCTATGGGGATGAGTGGGGGTAAACAGCTTTCTGCAATCAAACAGCAGGGAGCGCCGGACCTGTGGTGGCTTCACTTTTGAGAGATGTTGCTCTGTCCAGCTATACACAGTCTATGAAACAGATACAGTCACTTTTAAAACCAGTAGGGCAATAAACCAGCCTTTCATGTGAAGATAAGATCTTAAGAATCTTTACTTTTGGATTGAGCCAAATGAATGGATCGTAATGAATGCATGAATGGGTGAATCAATATATATCTCCCCAGGGAGTATAACATTATACCCAGTCTAGAACCTGGGTCTTATATTGAGAAAACATAGTAGGTAATACCACTGCTTAGAAATAGAAACACAAGCTGCATTCCATTCCACATTGTGCTGGTGTTCCCTACATACTAATCATGTGATGTTGGCTAAGGAACACTCAGCTGATTAAATCCCTTCATTGAATGTGACCTGCACTGTTTGACTGCTCCACTTCTTTCTAAAGTAACTAGCAAACTAATGAACTGCAGCCATGTATCATATTAAGTATCTAATGTAATTTTATGGACATACAACAGGTTTATGCTATACTTGAAATGTGTTTTACTGCTTGTGATGGGCAGCAGCTGTTTTAAGCCCTAAAACATGTGATAGCATGCAATAAACCTTACTATGAACTTCCTGTGTAGTAATAAACCATTTTTTTTACCCAATGTTCTCCCCAATTTATCTTTTCCATTTAACAAACCCCCTCACTAGGATTCCTCCAATTACTAGCAATAAGAGTGAGTCCAAGCACATGCCGTCTCCGACACATGAGAAGTCATCCACAGCTCCTTTCCAGCTGCTACTGATTCAGCATCACTAGGCCGCCAACAAACTTGGAGGTAAGCTCCAGATCCCCGAGTCTGATCCATCAGCTAACTGATGCCTGTGCCAGCCAGCATCACAATGGGAGTGATTGGGAAAGAGAGTGTCCTCTACCCTCTCAGACAGAGCGTGGTCAAATAACTGTGCTTTCTCTCTGGCTCCAGCTGCTGATGGTGAAGAAGCATGACCTGAAATTTTAAACCAGGATCCTCAGGCCACAGTAAAAACATTGTTTCTTCAACTTGAATGTAAAAGTTTCCATTTAATTTAAATGTATTCACTCCTTATGGTTTAGAATTTCAATTCAAAAGTATGAAATCCGGCGCTGAGTGGTCCAGCGGTCTAAAGCACTGCCACTATGAGCGGGAGGTCGCAGGTTCGAACCCCAGCTCATGCAGCCGGCTCTCAGGGGGAGCAAAATTGGCCCTGCTCCCTTTGGGTGGGTAGATGGCTCTCTCTCCCCACATCACTCCTACTGTGATTTCTACAGCACAGGGCGTCTGTGAGCTGATGTACCGAGGCCGAGCCGCTGCGCTGTCCTCCAAGCGCGCTGGCTGCTTGGTAATGTTGCATCAGCAGCAGCTCGAAAAGAAGAGGTGGCTGGCTTTACATGTATCGGAGGAAGCATGTGTTAGTCTTTACCCTCCTGGTGTGTTGGGGCATTACTAGTGATAGGGGGAGTCCTAATGAGTGGGTTGGGTAATTGGCTGTGTAAATTGGGGGAAAAAATTAGAAATAAAATTATAAAAAAAAGAAAAAGTATAAAATCCTTGTGTAGTCCACTTTAACTCCCAGCTTGCTCACCTTCTTTGTTTTGGTGTGAAGGGTGAATTAGGGCATTGGCATAGGAACAGAATATCACAAACAGGTGGATTAGTCTCCCCTTAAAAAGATACCGCAGAATAAATTGTTTTAAAATAAATTTATTTTGAAAGCGCGCCAAAATCTGCACCCCCAAGCAATTATCTTTATCAAAAAGATGGTGTGTACGCGCTGCCGAGAGGGGGGTGCTTTTTTATAGCGGGGGTGCTGATTTCTGATTGCTGAAGTGGAGCACCCCCGTCAGGAAAAGCACCCCCCTCTTTGCAATGCGTATACACCGTCTTTTTTATAAAAGACACCCCCCCTCCCCTTTGGCATGCAGACAAGTCACTCAGCAATATGGTGACAAACCCTTAGACTGGGAATTCATGTATTTGGTGTAACAATAGATTAACCCTTATTTATAAACAGAAATGAAAGAATTCTGAGGATCATTTTTAACATGGTGGGGAGTCTGATTTTGACAGAGAGCTAGAATTCTTTACAACACCTGGCAAAGAAACTCGCCGAACTCATAACATTCTGCAAACCAGTTTATATGAATACATTATTGTGTATATAATATGGAAGTAAGCGGGCAACACACAACCAGTTTGTAGCATGTTTACATGGTGGTATTTGAAATGCTTGCATTTGCATTTGACCTTCCAGCTGTTTTTAACTCCAAGGCACATGATGACTGATGTAGAAATCCCAGCATGCTCAGAGACTGCCCTTTTTCTGCTCTTGGGATTATTTGGGGGTTTTATTGATAAGAAGTGTGGTGTTGAGGGGAGGGGGGACTTTTATAACATTTTATAAGTGTTTATGTGTGTTCATATGTGTTGTTCACCCTTCTGGTGTTAGTATGGAGGATGAATAAGGGTCTTTATCAGGCCGGGATGGTCAGCTATTTCAAGAAAGAACAACTGCTCGTTAATGTTATTTGCTGAATGGGACTATGGCTTGGCCTCATTACTTCACGCCTAGTAATGCTTAATATAATGTGTTCTGTTTCTGTATGAATGCTGATAGAATGGTGTATGGTCTACTTCATGGTCCTGATCCCACAAATACTCCAAGACGTTCTTGTGTGTCTACATTCACGATTCATTAGCAAGAGTTTTGATCAAATATAGGGGATCTGAGATTGCTCCCATTTTAGCATCTGCCCATTGACTTCAAAGAGTCGAAGCTCTTTGAAAGAGCAATTAAAGCTCTTTCACATGCATGCCTTTGTATTTCATTGTATTTGTATTTATATTTTTCCTTTGGAGCTGTGTTAATATTCATGTGAGACGTGCTAATTGGTGACAGTGTGGATTTACAGTATTTGTTGTAATGCAGTATAATGGTATGCATGAACTCTCCGTCTCCGTCTTCTGGATAATAGCTCCCATTGGATCTGTTTATTGGACAGAAGCATATCAAGCTTTGATTTTGTCACTGCAGGCTGTAATGGACTCCCTCCGCACCTGTGTGTGTTTGTGTGTGTGTGTGTGTGTGTGTGTGTTTCTGTGATGCTTGCTTTTTTCAGTACTAAGTGATTGATCTTATTAATGAGGCACCTGCAGGAAATAATGTATCAAACTGAGGAAGACTCACTGGGTGTCCAGGATTTACACATGTCAGTACAGGCCAAAAGTTTGGACACACCTTCTCATTCAGTTTTCTTTATTTTCATGA
This sequence comes from Astyanax mexicanus, assembly GCF_023375975.1. Classification (NCBI taxonomy): domain Eukaryota; kingdom Metazoa; phylum Chordata; class Actinopteri; order Characiformes; family Acestrorhamphidae; genus Astyanax; species Astyanax mexicanus. The sequence goes on from NC_064418.1 coordinate 29,501,787, forward strand.
CTATTTACATTGTAGATTTTCACTGAAGGCATCAAAACTATGAATGAACACATGTGGAGTTTTATGTACTTAACACAAAATGACCTGGCCTCCACAGTCACCGGACCTGAACCCAATCCAGATGGTTTGGGGTGAGCTGGACCACAGAGGGAAGGCAAAGGGGCAACAAGTGCTGAACACCTCTGGGAACTCCTCTCCTTCAAGACTGTTGGAAAACCATTTCAGGTGACCACCTCTTCAAGCTCATTGAGAGAATGCAAAGAGTGCGTAAAGCAGTAATCAGAGCAAATGGTGGCTATTTTGAAGAAACTAGAATATAAAATTAGTTTTTTAGTTATTTCACCTTTTTTTGTTAAGTACAAAACTCCACATGTGTTCATTCATAGTTTTGATGCCTTCAGTGAGAATCTACAATGTAAATAGTCATGAAAATAAAGAAAACGCAGTGAAAAAGGTGTATAGAGGATAAAACTCTCATACTCTCCAAATGATGTCTATTACATAGAGTAACCTGGTGCAGCTGCACTAGCTATGTTTAGCTATATTCGTGGCATATAATGACTAAAGTTTAAAGGCAAATGACTGAATTCATTGTGTGCTTCTGCAGAAAGAGCTCAAGCATTAACAGACTTACATCTCTGAAAAAAAATTAGAGACCACTTCAGTTTCTGAATCAGTTTCTCTGATTTAGCTTTTGATATGGATATGTTTGATTAAAATGAACATTGATGTTTTTCTATAAACTACAAACAATATGTCTCCCAAAATCTAAAATAAAAATATTGTCATTTAGAGCATTTATTAGCAGAAAATGAGAAACGTTAGAAATAACAAAAAAGACGCAGAGCTTTCAGACCTTAAATTATGCAAAGAAAACAAGTTCATATTAATAAAGATTTAAGAGATCAGAAATCAATATGAGCTCAGAGACAGATGACAAATTAAAGAATTGAATGCAGAAATGGAACAGTATGAATGTGGAATAAAGTTTATCTGAGAAAGGTGCTTCCACCTTGTGGTCTCTATTGGAATTTCTCCTAAAATGGGTTCTCATGGTTTTTTATGTACGTATGTTTTTTATGTTTATGTACTGGATCTTCATCACCGGAATGCCATTTGTGTGACAGCATTGCCTCTACAGTACATATTTATTTATTAAATGGGACTGGAATATCTCCCACTAGTAATATTAGTGCATTCCCACACTACAGCACATTTGTCACCAATGCACTGATGCATGTTAATTCTTGTTAATAGCGGCACCTCATTCTTTTACACTTGTCACCTAAAAGCCCCACAAAATTCTGTATCTTTAAATACTCATAACTACCATAAACAGTACCTATCAAAAGTTTGGACACACCTTCTCATTCAATGTTTTTCTTTATTTTTTATTTTATTTTTTTCTATATTGTAGACATGAAAACAGTTAAAGGACACGGAATTAGATAGTAAAAAACAACAAAAATCATGTGAACTAAACCCAACTGAGATGGTGATATGAGATGAGCTGGAGCTTCAAAGAGTGAAGGAAAAGCAGCAAATACTGTTCAGCACCTCCAGAAACTCCTTCAAGATGCTAAGAAAACTATACCAGGTGACTCTTCCTACCAAGAGTGTGCAGATCTGTTCTCAAAGATAAAAGTGACTACTTAGAAGAATCTAAAGTATAAAACATATTCTGGTTTGTTTAACACTTTTGGTATAGCTGTAATGCCTTTAATATTACATTTACATTAATGTATCTAATCTATCTTCTGACTCAGTCATTTTCATCTCTGAACAGCAGGTGGAGCTATCTCCATTTCTAAAGTGAGGTCTGTGTTTTTCTTAACTCATCTACTTGTTTTGGATCTACCGTAGCAAAGAGCTAATTATTCACTACATATATCATTAACTACAGCTCTAAGAACATACTATTGTTGGTTTAGTTAATGGACTCATCTTTCTTCCAGGAAAATTCCACTGTTTTTATTTTGTTTCTCCAAAACGTGCAAATCTTTTCTCAGATCAGAATTAAAACGTTTTATTCAAACAGCAAATACTTTGGAGTGCTATGGCATATGCTCTTGTAAAGAATACTTTACATGGAAAAGTACATACTTTTAACATTAATTAATTAATGTTAAAATGAATACATTCTTAAATACATACTAAATGAACTATTTTGGAACATATATACATTTGGAAGTATATTTTTTAATTTTTAAGCTATATTTAAATACAACATAAAACCATTAGGTTGTGCTTTTGAGTGCTTTTTTCATATAACTTCTGCAAACTTATGTAGGTTTAAGTATGTGTTTTTTAAACATACTTTTTTATTTTAAAATATACAATTTTGCATATTGATGCACATATTGTGTACGCCTTAAAGCTACTGTGAAAAAAAAAATACAATAAAGTGCATTTTAAACAGTATTTAATGCCAAGACATATTTTTATCAACACAACGTATAATTTAAAGCATATTGCATAAAAAAATAATTTTATGGAAATACAGAAAGTATATTTAGTGTGTATTTTCATAAAGTATATTCAATTTAAAATGTACTTTTAGTACTCTTTACCTAATTGCCTAATAATATACTTTTTATGATCTCTAACAAGCTTACTCATCCCAAATGTATAAGTGGAGCACCATTATTCTAGAGAACACTGTTCCACTGCTCCACAGCTCAGTGCTGGTCCATGTCTGGCTCTAGGCATGGTGCCAAAATGTTCATAATTAGGTTAATAATGATCTGCTCCAGAAAATTGTGGACACACAGTGTGTACTGTTACTGTATAATTCAAATGTAATTGTTAATATAGTGAACCATTTTATTTTTGCTTTCAGTTTCATCATTCAGGACCTCAGTTTCTGTAACACTGATTTAAGATGCCAATCTGTTGTTCTTACAGCACCACCTTGAGGCCCATAAATATAGACCTAATGACCAGCAGGGGATAGGAGCACTAAATCCATTTTACAAACAAGACTCTCACTACTGATATAAATAGGATAGTATGTAATGAAATTCAATACCTTTCTTACCAAGATTATGGCTTTATGCTTATATATATGATGGAGTTCCAAATGGTCTAATAAACTAAGACACTGCCACTATAATCAGAGGATTGCTGTTTCGAATCCTTGGTCATGCTGTTTGTCATCAGCAGCCAGAGTCCGAGAGAGCACAACTGAAAGTTAAATTGTTTCTGCTGAATGGCCTGTAGGTCTAAATGTGTAGTTTGAACTCAAACAAATTATGTCTGTTTTATGTGCAATTGGATATTTCCAAACATTACTTAACTATTATAAATTAAGTGAACATTGGTGGGCACGTATACATTTAAATGAAGACTTTTGATTTGAGTTAATTTATAATAACTGAGTTCAGTCTGTTGGGACTAACTTTTTGCATTTTGGACATTTTGGATGTGTCCTACAATTTCTGCCACTCACCATTAGTGTGTAGTAGGCCTGGACAATAATTCGATATCGGTATTTATCGCGATAAGAAATGTTTCAATAACGGTGATATCACTTTTGTGGTATATCGATATGTATTATGTACAGAATCTGTCACGGACAGGCGTTTTTTACTGGCGTCAGCTCGCCGCAGAGCCAAACACATTCAGCCCCCATAGCTGTGCTACCTCAGTGCGTGATGACGCAATCACACAGGCACGTAGCCAGATAGGCTAGGCTAGGCTAGGTTAAAATGGCTAGGCTAGGCTAGGTTAGGTTAGGTTCAGGTCCGCTACGCTACGCATCTAAAATGTCTCGAAACGGAGCCGGGACGAGCGGATCCAAGGCTAGGGTAGACTCGGTTCGGTCAGCCGCTGTTTCGCTCGCCCATTCGCGCCTCCGCTCGCTCATCCGCGGCTCCGCTCGCTCGTCCGCTCGCTCATCCGCGGCTCCGCTCGCCCAGCCGCTTTGCTGCAAATTGTGCCGGTGAGTGGAGCCGACAAGCAGCGTAACGTTAATACATCTAATCTGTTCCACCACCTCAAGCATCTTCACTACATACAATATTTTCCTTATACTGACTGAAGCACTTTAATAGATTATGTTGAAACTAAGTTATTTAAAGTTTATGAATCCTTTAGGTTTGTTTATTTGCCGTTGATATCATGTTGAATACCTCTTGTATTCTGGCTGAAGCACTTTAATAGATTATGTTGTCACTAAGTTATTTATAGTTGAAAAATCCTATAGGTTTGTTTATTTGACCGGAAAATCTTGTTGCTTTTATGTATATAAAGGCTTCTTGTATTATATATCCTAGTTAAAACACTTTTGTTTTAATCTGTTAAATTTGTTTACAATGAATAAGAAGCTCTGCCTCTGTTGTCATTTAAAGTTATTTTTATTTGTAATAGTTATATAGGCTTATGTTTGACAGGGATGTCATGTTATTATTTTGCTATATGCAAATAAAATTGAGCATTGATTTATTTTGACTACTTTTTTTTTTTTGTGAAAGGAGGTTTCAAAGACTTAAAAAACATTTTCATACAGTAGTAGGTACAGATTTCCATTAGATAGATTGATACAAAAAGTGCAAATACACAGTTAAATAATAATTTAAATTTGCAGTGCAAGCTGCAGAGATTGCAGGGATTCTTTTTCTGAGGCCTTCAAAGTATTTATCGATATCGAAATTATATCGTATCGACCGAAATTTAAGGAATATATCGTGATATAAATTTTGGCCATATCGTCCAGCACTAGTGTGTAGTCATATGTAGATCATATATTATAAGAAATTATAAGAAAAAAGTGAAGAAATCAGCATATTTATTTATTTATTTGGAACACAAGATACTAAGTAGAATTTTTGGGCAAGTGAATTGGTATAACAAAAATAAAAAAAGTTAAATCAACTTCCCTTTTAGTTGTAATAACTTGATGTTTTAATGTATGCGAACTTAGGTTTCATTCCCCATTACTAAAAGAATTTAGCAAACCAGATGCCTTAAAAAAGTTAAATCAACTTCTCCTTTATGTCAGTCCTGTCAATGCCTGTCCTGGACTCTAGCTCTCACTCTAAAGACTACATTTCCCAGAATGCATCGGTCTCTAGCCTCCTGGATATGCCGGATCACGTGACGATTTGGAGTTTGGTGTAAGTGAATGCTTGTCTTTATGGGACTCGGTGATGGACTGTCCAGGGTTATTCCCGTCTTGTACCCAATGATTCCAGTTAGGACCCATATTTCTATATTGTACCTTAATCAAATAATAGTTTGGACCAAAATACCATTATGACGGGCTGTGGTAAATGAGGACACTTTCTCAGCATGAGTCTTTCACTTATTGTTGTGAGGTTCTAATCTAATGCCACAGTTGCCATTTCTCAGGTATTGTTAATGAGCCGCTGTACTGATAAGTTTCCTGCAGCTACACTCTGGACTTCACACTTTGAACTGGCAACAGATGCTTTTTGAAGAAGGTAATGAGAGCATCCCCCTGCTAAGTTAGCCAGATGCATGCTGTCTGATAGATGCTACCACTGCCTCCCACACCCAACCTGAAAATCTCTCCAAGAAAACTGTAAAAGTTGGCAGCTCTGGATAAGCTGATCCACATTCATAGATGGTGAATTTTTTTGGGACATCACAGAATCTTTTACAAGTGTCCTTCCTCGAGTATTCACTTTTTATCGTACTTTGTGAAATACAATAGGTCTCTCTGAGTTGTATATATGCATGCATATATGCACATGAAACTCTTCCTCAACCTCCATTGTCTGCAGTAGCTAGTAAAAGAAAATGTTCAGAAAAACAAGTCGATCTGGAAAAACACCTGTGTCTACGTCAACTTGTGAATCAGTATTCATGGCTCGTGACCGACTGGACAACTCATCGACTGGATCTCACCTCTGTGTTTAACTATAGGTTTACATAGGATCTCCGGTGGATTTTCCATTATACAGAGACTTTAAGACAAGGTGAGTGGCTGGGTGTTAGATATGTTGTAAAAGTAACATATGACATTGTAAAGACTGATATTAGTGTAAAAAGGTCTTTAATTTTAAATATTTTTTCCGTCTCGCTGCCTTGCAGTGCTGTTAGCCAATCAGAGGCGTTATGTTTGCATGTTTAATATTAATAAGCAAAAGCTGAAGTCTTATCTTACCATTCACCCCCCCCCCCCCCCCCCAGATTTTTGGATAACTATCACCCCACCTCAGCCTGACTTATCCCAAAAGTACTTTTTGAATAGAGAACCTTGAGATCTTTCCACCTTTCTAGCCAAAATTTTTGGTTAGAAGAACGCTTAAATGAACGTCACAAATTACGTTCTTAGAATGTTCAGTGTTGTTTTTAAATTTTCCATAATTTTTGTATTCTTCTAGCTGGAAATCTTATGTGGGCAACATTCTAATACCATTGTAAAACAAACCATTACTATATTACATGTTTTCAGAACCTTCATGGAACATTATTTATGTAAGGTTACAAGTTAACCTGTCTGGAACCTTTTCAAATTGTTCCTAAACATTTTTAGAACGTCCTCTGTTAGCTAGGATGGTGCTGACAGGTTCATGTTATTTTTTTCAGTGAGATTATATTGCCAATACTTCTTTACAGGGACTAAATAAACTAAGTTTGTGTGTGTGCATTTGGACAACTGTGTCAGCAATGGGTTCAACTTAAAGTGGCTAAATGCATTCATTAGAAGTATCAGACATCCCAAGTTGCAAAAGTTCTCGTTCTGAATTCCGGGAGATTATATGTGACTCGCGGGCATCAGGGAGCCACTACCGAAATGCGGGAGACTCCCGCAGCTTCAGGGAGACTTGGTTTGTCTGAAGTATTGTCCACAAACATTTGGACATGCTGTATAGTGCAGCTTAAGAAAGTATGAAGTTGAGATGAGAGTGATGAAGGGACGCCTGATGGGACTGATCGTGTGAGGAGTAGTGACCTCTTGTGTTTAGAATGCAAGTCAAAGCAGGAGCTTAAAAAACACAGTTTTTCTCACAGCTGTCACTGCAGAGTCCCATCTGGAGCAGACTAAAAAGAGGCTGACATCTGAAGTGCAGATTTTATAAGAAGTGGCCCGTGCTCAGACTGGCTCCTCTTGAGCAGTAAAAGTGCTGCTTTATATGAGAGTCAGCTAAGATATTATTTACTATAACTTAAATAGTGCAGACTGAAAGGGTGTTTATATGTTCTATACACAGTATATAATATATGGTTAGTCCAAAAATTGGGAATACATTTCATATCACAGTCAACAACATTTAGATTACATTTTATTTTAGTGAATTAGTTTTGAATAATAAAACTAATCATATTAATCTTGCACAGTAAGTATGCTCGATTGGACAATGGACATTGTGTTTTTTCTCTTTTAATTCATGCCTTTTGCTGCACATAATATAACAATAGACAATCAACAGCCAATCAAATAGCAGCTGTTTAGCCTTCTGAGAACAGAGGAAGCTGTTAGAGCTGCAAAATGGGGACCAACTATATATTATGTACATATGTTTATATATACATGAAATGTGGAAAAAAAGAGGAGACTGAGGACACAGGAGATGTTTAAGAAGGATGCTGTTTCTGGAGACCTCAAGCTGGCCTATTTGTAGGTAACATAGCACTGTGAATCTGTGTAAGTATAGTAGAGAGATCAAATATCTTAATAATACTTTACCTATGTTGATAGCCACTTAAACATAAACATTTACTCATCTACGAAGACTAATAAAGAGCGTTAATAACATTTATTTCTAAATCTCATTTCAATGTATCTATCTTAAAGAGCCACTAAACCCTAAACCACATTTTTCCATTAATAGCTGAAATGTGTTCCATTGAAGTAATGAAACAAACCAGTCCTGCTTAAAATGTTTAGAAACATTTACTAACCTTTAAAAATACTTTTATTGTGGTCGTTTCCACCTCTGCAGCACCCTCTCAGGTTCAACTGTGCTACAGGCGTGCATGATGTGTCTGTGCACTATTGTACCCCACAATATGCAGATTAGACAATTAGTAATACCACCTCCCTGCTGACTTCCAACCATCTGGGTCTCACCACAATCAGAGGCACACTGCTGCTGCTGTAGCTCAGCCAATCAGCTTTCCCTCCTGCCCTGCCTCTAAACCCATACATCACCCAGTGCAACCCCCCAAACTACCCCTCTTACTTTTTAGCTTTTTTTCCAATTTGAGCTGAGGGTGGAATCAGCTAAAATCTTTTTTTTTTTTTTTTTTTTTGTAAAAAAAAATGTTTAGAAATAAATTAATTAATGAATGAGTTTAAAAATAAAATGTTTCTTTACGTTCAGGCATTTTTAGCCTCTGAAAAAAAAGATGAATTTCTTTGATTTTACCAAATTGAAAACCTCTGAAATATAATCAAGAGGAAGATGGATGATCAAGCCATCAAACCAATCTGAACTGCTTGCCTTTTTGCATCAGGAGTGGCATAACGTTATCCAAAAGCAGTGTGAAAGACTGGTGGAGGAGAACATACCAAGATGCATGAAAACTGGGATTAAAAAAACAGTGTTCTTCCACCAAATATTGATTTTTAAACTCTAAAAACTTCATGAATATGAACTGTTTTCTTTGCATTATTTGTGGTCTAAAAGCTTTGCATATTTTTTGTTATTTCAGCCATTTCTCATTTTCTGAAAAATACAATATTTTTATTTGGATTTATTAGATATAAATGTTTTCTGTAGTTTATAGAATAAAACAACATTTTACTCAAACATATACCTAAAAATAGAAACTAAAGTGGTCTCTTTATTTTTTCCAGAGCTGTATATCGAAAAGAGAACAGGTTTGGGGAAAAGAGGGCGTATGGTTTAAATAGTTTACTGGTATCAGAGTTGACTGATGAGTCAAATGTGCTTACAGGTTTTGAATGGTCATATACTGTATGCTGTATGTACGGTATGTAGGCTTGTGTGTAAACGTGTGTGCATACATGTACATGTATATGTACTGTATATTGGTATGTGTTTGTGTGTGTGTGTCTTCCATTCTAAGTGCTGAGAGCCAGAGGAACTCTTAGTGACTCTGCTGGCAGCGGCGTATCCTAGCAACACTTCTAGAAAGTACAGTAGCGCTGCCTCTCATGGGCTCTGCTGATAATCAGCTCCTGTGTGCTCCATGTGGCCTTTGGTAAAAAAATTATGAGATATAAAAATGCGTTTAAAAGCCCTGTTCTCTGAACAGAACTGCGTTTAATACGTGACGGCTTTGTTTTCCTCTCGTGTTCTGACTTGAACAGCAGAGGTTTGACACGGCTCCCCGGGTCAGCCAGACGTTATTCAGATGAAAATCAGCCACCCTCACCTCAATGGTAATGAGACAGTGACAAATGGCAGTGACCTTGCTGACTCTGTTAAAAGTAAAAGCAGCTCCAGAGGGCAGACGTGAACGAAAAACACCCAGTTGAAGCTCTTCGGCTAAAGCGACAGTTTCTGTGCATCCAAAACTGACCTGGATGAAAAGAGAAAGCAAGCGCTGCACTTTTTCCTTCTAAATGAAGGTGTCTTCCCAGTCTAAACGTGAACGCGTGAATCCGGCTTTGACACAGAGTGAAGAAGACAGCGTGGAGGATTAGATGGGCCTGCTGAAAGGTTATCGGAAAGGGGGAGAGAGAGCGAGAGAGGGAGAGGAAGAAAGAAAGGGAGGGAGAGAGGGAAGTAAAAAGCTATGGGTTGAATGACATGTATTGTTGCAGAAGGAAATTTAGGGCAGATAAAGATGAACCTAATCAGCCTGACAAGAAGAGTTGTTGCTCTGACAGCTTCATGACTTCCCATGTCCAGGAACATTACCACAGGGACCTGTCATTCCTTCATTCTCACCAAAGCTGAACCCATTTACTGGTTTGCGGCAGAAAGGCACCACATTTCAAAACGTTTGTGGACACCTGCTTTTTCTAGCATTTCTTCTAAAAAATCAAAAGTGCTATATGTTTCCTAGAGTGGAAAAGTGTGTTTACATTGGCATAGTTAAATAATGAAGTTCCATACATAGCACTGTTGTTTCTGAAACCCTGTTGTTTATCCATTTAAAAGAATTGAAACCAATACAGAACTAAAAACACATTAATAATAAAAAAAAAAACAAGATTATTACACACCAAATCAAATGTATCTATGTAGCACTTTTTACAACTGATGTCGCAAAGCAGCTTTACAAAAATGTGATTGCAGGACAGAGAATCTGACAAAACATTGAACATACAACATAAGCCTTATCCGGATGAGATTTGTTTCTCAGGGGGTCCTGGGGTCATTTTTTTCTTTTATGGGGGGTCCTCTGCGATTTTATACTTGTTCAGAATGACCATGTATGTGTTTTTCACAGACATCCACTGAGAAAATTGCAGGCTGAATTACCTGCTGAACTCCGTGGTCCTATGGTAACGTTAGTCCCGTCTGGATCCTTAAGTTTAATAAAATTTGGGCGCATTTCCACAGAGATCCATGTAAACACAACAGCGAGTGGAAATGGAGGAGCTACTGAATGCAATGTCACGTGACCGAGAAAGCCTAAAAAAACGTACTGGTTCTCCTGTTTTTTTCATTGGAGTCCAGATGCAAGAGTTTTATCACTAAGTAGAAGTGTGGAATATTTTTCATAGACATCCCCCTGAGAAACTAATCCTGTCCAGGTAGGCTAAAGAACCCCCAGTGATAAAATATAAAGAGCAAAAAAATTTATATAATCCTCTCTGCCATCTTTAGAACCACACAGCTGTAGATATGAATTAAGTAGGAATCAAAAAAGTTTACAGAGCAGAAGCTGTGAAGCTTGGGCCCTCGGTTCTGTGATTGGTTCAAATATTTTTTTGGGCCAATCAGTGTGGAATGTTGCTACACCACATCATAATTTATTTGCATAAAGTTGAGAAAATCTCAGTTTGCTAGTATTTCCCCACGCCCTTAACTGAAAGAGAAGGAAAAGAGAAAGGGGCGAACTCAGATGATTGGGCAGGAGTTCGGGGCAGCTTTGCTGAAAAAGAGTGAAGCTGAAGCCCCCTACACAAAAAGATACGGGAAGAGAAAGGAAGAAAATAAATGAAGGAGGAAGATGGGGAGGAGGTGGGTACGAGGTCGTTCGACACGGAGGTAGAGAGGAATTGACGGTTTATATAGAGAGAAGAGTGGGAGGAGTTAGGGCGTGGATCAATCTCCCAAAATTAAGTTATATAACTGCACTTATGTTTGTCACTTGCCGAGTTGTTGCCATGTTGCAGCTACAAATCTCACCCGCCCATAGGAAATAAATGGTTGCATGTCGCCTGCCAGCATGAAAGCAGGGTCGGAGGTGGCTGGCTGTCATGTGATCCTGTATTATGCCATGTATCATGTATCGTGTATTAGGGCATTGGTAGTGATAGGGGGAGTTCATATAAACAAGGATTGGGAAATTATCTGCCTAAATTAAGTAGAAATGGGAAAAAATTTAAAATAAACATTTCTCAGCCAATACAAGCAGAGCTTATAATATCCTGAGTAAAAAACTGCATCTGGGTTGAAAGCCACATACATACTATTTATTCATTAAATAACTTAAAATAGGTTAATAAATAAATGTATTCTGTAATTTTTTTTTATTTTATTTTTACTTTACTGATTGTGATTGCATTCTGACATATTAGTGAGTTCAGGTACTCATGTTGGCTGATTAGTTTTGGATCACAAAACGCTACTGAAATTCATGTTAAACACTTTTAATAACACTTCACTGCTCAATGCAAGGCCTCCAATTAAAGCTTGACTCCAGTGCTGACAACCTAATGTCCATGTGTGGCTGCTCTGCATCTCTCTATTCTGTTGAAAACACTTAAAAAAAAAAAAAATATATATATATATATATATATATTAGGTCAGAAGGGGGTGTTCTGTAAAGCCGTATTGAGTAATTAGAAGAAAAGTCTGTATATGAGCATACTGAATAGTTTTTCTGAAAACTATATTTTGTCTTCTGACAGACACAGAGTAGCTCTATAAATAACTACTTATTTGTGTCTAACTATTTATGTTTTGTCTTTTTTTCGTCTTTCTTAGTGTTTGTTTGTGCACTCTCTTTGTCTCTATACCTGCGCTGCCTCACATTTATTCCACAAACTGCAGTCCTCTCAGCTTGCTCTATCTTTCCCCTCTGTCCACTCCGCTCTGTGTGTGTCAGGGTGTCTTTGTTCTTTTCTTCTCTTGTTCTTGTTCTCTCTGGCTGTCTGCTCCAGTCCCCACAAGAACCAGTGCTGGGCTTCTGCCTCCATTCCACCTACATGCTAAATCACCTGCTGCTTTTTATCTGAAAGGGTTTGGTGCATGGAGGGAACAAACAGGTATTAAAGGACTTTCTGGCCTTCTGAACCAGGGGCAACAGTGACTTGTCTTGGTCTCAATTAAGCTTGAGATACTGAATAACCACTGCTTTGCATTAAACTGATATAGGAGGAGTGTAATTAACCACATTCATATGCTGCATTTTCACAGAGTTTCTGCTAAATCCCACAGTTTAATTTCATGTTAACACATTTGATGATGCACATGTAGAATTTAAGGTGAATACAAAATAATGGTAATAAAGTTATAGCACTTGAATTGAGCTCCTTTACTATTTAAGGTAAAACAAAAAATAAATATGCAGCTGGCAAATACTATTTATTAGTGCTATCAATCGATAAAAAAAAATCTGATTAACAACAATAATATTTTGTAATTAACTATAATTAATTGCACTTGTTCTTCTTAGGATGCAGGTGTTTGTAGTGGATATTTGAATATATCCACTACAATTGTCTGCCTGACATTGCCAATTGCCAATTGTCTGCCTGACATTACACCATTAATCTTGAGGATTTCTATTAAAGCATTACATAAAAAAACTTTCATGTTTAATAAGGAACATTATTGAAAAGCATAATTGTAATTGTAATGGAAAATATATAAATATATTTAAGTAAATCTGCTAAGGTCAAAATATATTTAATAAAATCATAAAATTGTCTCTTTTCTGAACTTCATTTTAAAAGCAATATTTTCCTGAATACAAATCAAAAAGTTAATGTCTTCCAAACCTGTAGTTTTGTTATGTTTGTCTAGTTTTTATATCTATTTTCAAACCTGCAGAATTTGGGTTAATTTCTGTGACTGATCTGGAATTACTAAGTGGAGTAGAGAGTGAATGCCCTTAAATTTTCAGAATGTAAATTCTTATTTTATTTACTGCAGAAAAAAAGGTTTTGTATCACCTACACCCGTAGCCCGTACATGGAACAAGGCATTTTAATGGGTTAAATTACTAATATATACTTGAATGTTTGAGGGAAGATAAAGCTAACATAGGGGCACTGGAATAAAGAATGCATGAGAATGCATTGACATTACTGTAAAAATCTCAGCTTTGGTGTAAGGATTTCTGAATTTCAAGCATGTGCACCATGTGGGCAGCAGGATATACCAACCAAATGAGTCGTGGGTGTGGGTTTCAAAGCGTGCATATACAGGCAAGTCCTGTGTGTAATGCACACACAGCCCCAATGCTAAGTTATCCTTGCAGCCAGTGTGGGGCAGATTATGGTGGAAGTTAATTTCCGGTAAATAATAATAAACAATAATAACGGCTTACTCAGAGAGGGAATCAAACCAAAGTCTTATTGGTCACAACACAGACTTCTAACTGGGTGTGTTACCTCATACCTCATAACAGGTCCCAAGGGCAGAGTAGACAATACTGAGACCACTAGTCTGTGAAAGTGAGTGCTTTTAAAAGTTACCAGGACAGGCCTAAAAGGGGTGGGTCCTGTAAGCAGATAAAAAAATGAAAGACCACACTTAATGTGAAGGTTTTGCTGGGAAAAGAATAAAGGATGGCAAGGAAAAGCTGGCTTCCTCAGGAGAGAGGGAAAATGGAGAAACAAAACAAAATGGCTTGGAAGTAACTACTTCACATTTTAAAGTGGAATAGAAAAGCCCTACACAGTGTGCAAAGTGAGTGTATAGGGCGGTCCAGCTCTGGTCACCATCATCTAAAAGCTTTCAAAATCTGCAAAAGAAATTATAGGATGTGCTGTCAATCAAACTGTGACCACTGACCTCTGGAATGTGACTTTTGATTGTGGTGTTTGTCTTGGAATTCTTTGTCTTGGAAGTGTTGGGTTCTTTTCCCGCCATGCAATACCGCCCCTTGTTATGTCCAAATAACTACATTTTAGTTTATAGTCTACAGCATCTTATTCCAAATTGAAGCTGACGTGTCCTAATGTGCTTTAGCTTTAGCATACCTCAAGTGACTCTGTTTGTGGCGTGTGCACAAAAAAAGCCTTCTTCTGTATTACTCTCCCATACAGCCTCTCCTTGTGCAAAAAGCGCTGTATAGCTGAACGATGCACAGTGACTCCATCTGCAGCAAAATGATGTTGTAGGTCTTTGGAGCTGCTCTGTGGGTTGATTGACTAAGACTGTTCTCACCATCCTTCTCCTCTGCTTATCTGAGATTTTTCTTGTCCTGCCACTTCTGGCCTTAACTAGAACTACACTTAACTAGACTCTTTAGAAAACGTGCAAATCTTTTAATATATCATTGTAACAGCCTGTTACAAAACTCTCAGAAATGTGAAAAACGTCCAACATCACAGTTCTGAAACCTTTTTTTTTTTTTTACAGTGTATCTTGATTGTTTTTACACAAATACTGGTACTTGAGACACAATGACCACAACATGTAAATTCAGCACCAACCCCCCTGAACCAGTTCTGCTAAACTACAAGCACAATTCCTGCTTTACACTCAAGCTACAGTTCTAAAAAACACTTTTTTAGTTTTTCCAGGGAAAACTGTGCTTGTGATGTGGAAGAGGTGTTGTGGTCAGGTCAAAACAGATGCAGCATAGTTTTTTTTTTTTTTTTTTTACTGTACCTGTATACAGTCAATTCTTCTGTTGTTTTGTATGTAGACCACTGAGCATAGAACTGTGTGTTGATTGGGTGGGAGGTACACTGTTAACATTGCTTTTGTGGAAAATAAAATATATTTTTCACTTTGTATTTGTGACTAAGTCAGTTTTTTCCATTCATCATAGTGTTCCACATTGAGCACAACAGTTTTTTTTATAAATGTTTATTCATTCATTATTCTTTAATATGTCACATTAACTCTTCTCAACATGCCTTTTGCAATCATTTAGTCCCCTGTGGGCAATGCTGAAATTACTATTAAAAACTGTACAGCGGGCAAGACTTTCATTGTTTTTTACTTTTACCAGACATGGATATACTTTAGAGTAGTCTGAGGTGAAATGAGTTTTGATGGGAGCCATGATGCTCCTTCTCTTACTCACTGAACTCATCTTGTCCAAAAGGGAAAAAAAAACACTGCCCCCCCACACTAAAAACTGATTGGCTGACTCGTAGACTTGCGTTGTAGAGAACAGGCCAATCAGAACCCTCTATGTTTTGCAAGCGCTTCATGAATATGCACACGAGGGAAGCATCTTTCTCTCTATGTCTTTCACACACACAATTGGGGACAAAAGTCTGTGTTGCCTGTGTGCGCATTTGTGTTCAACTCGTTCTAGATTCCGGGAGATTTTAATTGACTGGTGGGTGTCAGGGAGTCGTTATTATTGGAGTTTTGGGAAGTCTGGTAACGGAAATGGTAAATAAAATGAATGAAAGTGTGATAGAACCATACACCATAACACTGCCTATAGTAACTTTAGCACCAACACCTCAAAATGAACATATTGAATTATCTCCGGATTTCTTATGTAAATTATGTAAATTATGTAGATTTTCTGAAATGAAATAAATAAGCAGTGTATTAATTGAGTAGCCACTTACATCTCTGTTATTTATTCCAAATTTCTTATACAATGCGAATCAGTCATAAATATTACAGACTTGTGATGAAATGACTTTGCTCCAACTCCTTAAGTAAAACTAATCCTGTCTAAATATGGCTTACAGACTTAAATAAATCTGATTTACGTATCTCCAAATCTTAAAAATTGTGACTTTACAGGGGAAGAGAAAATCGTCAATGAAAGTCAAAGTAAAAACATTTTATTCAAAGTCAGATTTCAGTATTTCTTTTGGTCAATTCATTATGGAATTTGTACACAATGGAAATGAAAACTAATGTAAAAAAATACAAATGTGGAGATACAACATTTATCATTACAGTAACAATAAGTACGTCCATTCAGTATGAGAGAGGTTCTAGCTATGGTGTAAAGTCTAGATCCAGCTGTTGTTCAGTCTGGTCTTTCTTTCCTGAACATTCTCTATTAAACCAAATTCCCAAACCATTGACTCACTTTGGCATCAGTGCACCACTTATCTAATTCTACCTGACAGCGGAGTGATGATTTCAATTTCATCATTTTCAGTTCCTTTCAAAGAACCTAAATTGCCTGTGTAATGATATTTAATGTGCACTCTATCATTTCACAGCCACTTCCCCTGTGAGCTGCATACCATATAATAACAATCTATAACCCTATGAGGTTAAGATCCTGCATTAGGTTGGCATCACAATACAACAGGTTTCAGTGTTACTGATAAGTACAAAAGTGTTACAAATGAATGAATAAATAATTCTATTATCCAAACTCTGTGTCACTTTACAGACAATGTCCTGGAAAAATATGCAAAGCCTGGAAATTAAAAGACTTGTTTTCCAGCCATTGGAAACTACAGAACATAGAACATAACACTAAAACGTCCTGGAAATTTAAATGGGTTCACAGGTGTTGAGAATTATTCATCTGAAAATAAGTTTTACAGAGAAATCAACAGAACATCTAATCAACATTTGAAATACATCTAATTACATATACAGAACATCTAATTACATATAGAAATACAGTAGCAGGAGTTTACTACATTTCCAGAATTCTCCTTAGAAAGACACCATGGTCACTAATATGACACAAATATGAACTGCTCTTCCATTCTGAATCACCTGGGTTCTAATTATTGACACCTGTACATTATTTGCCATTGTACAAATACACTGATACACTGACAAAAAATAAATATCACACCCTGGATTACTGAATAACTCAGATATGCAAATCATTACAGGTGTGGTCTGATTAGACACAAGACACAAAGTGTCTGAAAGTGATCCCCAACTGCGCTATAAATAGAGGCTCTTAGAGGGTACTTTTGAGTCGTGTACCTCCTCGTGAAACAACATTGACATTGGTTGCCATGAGTAAGAAATCTGGACTATGGAAGGATATTGTCTTTAGCACCACTGACTCACCATTACACCAGCACCATAACAAAACCATGTATTGATAAGAAAATCAATAATTAATCCCCCATATTAACAAAAGAGACTAATCAAATACCGTTCATCATATTTGTTCATATAATTCTAATCACTTTAACAGTGATGTTTATTCTATTGTATGTGTTAGAACTGACAATAGTGCACAGCACTGTTGGAGCTGCTCCCCACTGAGTGAACATCTAAACTCAGCAGCCGATGAGAGCGTAGAGAGGCAACTGCACTGTAGCGGATGTCAATCAATCCATACCCCCTCCCTCCTGAACACAATATTCTTTTTCTTCCAGCTCATGGATGTTTGACCGAAGCCTTGGGCCTCTCTTGCGAAAGGATGAAGCCCTGGATGTCTCAACAATCCTGTACTTTTATCTCCTGGATATGATCTCTCTTTTTTTCACTTTTTCAGTTTTTCTCCCTGAGGTGAGAGAGATGTTGTCTCCCATTTTATATGGCAGGCAGGCAGACCTCTTGTAACTTTCCACTGAGTCTGAGTGTGTGCACTAGTGTGGATTTTGTGTGTGTGCGCGTGTGTGTGTGTTTTACACCTTAAACTGCCAGAAGCTTTGAATTAATGTGTGAGCATTTTGCAATACAGGATGGCAGCAAGGTTAGCTCAACAAGACCTGAATACTGTGGCTGATCACTGCTGATGCAGAAGATGCTGCTCAGTTGTAATAATGACAAAACACCTTAACACCACTGGCAGAGAGGAGAGCCCTCAGCAAGCTGCTGAACATCATGGACAATGTTCACCACCCTCTGCACAGCACCATCACCAGGCAGAGGAGCTCATTCAGCGGCAGACTGCTGTCCCAGTCCTGCTCCACAGACAGACTCCGAAAGTCTTTTGTTCCTCAGGCCATAAGACTGTTCAACTCCTCTCAGCACAGCAAACTAAAGACTCTGTGAAACTTTTTCATTCCGGCCACTCTGGCCACACCATGGACACACCCCCAGCTTTGGACACACTCTCAGACTTGCTGATGCCTAGAACACTTTTTATAGTTCTACCATATTTTGCACTAGTAGCTCATTCACTAGTTAATTCATCTACTGTTTACGTATCTTTTGCACTGTTTACGTATCTTTTGCACTGCTTAATTTAAGTTATTATATAACTGTGTATTTGCACTTTCTGTTTGGCTGACATCAGTTATCCTCACTTTATGCACATCAACTGGTGTTCACTGTCTATTGTGTTCAACTGCACTACCTCCATTCTCCATTACACACACACACACGAAGACTGTACATTTACACTGTATATTCTATTTCTTATTTGATTGTATTTATATGTATCTTTATATTTTATATTTTATCTTTTTTAACTTTGTGTATTGTGTAACCTGCTGCTGGATGCCAAGAATTTCCCCCCGGGGATCAATAAAGTATCTATCTATCTATCTATCTATCTATCTATCTATCTATCTATCTATCTATCTATCTATCTATCTATCTATCTATCTATCTATCTATCTATCTATCTATCTATCTATCTATCTATCTATCTATCTATCTATCTATCTATCTATCTATCTATCTATCTATCTATCTATCTATCTATCTAAAAGTGGGGCTTTAGGGAGATTGAATCAAATGAACCAAGATTAAATCTTTTGAAAAGCTTGGATCATCACCCACCACAGTAACATTTGGTGTGCAAATGTTTTTTTTTTTGTGTGTGTTTGTCTTTAAGTTCGAAATTATCCCAAACTGCAGACCTACAGTAGGTTCCAAGATTCTTTGTTTAAACAAATGCTAATGTGAGGTCGCAGGTTTGAAGCCCGTTCATGTAGCTCTACCATCAGCTGATGGCGCCCAGAGGGGGCAAAATTGTACTTGCTCCCTCCGGGTGGATAGATGGTGCTCTCTCCTCATTTCGCTCGAAGGTAGTGCCGGGCAGCATGAGGCGTCTGTGAGCGGAGGTATCGGAACCGAGTCGCTGTACTTTCCTCCAAGCGCGCTAGCTGCTCAGGCAATGATGCATCAGCAGCAGCTCGAAAAAAGTGGTGACTGACTTCACACGTGCATGTGCTCGTCCACACCCTCCTAGGGTCGCAGGCGCCACTGGTGATAGGGACGCGCAAAGGGGTGTGACAACTGGATAGCCAAATTGGGAGAAAAAAATGCTAATGGTTTGACGCAATACTTTGCATCAAAGTGAATGAGGGTGTGGCAGTGTTGTCGTGCCATGTTGACAACAAACACAGCTGATAACAGATATTTAAACTCTAATTTAGAACCATTATTTATTTGGGGACAAGACATCTTGATTCAGATCACAATAATTGGACATAAAAAGAAAATTGTAATCAGGTGTGTATGAAAAGTAAAAATGTAAATATATATGACCCTTTTGGACAGGAGGACCCCACAAGGGTATCCTCCTGTTACAGTTGCTCCACCTTCACAAGTTTGCATTCATATTAGTTTGAAATTATTTTAAATTTCTCTTTTATTAATGTTACTGTGAAGATATGAATTACACAATAGTGGCAGAGTTAAAGTCAATCAAGCTGTTTTCTCCTGTGGTAGAAATAAAGAAATGCTTCAGAATCTGTCACTGTAGCTGAGGACTTATCCGACTCTGTTATGAGGCCTGTCTTCGATAATCAGGCTTTGCCCTCCAGCCGCCACAGGGGTGAATCTGACACTGATAAGAGCCCTATTGAGATGATTTTTTTTTATGTATGTGTCTATATTTAAAATTCCTGACCTTCTTTCTTATTCTATTTGGATTTCTAAGCATTTGTTAAATCCCTTCAAGGATCCATTTGTAGCAGATAAGATATGCTTTCACTCTTTAGCCACCGGGCTACAGGTACCTTTATAGAGGTCACATTTTGGTTGTGTCTTTGCCGACTTACTGGACGATGTTGAGAATTCGATTTAGTTTGCTACTTGAGGGGCTTAAAAAGTTAATCACTAAGGCCAAAGCTGGGCCAAGCTGATTTTTTTTGTTTTTGTTCTTGTTTAGAAGCCAATTGTACTTCAACAGGGTGGAATCAAGCAATTCTGCCATTTTCACCTTTCAACACATTGGATATATGACTGTTTTTTTTTTTTTTAAAGCTAAAGGTTTTATTTTTAAAGCTAAAAGGGTAAAACATTTATTTTCATGAATATGTTTAGGCTTGGACTTTAAACATTTTCATATAAAAATAAGGCTAGAACATCTTCATGTTCTATACACAGTATGTGAATTGGTCATGTTAAACTGTTCCTAGGTGTGGGTGTGTGAATGAGTGTGGCACCCCTTGATGTTCAGGGGGTATATCTATCTTGTAACCAATGACAACATCTTTTTTGCCCCCTGCACTATCTTATATCTTTTAATTATTTTTCTGTACTCCTATACTTTCTATAATATTGTGTCCATAAATGAATAAGCAACAAACTAGTTAACTAACTAACTAAAACCCCTTTTTAGAAAGAAGATATAAACTATGAACATTTCATGATACATCAATATGGGTGCTTCAGAATTACTCAGAATACTCAGTTTTTGTTCTCCTGCACATTTTTTTTTGTATTAAACAGCAATAATTAGGGCAATACATATTATAAGGACATATTAGTAGTTACAATACATTGGCAGTTAAAAAGAATTGCCCAGCAATTGTCACAATAAATAGAAAATCAAATAGATGTTTTCATAATATTTTTTCTAGTCTGATCCCACCCAACTTTCCACACATTCTTCAATGCTGTTCTTCACATCCTGAAGCGGTAGGTTTTTGTTCTCCACACATTTTCTAACAGTCTCACAGTTTTCAGAGCTATTTAAATCTGGTGATTGTGTTGCAATGAACTCATCTGAACTTCTTACTACTTTTCCAAAAATGTACGTAAATTTACCAGTGAAAAAATCAGATGCTCTTACAGCAGCTCGGGGGTTAAACTGGATCATAGGAGCATTGGTTTGTCTCTGAGGCAAACAGAACAAACAGAGCTGAGGTCCAGTGTTGGAATCTGATGGAATGGAAATCAATCCGTAATAAAATTAAATACATAAACTGCACTTCTGGCAGAAGACACCGCTCACACACAAACCTTTAAAGCAACAGTTTGTAGGTTTTTGGGATTTGGGGATGTAGAGACCTCTCTGGTGAGATTGCACAGGTTGTTGCAGGTTAATGTAAATACATTTCTGTGTGAAGTTTTTTTGTTTTGAGTGGCTTTGCTCATTTTGTTTATTTATGAAATGCTGTTAAAATGTAAATTGAAACTACATTCAACAAACTAAACAGACCAACCTAGTTTAAGAATTATTAACAATTTTTAGAATTAATACACTGCTGAGCCAAAAAAAAAAAAAATCACACACACTAATATTTTGTTGGACTGCCTTTAGCTTTGATTGGGGCATGCATTTGCCGTGGCACTGTTTCGATAAGCTGTTGCATCGATGTTGCATTAATTTTTTACCAAGATCTTGTAGCATTGATGATGGTAGAGTCTGACCACTGCACAAAGCCTTCTCCAGCACATCTCAAAGGTTCTCAATAAGGTTAAGGTCTGGACTCTGTGGTGAACAATCCATTGATCCATGTGTGAAAATTATGATCTCATGCTTCCTGAATCACTCTTTCACAATTTCGGCCCCATGAATCCTGACATTGTTATCTTGGAATATGCTCGTGCCATCAGGGAAGAAAAAATCCAGTGATGGGATAACCTGATCTATATTCAGTATTTTCAGGTAGTTAGCTGACCTCATTCTTCGAGCCCATTCTGTTGCTGAACCTAGACCTGACCAACTGCAGCAACCCCAGATCATTTTGCTTAGGCAAGTCCATGAGGTGACTTTTTTTTTTTGGCTAGGCAGTGTATATCAGATGTTGCAAGAATTGTTGTGTCAGGACACTGATGCCAGTAGTTAGAATATTTGTCCAAACTCAGGGTCTGCTGTTTTACAATCTTGTGCTGTAAATGAACAGTGCACCTGGATTTGCTTTTCAAAAATGTGGTGAGAAATGGATAGTAAACTTTATAAATCTTTCAAATCAGTTAATTTGATACAAACATTGTTAATTTAAACTGTTATGTTATGAGGCTACTTATATTAAAGCTGTTTAGAGATTACATCTACTGGACAACCTTGCTATCCAATGAAAAAATATTACCTCTGATTCTGGTCCTTTTGTCTATGAAAATGAAAAGGGGTGGATCTATCAAATAAGTAGGTGTGTCTGGAACTTCCATTGGTCTCCACTTTGTTAGCTTGACATCATGGCTGACAATTTTGGCATCATTTCTATTAGGCAAATATGACACATTAAAAAAAGTGTTTGTATCTGTGTGAATCACAGAGAAGTGAGAGAGAGAAAGAGAGAACCAGTAAAAGTAATGGTTGAAAATTCACAGGTATGATAATTAGTTTAAATGATCTGATTCCCATCTGACTCTAAGACTAATTAAAAGCCACCTCTGCTTATCTCAGAGCCGGGAGCTAAAAAAAAAGGGTCCTGGCCGCAGTGAGAGATGCAGAGATGAAGGCAAACCTCAAGAGGCATCTCAAGGCTTCCAGAGGAAATTGCCACCACAGATGTCCAGGCCGACGTCATCGTCTGCTCCAGAAGTATGCAGCAGGTGGTCCTCGTTGCACTGATGATGCCAGGGTAGGAAAGGATGAAGGAGGACCACGGCCGGAAGCCCCTCACCCTCAAGTAGCAGCAGCAGGGATGGAGAGGTTGGAGTCTGCCAGTTGAGATCAGGTGCTAGAGCTTTCTGGAGCAATCACTGTGGAGAAAGTTAGGGTGATTGGAGCTGAGGGAGGAGCTCAGAGGAGAAACGCAGTATTTAGTCTTGATGAGTAGGGGTGAAGGGCAGAACAGAGGTCAGCATCCAGAAGACCTGAATGGCTAAGGGCAAGTGCCCTTCAGTTCCTCACTCTCATACTGCTGTAAAACTAAGAGGTCTTAAATGCATTCTCACCTACATTTATTCTGGATAAAAAAATAAAAAAAATAAATTATATGTCAAATTAATGAAAAAGTGTATGATAAGTCAGCTGACAGAGAATATTAAAAGAAAGTTTGACAGCATTTAAAGGTATTAGGAAGGTTAGCCTCTAATGTTGCAGAAACAATACTCCAGATGGGAGTGTAGGAAAATATATATTAATTGACGTATTGCTATTGTATGTTTTTAATACTGTATCGAGTTTTAAAATCAGTATTGATTTCATGAGTGTTGACCCTTGTCTTGTTTTGTGTTTTTAAACATTACAGTTGCCTGAAATCTGAAATAAATAAAAAAATCGAATTAATCTTGTTTACAGTATTCTGTAAATGTGAATGGTGGCTCTAATAAGTATTGATATGGTGGGCTGAATACTTTTGCATGAACACTTTTTTTTTTCTATTTTTCTATTTGAAACAAATTTTCGTTCCAATTCACACTTATGCAATACTTTGTGTTTGTCTATCACTTAAAATCTTAATAAAATAAATGTATGTTTATGGTTGTAAGTTGAAAAAATGTGAAAAAATGCTCAGGGGGTATGAATAATTTTGCCAGCCACTGTACATAATGTACTTTTTTTAAATCCAAGCCAACCAAATGTTAAAAGCAAAAAACAAACATCACCAGAACATAAAAATAAAAGGGTTCTAGGAACATCCAGAAACGTGAAAGATTGAATGTCCTAAGAGCCAAAACTCATAATGTTCAGAAAATGTTCTACCATCCAAAATGTCAGCTGTGTAATAAGGCAGCAGTGGGATTTATCAGTGGAGGAAGGCCCTGTTTGAGAACACTGTATAGCCGCATGAGGTCTGCTTTATAAGCCTCGGCTCCAAAAAAGGAAAAGTGAAAGAGCGGTTGCTGTGCCAACAGGCTCACATAAAGCCTTGAACAGGTGAGGGTACCGTGATCCCACTGTAGCCCACTGGAGGTTCAGATCTCAGATCTCAGTAAACCTGCAGTTTACCTTGGAAACGCAAGCACCATGAAAACAGAAACAAGAGAGAAATGCAGCAAAAAGTGTAATGTAAAATTCTTTGTTCGGTAGCTAACTGAATATTTAACACTCTTATTTTCATATATAGCATTATAACATAACATCCATAAATGACTTGTTTGGCAAAATAATCAACGTAATTAAAATTGGTAATTCTTAGTGTTGTGGGTTTGATACCTGAGTCCAGTACACTGCACAAGCTGCACTGTTGGGCCCTTTGGTGAGTCTCCTAATTCTCCCTGCTCCAGAGATGCTGTAGCATGACTGATTCTGTGCTCTGACCCTGAATTTAAAAGCTGGAATAAGTAAAGGATTTTATTGTACTGTGCAAGTATAAATTATAATAAATGCACATTATAACTGGTGACATACAGTATATACCTTATATGAGAGTATATACCTACTGCACAATAAATTACTGCTTGCACTCTTTGTATGGAGCAAATAATGTTAGATGCATAATAATGCACTTGAGCAGGATTAGCACTTTCTACTGGTATAAATCTAAAGGGAAATACTAATGGAAACATTCTCAAGGAAAGGCACATTTAAATTTTCTTCTAGTTTTCGAATTTCCTAGTTTATTGTTGCAAGAACCACATCAAGAAAACACAATGTTTTTTAGACTGAAGGCAGTCCACAATTTTTTCTATAAAAATGTGAAACATGGTATATTCCCAACTTATTGACTTATTAAACGGTGCTTATTATCACTTATGTAAATGAATAGAAAATTCAGTCATGTATATAATCAAATGTACGATTAATCCAAGATTAATTGACTTTTCATTTTAAACCAGAACCTAAATAGGTTTAAAAGAGAGATAGTGAGACATGAGGCAAAATCACAAAATGTGCTTTAATATACAACAGAATTCAGAGTTGTAGTAGTGTGTCAAGGTCCAGATCCAGCAGTTCACCCCTACTTATTACTTCTTACAAAGGCAGTGTCGGCTCATTACCAGACAGAAACCCCATGTTGAACCAAAAGCTCTGATTGATTGAAGATCTGTTCAAACATACTGTTCAAGACCTCAGAAGCATCATGTATGCATTTCTTTGCTAA
The DNA here is from genome assembly GCF_023375975.1 of Astyanax mexicanus. Lineage (NCBI taxonomy): Eukaryota > Metazoa > Chordata > Actinopteri > Characiformes > Acestrorhamphidae > Astyanax > Astyanax mexicanus. The sequence goes on from NC_064418.1 coordinate 29,527,090, forward strand.
TTTAAGACTAGCATTTACTCTATATTCTTAATGGTTGGCAATAGTTTCTGCTGTGGTGTTATCTTACTGTTGAAAGATTTAGTTAAATGAGTCCCAATTCAAAAATAGTGTTGCCAATTTATTCAAAAAGATACAGGGAATTTGAAATGCAATGGATAATGGAAAACAAAGGAAAATAAATCCAAAAAATACAGAAAAATACATCCAAACAGTAAGGCATCAGAGTTCTATGCAAGATAACCAGACTGAACTTCCTGCTTTGGTTTTGGTCAGAAATCTATTTGCCCTCCTAGCCAGTTACAGGGCACATACTGATCTAAGTGCATTGAAGCTCTCAGCCAGCATATCTCAGCCTCCCCAGTTAAAACTCCAGTCTTTATGCCTTAACTAGCGGACCTTATCACCCGCTATTCCACCAATCACGAAGGAGTGGTGTACATCCTCGAGAATGATTGGTTTCAACTTGTTAAATTAGCCTGCTCTAATTTAAAAAAGGATCCATAGATTTCTGAAGAAGTCTTGAAGCCTATCTCGACCAATGTAAAACACAGCATATATAAAGTTTTACAGATGGTTATAAATGAACCACCATTAACCAGAGATCATAAAGTAAAACTGGATAACATATTATAATACTGATTATTTATTTTATTCAAAAATAACACAATATTCTTTAACTGTATCTACAAAGACTGCAGTTCTTTAAGTATTGTTAGAGGATTTTGGTAGTACTTTTACAGTGTGTCTCTAAGTGTAGTTTTGTAGTCTAGAGCTTTAAAAATGGTCTCCTCTTTGGCATGATATGCCTGCCTGACTGAGCAACCTGTGTGCTGCCAAGTTCTCTCAGAGTAAAGTTAGATTTAGAAGTGTGATAGGTGTGCCAAAATCAATTTGACTATATGGACCTCAGAGTAAATATTTAAAAACTTAAAGAATGCCATCAAAGTCTGTTAAGTTAAAATTTCAAGAATGCAAGGTTTTATATTGACGGAAACATGTGAATGATCAGAGGAGAAGTAACAAAAAATATGATTTCTAAACCTCAGTAATGAAAACAAAGAACTGGAAAGTTTATTCTCATAGAAAAAGCATACATTTGACGAGTAGATGAAAAAGAGAGGCAGAGAGAGTCAGTTTCAGTATGACATCTCATTTCAGGGTCTCCTTCATCAGTCACTGAGGCTGCTGGAGCTGCCCGGCTCTGCTGTGGTCATTATGAACGGTGAGAAGATGAATGATTACAGCTCTCTGACCTGCCTTAGTATGCAGCCATCACTCCACCCAGCTCAATGAAGATACACTACAGAACCAACTCTTAGGCACACAGCACACAACATAGATGGGCCTCTGGAGAAGATCAAAAGTATCAATACATTCAAATATCAGGGGGTAATCAGGAGATTCTATTTCCACATCAGTTCTTGAAATGCAAATGTGATTTGAAGTGTATTTAAAGTACTTTCTGTGTTTTATCTTTATTTCTAAGGATTGCTTTGTGTTTACTGAAAGTGGTTGTCTAATATATTCAGTACCTGGCAGCATCTACTGGTTGTTAGCTAATGTAACATGAAGGGCAATAATCACAGATAGATTAAAATGAGCGAGAGAAAGGCAATGTATCTGGTCGTGGCATAGCATCAGTCTCTTCAAAGCACAATGACACTACTTGACCACAGTGCCTACAGAAATGGATCCATAGCTCATCTCCACCAAGACCATCGCATGACTTGTCACTGAAGATGACCCAATGCTATTCTTTGGCACTCTATGACAGTCTGGCACGAAACCATTGTAGTCTTTGACAAAGTTGATGTGGTGTTAAGGGCTATCATTGTAATGGTCTTTGTGCATGCAGTTCTGTGTCATACAGCTGTCCACCAATGGTGCTGGATCTAACAGGACAATTCTGGCTGTTGGTTGACTTTACTCCTGTAAGCCCTATGGCGTGACTCCTCTACAATTCTTCTTTGAGGCAATACTTTTCTTGCAAAGGATACAGGATACTATCAACATAATGGCACAAGTCAAGTTAACTATAAGGCACATCGGATTATAAGGTGCACTATCAATACATTTTCACACACAAGGCACACTGGATTAGAATGCGCAATATGCAACAATGTAGACATAAGGGTATCACCATGTTTCACTTCTAATTCAGCATGTCTCGCTGCTGGGTGGCAAGACCTGTAAAGCTAAGCTAAGTAAACAAAACTGTAATTCAAAAAAAAAAAAAAAAAACATTTTTACTTTAAAGTAAAACAAGCGCTGTATGTTAATCTACACAGATTTCTCTCGTGACAACTGTTTATTTAGATGACAAAAGTGCTTTATTTACTGTAAGCTTAGATTTCCAGATTTCCACTAAGGCTAGCCACGGTTAGCCGGTAATGCCGCCCGACAGCTCTACACTGAGGAACCCTAAGTGTTCCAGTAAAGCCAGAGCGATATAAGCTATCGTATTACGTAGCTTGTTTTAAGACGATAAATGCTAAGGATACAGTCCAATACATTTACCTCTGAACAGTCTGAAAGGGCTAACTAGTGCTTAGCACAGTTAGAGGCTAATGCTAATACTGCTCGGTGCTGGAGAACTAAACAGAAACGCCTGTATAACACTGTACATTACCGGAGTGGCTTTACTGCTCCTTACAACCTGACTGGTAAAATTAATACAAAAGGCACACCGGATAATAAGGTGCACTAAAGATTTTTGGGAAAATTAAATGATTTTAAGTACGCCTTATAAAGCTAAAACAAATATGTTAGTCAGTCAAGTACAGCGACAAGGCCCATTCTTGCTTATATGAAATGCATGGTCTAACATGAATCTGGAATAATCTGCATGTTTCACCATTTCAGATTTACCCACGAAGTTTCATTCCATTCCTGTTGGTTGTTTCCTTCTCAGTGCAACTGTTTTTACTGAATGTGGTTATCTAATATCTTCTGTATCTGGCAGGCAGCATCTACTACATAATAGCATCTCCCAACATTATCCAGTGCAGGTTTTTTTGGTCGTTAGCTAGTGTTATGTGATGGGCAATAATCACAGATAGATTAAAATGAGTATGGGTTTGGATCTATGTAATATGGAACAGATGGCCAAAAGTGCTGAGCGGAGTTAGAGGGAGTTTATGGCTGAAAATGATACAGCCAATATTTCCACACTGTTCTTCCAAATGCCTGAGCACAGAAATCACCAATTAGTTCCCACTGCACAGTTTCAATCAGCATTCACTTAAAAAATTCACATGGAAATAAGTACAATCTTTTAGCATATTTCAAAAGCTCTAAAATGGAAGTAACTGTTTTCATCTATTTAAACCACAGTTTGCTTCACACAGTCATGTAACTGCTCATCTGTCTCTAAAGCATAGCTAAAGTGCCCTCTAGAGTGGCAAAAATGAGGAAAAGTGCCATACTGACTGCCCTCCTTGAGCATTAGGGTGCCCCTTCTTGCAATAAATTATGATTATGTGCCCTCTAGATAAAGAAAATTAGATAATGTGTCTTAATGAGTGCCCTTCTGTGCCCCTCTCCCCTTCCAGTAGAAAAGGCTTTCATTATGAATGGCCTCCTATTCGATCCCTACCACACGGTGCCCTTTACAGTAGAAACAATGAGAAGCAGTGCTGTATTTGGTTCTACTACAGGTAAGACAGAGAATGATGGGAAAAAAGCCTAATGGGGAGGTGATTGTCCGTTGGAGATATGGTGTAATATGGTGGTGTATAAAGGTAAAATAATATTTCTCACTGTTAAACATCTATTCCATTAATTTAATTATTTTTAGTTATTGTTATTATTAATATTCCTTATGCACTATGTTGGCAAAGTAATTCACTCACCCATCTAAATCATTGAATTCTGGTGATCTGGTGAACTGTCTCTACAAACATTGAAACAGTGAACTAATTCACTCAGCACTTAGGATCTCAGTGAATTCCAGCGTGGTACTGTGATAGGATGCCACCTGTGCAACAAGTTGAAAAATCCACAGTCAACTGTCAGTGCCATTATAACAAAGTGAAAGCGATTGGAAACGACAGCAACTCAGCCACAAAGTGCTAGGCCACGTATAATGAAAGATCAGGGTCAGCAGATGCCAGAGTCAATCACAACAGACCTCCAAACTTCATGTGGCCTTCAGAGTAGCTTAAGAAGAGTGTGTAGAGGGCTTCATGGAACGGGTTTTCATGGCCGAGCAGCTGCGCCTAAGCCTTACATCCCCAAGTGCAATGCAAAACGTTTGATGCAGTGGTGAAAAGTGTTGTGCAGACGTCTGCTAATGGTGCTGGCACTAAAAGGATGACTCATGTCTGTTTTTCTGGATGTTGGGTCACTCCGCTTCCACTGGATTGCACTGGACTTGTGCACTCTTGCAGTGGAGTGGAGATGCAGTGGAGATCACGCACAATCACGCATTTCTCCACCTGGCAATCTGATGAATGAGTCTGGATTTGTGTGTGTGTAAAGGAAGAAAGAGGCTATTTTTTATGTAGGTATTTGTATTGTATTAATAGGTGGTCAGTAATATTGTTCTACTTTATTTAATTCCCACCTGAATGAAATTTTAAGCACCAATCAGTCTTTGTGTTCAGAGTTGCAAAACAGTACAAGAGCTGTATTGTTTCTGCACTGCATTGAATGCTCAGTGAATGTTAGCTACTGTAGCACAGCTCCCTTGTGAACAACAAAACAAGTGACTGATGATATCTAATAATATCTTAGAACCAGCCAAGTCACAATATTATGACAATCTCCTTGTTTATATACTCTATACTGTCTGTTTTATCAGATCTATTAACCATACGCGGTCACTGTGGTAGTTCTGTGATTACAGACTATGAATACTTTATTATTCTCATTACCCCCTGTTTTTTAATGGTCAGGACCGCACAGGAGAGACCACACCCCAGAGCAGGTATGGTATGTTGGATCTTTCTCAGCACTACAGTGATACTGGCATGGGGAGGTGGTTTGTTAGTGTGTCTTGTGCTGGTAGGAGTAGATCAGATACAGCAGTGCTGCTGGAATTTTTAAACACCTCAGATTCCACAGGAGACTTTAAAAGAGGTCTTGAGAAGCCAATGCTTTAAATGATTGGAGGCACAAGGGCTACTGCTACTACCTACTTAGTATTGGGCAGGTGCTGCTAATATCTAAAATTACTTAAACGGCAAGATTTGGCATTTTAGAATAAGTGTACCGTATTTTTTGCACTATAAGGCGCATTGGATTAAAAGGTGCACTATCAATAAATGTCTATTTTCTGATCTATTTTCATACACAAGGCGCACTGGATTATAAGGCACATTAAGCGACACTAGTAAGGAACAGGGGTGTCGCCATGTTTACTTCTAATTCACCTGTAAAGCTAAGCTAATGTAAGTAAACAAAACTGTAGTTCTAAAAAAAAAATCAAACGAGCACTGGATGTTAATCTACACAGATTTCTTTACTGAAAACTGTTTATTTGGGTGAGTAAAGTGCCTTTGCTTATTTACTGTAAGCTTAAATTTCCAGCGCTACACTGAGGAATTCAGTGTGTTTCGATAAACCAGGGCAATTTAAGCTAGCGGTTCACAGTAAAAGCGCAGGCTACAGTCCGATGTACTCACCTCTGAGTACATCGGACTGTGGGTAATGCTAATACTGCTCCAGCAGTGCTGGCCAGGGTTAGCAGCAGTATACAGGCTGATAATACTCACCCCTGAATGGCAAAAGAGCTAGCGCTTAGTGCAAATAGCAGCTTATGCTAATACCGCTCCAGTGTTGAGACTCGGTACTGGAGAAATAAACTGAAACTCTTTTATAAGTCTGTACTTTAATGGAGTGGCTTTACTGCTCCTTACAACCAGACTGGTAAAATTCATACATAAGGTGCACTGTATTATAAGGCACACTGGCGATTTTTGGGAAAATCAAAGGATTTTAAGTGCCAGTACATTAAATACAGTACTGTCACGTCTGGTGCTGTTAGCTCCTCTGTCCCTTCCACACCCAGCTCTAACGGAGGTTCTCAGGTCAACAACTACATTACCCAGAATGCACCACCCGCTGACATCACGCACTCACCTGATCACGTGACACCTCACCTGCTTCCTCCAGGAAGTCCTGAATACTGATTACTGGCACTATAAAAGAGCACTCCACACAAACACCCACGCCGCGTATTGTAGGTTCTCCTCTTTACGAAGCGTTACTTTATCTCTTGTCTCAGTTTATCTTGTGTATGACCTTGCTTTTGTTTTCTCAACGCCGATTATTGCCTTTGCCTCTGATATTGGATTGCTTGTGTATTACCTGGACTGTGATTTCACTACTGCCTCTTGGATTACCTCTGACATTGGATATCTCGTGTATGAACTCTGGACTGTCTCTCGTTTATGGTATGGTTTTGTCTACATTGCTCTGGTTTCTGGTGATTACCCATTTTCTGTATCAACCACGTCTTACATCTGTTTATTTTTATAATAAACGTATTGTTTTATCAGTATCTGCACGTGTCTGCAATTCTGTCATGGTAAGCACAGAATTGCAGACACGTGCAGATACTGATACAGTCCAGAGTTGGACTGAGACAGTCCAGAGTTCATACACGAGATATCCAATGTCAGAGGTAATCCAAGAGGCAGTAGTGAAAACACAGTCCAGGTAATACACATGATAAACTGAGACAAGAGATAAAGTAACGCTTTGTAAAGAGGAGAACCTACAATACGCTAGTGATGGGCAGATGAAGCCTCATTGGGTGTATGGCACATTTCCCAAACTGTATCGACACTGTGTTGAAACTGTGTTGCTGTATCACTTAATGGCGACATCTGCTGGACTAAGAAAGTCATTGCAAGCAACTGCGCGAAGAAATGCATCGGTCACGTGGTTTTCCTTAAAATGATACGCGGTCTGACACAGGGGTTCACCTTGTTTGCTCGGTGCATGCGCTGAAGTTTCAGTGTCGTCAGACCCATCGCTACCAAACGATACAGGAAGTGTATCGGTCACGTGGTTTTCCTTAACTTGATACGCGCACCGACACGGGGTTTCGCCTTGACAGCTCGGCGCATGTGTCGAGGTTTCAGGGTCATCAGACCCATCACTACAATACGCGGCGTGGGTGTTTGTGTGGAGTGCTCTTTTATAGTGCCAGTAATCAGTATTCAGGACTTCCTGGAGGAAGCAGGTGAGGTGTCACGTGATCAGGTGAGTGCGTGATGTCAGCGGGTGGTGCATTCTGGGTAATGTAGTTGTTGACCTGAGAACCTCCGTTAGAGCTGGGTGTGGAAGGGACAGAGGAGCTAACAGCACCAGATGTGACAAGTACATTATTCTTAGTATTGTGCAAAAGTTTTAGGCACCTGTAAAAATTGGAGATTGGAAAAGCTCTGGGCAAATAAGTGTTCATTTTACTCCATAAAACATTAACATTGGAACAAACTGGTGGTGGTTTGACATCACTGTGGTTATTAAGACATGTACAAGTCACCACAAATCATTGTGAGGTTTTGGTATTATTTATCGTTGTCTTCTAACAACTGGTTTGAAAGATCAGTAATGTCTAAGGGCATCAAGGAGAAATCTGGAAACAGTTGTAGATTGTTTCTAGCTCACAAATCTCAACTACTATCTTTAAAATGAGGAATTCGTATTATTTTTTACTCTGTTTATGTTTCCCTGCTTCTGTCGCACTGTGATCAGATTTTTTTCAAGCAATACTTCTCTTATTATTATTTTTAATATGTGCTTAGGTGCCTAAGCACAATTTTGCACTGTACAGTATACAGTGTATTGATTTTACAGCAGCTAATAAATAATTCATTGTAGTTACTGAAAGAGGAGTGCTAAGACGAATGCCTTAATAATAGGCTTTCAAGTGGTGAAACTGGGGACGTATCTTAGAGGATCTGAGACATAATTTGACACTCTTAGATTTATGAGACACAATGAGTTATTGCCCTGTTTATTAATCAGGCCACTCCTGTGAGCTGCTCTTTGGCACACATCTAACATTTCCATTCCACCACACACACACACACACGTTCCCCTGTCCAACAACTTGCACTTTCTATTCACACACCTTGAAATAGCTTTTCGGAAATAAACACAGCACAGACACACACACTATACTCTTACAACACACACACAAACACACACACACCTGCTCTTCTTACATCTCCCTCCTTCACACACAACCATAATTACACCTGCACACTTTAATTTAACTATCTCCAGCAGTGAGGGCGGCAGGTGCAAGACAGGGCATTGACAAGAACCCAGAGATCAATTAGCTCATTTACTCAAGCTGATATGAGTGATTACCTGTGGGAGGCAGCCTGCTGGAGCTTTAATTCATTTCCACGCCGCACTGCCTGAGTAAGATTATCATTTTGGGTCATGCCTCTAATGAAACTCACCATTAAAGCACCTCACTTCCCTGTGACCCCGAGTGAACCACACACTCAGGAACACGGGAACTGGATTTAAATAAACTATTATTCTCCTCAACATGTGTAATTAAGAAGTCATAGAAATGAGTTTTTTTGTATAAATGCACAAGAACGACAGTGGCAGACTCAGTCTGTGTGTAGGGCAGGGCTAAAAAAAAAAAGTAATCTACTGTTCCACTAAAGAGGTGTGGCTAAAACTGAAAACATAAATGGATGTTGTTTTTAACTATTCACATAAATAGCTAAAAGTTTTTAAATTGAGAATAATATACTTTATTTGTACCTTCAAGAATAGTTTTATTTTTATATTGTGATTGACACTTTTTGGGTAACGCATCATATTTAATACTTTAGAGGGTTTTCTTACCTTTAAGAGAACCCTAAACAGCACTGAATCCCCTTTCCTACTGGATAGGGCACCCTTTGGGATATTGGAAAATTTCGACATTGTAATGTTTTTTTTTTTTGACAACAAATTTTGGAAATAATTTGTTTCTCTGATTTTGCTATTTATAGGTATATGTTTGAGTAATATTAACATTGTTGTTTTGTTCTATAAACCATGGAAAACATTTCTCCCAAATTCCACATAAAAATATTGTCATTTAGTGCATTTATTTGCAGAAAATGAGAAATGGCTGAAATAACAAAAATATGCAGAACTTTCAGACCTCAGAAAATGCAAAGAAAACAAGTTCATATTCATAAAGTTTTAGGAGTTTAAAAATCAATATTTCCTGGAATAACCCTGGTTTTTAATCACAGTTTTCATGCATCTTGGCATGTTCTCCTCCACCAGTCTTACACACTGCTTTTTGATAACTTTATGCCACTCCTGGTGCAAAAATTCTGCTAAATATAGAGAAAAACAGACACCCGTGACATTATCGCTTGTTACTCACACAGAAACAGAGACAGAGTTGTTCACACAGAAAATTACAACACTGTGTATCTACTTCTTGAGTCAAGAATCAAAACATTGCAACATGACGTGTTTGATTTAATTGCCTTTAAGTGCGATGTGACTATTGAGCCTGCAATGACTTAAATAATATTTTGTGCATCCCTACTTTGGGACACGGTCTAGTAAGCCTAACATAGAAGGCACTTCATAATGGTAACCTTTGTTGCAAGAAGGGCAGCCTGTAGGGCACTTTGTCTTGTTTTTGCCAATTTAGAGGGCACTTGAGAGGGGTGCTTGCCCCCCCCCCCCCCCCAGCCCCCTTAAGTCTGCCAGAAAGAACTGAGGAAATAATAGACATAGAAGAAATAGCAATGTTCTTTGTGTATGTCCTTTGTCTGTGAATAAAGATTTATTTTATTTTAAGAGACCTGCCATAAATATAAAGGAACTCTATAAAGAAACTGAGATAAAAGACAATGTAGAAAGTAACTTTAAAGGAGACATATTATATAACTTTTTTTTTCACACTGCGTTAAAGCCCCCTGTGCTGTCTTTAAAAATGAATAGGGTACAGTGTGTTTGAAAAGGGGAGAACTAGAATGTGTAGGGCCTATGCTATTTATGCTCCTGAGTTTTACTACATCCTAAGGATTTAGACAAACAAAGCAGTACAAACAAATAAAACGGTAATGGTTTTAGGGTGTATTGAAACATGATAGTGAGTTTAAATGTTTGTTGAATATCCTGTCTTAGTTTACCCCCAGCATTCTGATATACAGTGCTTTCAGCCGATGCTCCCAACAGGCTTAGCATTCCTCAGGCAAAGAATGTGCTATTTTTTACACCATTAACAATTGCAGAGTAGCTCTACAATTTATTGGTAAAATTCTGAGGGTCCTGACACTTAAAAAAATCACTGTGAACAAGTGTTTTAGTACTCGAGTCTTCAGACAAAAACGAGCGGTCTCAGTCTCGTCTCTGACTCGACTTTGTTTGAAATTGATTCAATAGAAACTGAACCTTTTTCCTATTGTTACTGACATCAACAATTCATTCAAACAGACTGTATGCCTAAAATCTGCACACTGATTGGCTAACTATAAAAAAACAAGCTCTGCTTTTATTCAGCATCCAATCAATGCACTTTTCATTTTAAATAGTCGGATGTTAGATGAGTTAAAAGTTGTGCTTTTTTTTCACCAGCTTGCTGGAGTTATACTCTTTGGTTATGTGAATCATTGTGAATTTGTATGCAGGACTTCCTGAAAGAAAAAACATTCAGCAGGAAGTAAATTCTGCTACATTTCGATTACAGAAACCTCAGGGACCACAGCTATTTTTTCCAGAAAGTAGAGACAAGTATAAACTAGCGAGATAACTAATGTTAACAGCGAACTAGCTAACGCACTAATGGTTTCGAAGAGAGCACTGACATAAGCGATGAGCTAGCTCATTTTATCGACAAGCTAGCTAACCTTAGTGACGAGCTAGCTAAAATACTAATTTTACCAGGGAGAGAACTAAAGCTAGTAACAAGCTTGCTAACCTTATCTGCCAGCTAGCTAACCTTAGCATCGAGCTGTTTGAGGACAAATTGTGATTGTTTTTTTTACATTTTCTAACAATTTCATGTGGTGACTTCTGATTAAGTTTTAGAAGAGACACAGATTAAGCATAGTTATGATAAACAGGGAAGATACTTTAATGTTTTTAAATCTAAATCTTAATCTGGTCTCGGTCTTGGTCTCTGTTTTTCCCGGTCTCGGTCTTGACATGTCCCTTTCTTTGTCTTGATTCGGCTCTAGCGGTCTTGACTACAACACTACTGAGAACTATAAAAGTGTACAGGTTGTTTATTAAAACACTGTTTATGAACAAATAGTTTTTTGTTAATTAAAAACACTGTTTACATCCCATAACGCTAGCTTTAGGTTCGGGAGCCGCCATCACTATACTGATAATGACAAACATATATACATAGACTCCACATAGCCTGCCTCCTGGCATAGCAGCTATGCTGAGTCTATGTATATATGTCTGTCATTATATGTATACATATCTATTTCATTATCAGTACAGTGATGGCAGCTCCCGGAGCTGAAAGCTAGCGCGGTTTTTAATAAACAGTGTTTTTAATAAACTGCTTGTGCACTTTTTAAGTTATTAATGCTTCAATTTAAATGTCAGGACTCTCCGGATTCTATCAAGGAGCTACTTTGAGCCTGGAAACGGTGTAAAAAGCAATTTTTTATTAGGGCAAAATATGGCCCGATATGGACGTTGTACAGAGTGCTGGGCAAAAAGCACAACATTATTGTATCTCAGGAAGCTGTAGGAGAGCAGAGGTGGGCTAATCAATAAAGGTAAGTACTTTCATGTCTATCATGTTTTGCTACACCCAAAGTCAATTTTACACAGGAGTTCTTCTTTAAAAGGTGACCCAAGCTATCCAAAATAGCCAAAATGTTGCTAATGCTGAGAATTGTACATTTCAGCATGTCCAGCTCCTTTTACAGTAAATATTTATTCTGCCCTGATTTAGTTTTTTTTGACTACAGTTATTAAACTCTAAATATAGAAGCAGGGCAGATTGAAATGTAGGCTGGTTCCTAACCATCACAGTTACTGCGCGGTTTTGGACAACCAAATTCCAGTGTTTAAGACAGTGTGTGAACTGGAACGCCAGCAACACACCAAGAATCTGCAGCCAAGAACTGCAGTCTCATCCCAAGTCTCCTCAGCCTTCCTCCCGGTGGCCTGAATGAAAGGGCAGTCCCTTTAACCTCATTACAGAGAGCAATCTGCATTGTTCAGGCCCAGGGGGCTCAATAACTTGCTCATGGCGGGTGTCCATGTAACCGGCAGTATGGAAAAAATCAGCTAAAAACGGAACACACTGTTCTGCATTTCTCAGTCTCTAAGGCTGAGAGAAATTCAGACAAAAATGTTTTTTTATTCTGACAGGGAAGCAGAATGTAGCCTGATAAAGTTACATTACTGCAGAGAAGCTGAAGTTAGTCTGTGACTTCAAACTATATCTACTGTGTGCTAGGTCTGACTACAGTTTTTGCTAAAACTCCTCAATACACAAAAAGCCTGTAGACACCTTCTCACTCAGCATTGATTGTAAAATCAAGGAAACTAATAGTGAATGTGTTTCCCCTTTGCTGCAGTAGAAGCCTCTACACTTCTGGGAAGGATGTACATTGGATGTTGGAATGCTAGGCTCAAACTAATTTATTAAAATACCTGTTCAAATGAATATAGATAAAGATGTCAAAGTTGGGTATACTAAAATATTTACAATACATACTCATAACCTTTTTTAGTGCAGTTTTGATGAACACTTTTGTCCCACAATGCACTGCAAAATTGAAAAGGAGAGGGTTTGGAGGCTTTCACATTCTAAAGCCTAGGTCACTGTGTAGGTAAGACAGGTGCTTTGTAAGACTGTCCTATAAACAACACTGGATTTAAATAAATCTTGTTACATTGCAGAAGCTTATCAAAACAGTGCCACAGCGAATGCATGCTGCAATCAAAGATAAAGGAGGTCCAGTGAAATATTAGAGTGTGTGACCTTTTTTTGGTGGTGACAATTTTGTTTTGGCCAGGCAGTGTATAATAACAAAATAATGCATAATTACACAATTTAAAAAATGAATTACTATTTAATATTCAGATATTGAAATATAAAATAATAAAACATTAAAAAAAACAAAAACACTTTTTAAATTTGTATACCAGCTTGTTCAATAATAAGACTAACCACAAATATGCATATGTATAGCCTATAAACTTTATTAATAACTTTATATTATAGTAAATTCTCATCACTTACCGATTAGGGACGAGTCATGAATCGTGAAGATTAGTCCAGCATATAGATAACCACCATCTCGAAAATCTGTTAAAGTTGCCTAAGTCACATTTTATTTTGATTTATGCATAATAAATTAGCTTAAGTCACACCCTAGACATAGACCATTATCCTAACGTGGCACAATTAAATTATCTGAGGGCATAGTGATTTAACCACAAGTATTCATGCAGCATCATGAGGATTTGATTTAGGAAAAAAATATTGTACGAAAGGTGGATAACAGAATGTCACTTGACTAAATTATGATGTGTCTTACTAGTCAACACATAAATAAGCCTGTGTTCTCAGTGAAAAACTCTCAGCTGGGCATTGATTTTGGTGCAAATGAAGCATTGAAGGACAGCTGACACTCACGAGAGAGTGTGAAAATTACGCTCCATTGTCCATTAAAAGGGTTCACCAGTGTTGACCTTTTGACAGAATGTACAAAGGTCAAAAATATGCGTCACACCAGTCCGTCAGCCAATAGGAGACAGCACGGGACGGGCTTTGGTCAGCCATGATAATTTGGAGCAAAATGAAGGAGAAACTAATCACTGCTGTCAGCGTTTACCTACAGGTGCACAGTGAAGCTCTAAAGATATAGTATGACAGCAGCTGGCCTGATGAAAACACACACACACACACACACACACACACACACACGCTCACATGTCTCGTTCGCTTCCTTTGATGAACAGATCAGCAACCGACAGCAGTTTTTTGCTTATGTGCTTTCATGTTTAAATGAGTTTCCTGCTCACATCAATCCCACCCCCTCCCCCACCCCACCAATAAAAACACACCCACAACAAGTCAGCAACGTGAGTGCATTTTTATTTATCAAATAGTTGTGTAAATTCAGGCTAATTTTACACATATCAGCAGACTAGCACTGTGCATTACATTTCCCATGCCAGTAAATCTGCTATAGTAAACCTAAAGCATGATTACATACTGTATTTTTCGCACTATAAGGCACAGTTTTATAAAGCTCACTATCAATTAACATCTATTTTCTGATTCATTTTCACACACAAGGCACACTGGATTGTAAGGCGCATTTTAAGAGACAAAATAAGTAACTTCTAATTCAGCAGGTCTTACCGCTGGGTGGTGGTGGTGGTGATGGTGGGGGTAGCTAACTAAATTAAGTAATGCTAAGCTAAGCAAACAAAACTGTAATAAAAAAGACTTTCATTTATAGTCAAACAAGCACTGGATGTTACACAGATTTCTCTCCTGAAAACTGTTTATTTGGGTGAGTAAAGCGCTTCCATTTATTCACAGTAAGCTTAGATTCCCAAATTTCTCCATCACTAAGGCTGGTGCATTAGCGGCTAACTGCTAGCGGTTCGTCCCACGTAGCTTTTTTTAACACGGTAAACAAGCAGGCTACAGTCCGATATTCTCTCCTCTAAAAGGCGAAAGAGGTTAGCATGATTAGCTGGTAATGCTGCTCCAGCAGTGCTAGCCGGGGTTAGCAGCAACCTACAGTCCAATAATACTCACCTCTGAACAGGGAAATAGCAGTTAGCAGCTAATGCTAATACTGCTCCAGCCTCTGTGCTAGAAAACTTAACTGAAACTCTGTATAACGCTGTACTTTTACCTGCTTTACTGCTATTTACAACCTGACTGGTAAAATTCATACATAAGAAGCACCGGATTATAAGGCGCACTGACGATTTTTAGGAAAATTATCGGATTTTAGGTGTGCCTTATAGTGATAAAAATATAGACTGTTCAGACTGTTACTGTAATAGTCTATAGTAGGATTCTATTAGTTTGGTCCACAGGAGCGTTAGCTTGCATTAAGTATTTAGCTTGTTGTTTATGTGCACTAGTCTGATCTTAATTATTATTCGTGTGCTCATATAAACAGCATAATTAGATTTCTTAGATCGGATTAAGGTCTAGAAATCTGATGAAGAATTTTGATGAAGAGAGCTGGATTTTAGACACTCGTCCAAAATAAAGAAAAAATCATCTGTCTTTGTAGAGAAAGCAGCGAAACATGATGCGTAGTGTTCAAATTTAAAGATCTGTATCTGCAGGTAAAGTGAGCTCATGTTTTCAGAAAGCTGCCACTGAAGATTTGTAATTAAATAACCTAGAAATAACGTAGAAAGCTGATTATTGCTCAGCTCAAGTAAATTCTGAGTTTTCCGATGATCTGTTTACCCAAGTGCATGTAAATCCATTGATCGGATTTATCCAATTTTCTGCTGTTATCGGATTATTGAGAGCGTGTAAATGTTGTGGGAAGGTAGGCTCAAATGAAAAACTTATGTTTTGAAACTGTATTGAGGTTTTGTTTATTATAGATGGCAGTAAACTGTAATTCTGGAAAACTTTATTTTTGGATTTTGGTATGATTGCAAAATTCTTGCAATAAGTAAATCATATTTTGCTGCTGAATCAGTGTTTAAATGATGCTTATGTATGTGATTTCATTCACATGATTAAACAATGACTGATCACTGAGAGGTCTTTAGACTTGCAGGCACTGGATGATAGTTTCTCATCACAAAGACTCTGATCTCTAATATCAAACAAATGTTGAATTTGAGCTGATAATAAAAATAGAGTTTACATCAAAATCCAGCCTGAGAAAAAAAAACACTGGATTGACAATGGATTTTGATTACTAAACATCCCAAAATAAAATTTTGGTCATCTGACCTCACAGCAGCACAAATTCAACCAGATAATAGCAATGTAGACTGTAGTTAACTATAACCATAACTATAAGAACCATAAGGTCCCATGGCAAATCATTTTAAATCTACTGAAACAATAAAGAACCTCCAGAACCTACTTTGTATTTGGACTATTTCATATTATTTGGATTTTACTATAAACTTTTTATGGTCAAATATCTAAATGATGTTAATCTTTGCATTTCATTTTATTTTTAAGCATATTAAGAAGGGCTGGTATATTTTATTAACACAGAGCATTATTTTATCACCTGACAGCACTATTAAACACCTAAAAATGTAAAAAGCATAAATAAAAAACAATACAAAATGTAAACAGAAAAAAGTAACAGAATTAGCCTAAAAATAAAACAGATTTAATAGGGCCCTATTAATTGAACAAGACATGTTTGATATCTTTGTATTTTTGCACTTTTTTGGAACAGGAGATAACAGTTACAATAACATTGCTAACAAACCCTGACTCACTTAGACTATCACCATCATCAGCGTATCTCTATCAAAACACCCCCAAAAATATTAAATCACATTATTTTTAATCAGTATAAAATCTGTGACCGTTTAAGTTCAGTGTTTGTGAATATTTCTTAGCCTGGCATTTTAACACTGAAAACTAAACAAGCCCAAGTCAGATACCCAACATGTCTTGGCTGATTGACTGCATCTAGGGTAATAAATCATGTTAATTAGATTTTTGTCTGTAATACTCCTTTAACGACTCTCCAGATGCCCTGCTGTAACACCTGTGCAGATTACCCTGCATCTTTCTGCTTTCTGTTATTTTTGTAGCTTAAATCCGAGGCTTTAGATTCTTTATTCTTTGTTTTTCACACCCCTCACACACACGAGCAGGTTAATAAGCCAGCTGCTGCCCTTGATTACCGGCCTCAGGTGTCTTGGGAGTTTGAATAGAGTAAAAATGTTGATCAGCTAGAGGTCCTCAAGGACTAGTTAAAAAAGCTTTTGTCTGAAAAAGCTGTTAATTTCTGCACGTTGTATGAAGTCAGTTTACCAAAAAAAGTCTCTAAAATGTAGACCTCTAAAATTAACACAAGTTTCTATTGAACTTTGATTAAAATCTCAGATATCTTACTTGGTAAAAACGTATTTCTTTCATTTTGGAATGGCTCCTGTAAAGTTAGCTTAGCATGTCTTATAGTAGAGGTACTGTCTTTTATATTCCCTGTGTTTGCACATTATAACCTAATTATAACATTATAACCTAACCTAAGAGGTCAGCATTGTAAATCCTGCTCACAGAGCTCACTGATATAGGTCTAGTGAACATAAACACAGATCAATTAAGATGTTAATCCCACCCACAGGGCACACTGAAGGGACCAATCGGGAAGCTCACCATGACATCCTTTTGCTACGTCTTTCACTCACTTGCTCTTTAATGCTTAGTGTTTCATAAAATATAATAAAGTGAATGAGCCTGATATAACAACTTCATTATTTCTGGGATATTTAAGATGATTTGTAGATTATTTTTTAGGGAGCCCCAACCATCATGAGCTACAATCAGGAAGTCACAGGAGAAATGGGGTGTTTTTTCTCTTTAGTGTTAAAAACATGTTTAGCTTGCAGCTGCAGTGTTGTTAAAATGATTTGTTTCATTTTTGAATATATGAGTAATTGGAGATAAAGTTGATAAAGTTTAGGGGGATTTAAATGGAAGTATGTGGGACTTGCTTGGATCCCTGATTCAGACACACCAATCAGCAGCACTTTCAGCTCGCTGTGTGGAGAGAGATTTTAGAGAGATCATCATTATGTGTTGTGAGACGGTGCTAATCCTCACTGTACCTGAACACCCCGCCAGACACTGTTCTTTCACACACACACACACACTGTGCTGAGGCAACAAACAGGCAATGTGCTGCTCTCTCAGTCATCTTTTACAGTGAGCTGCAGCTCCTTCCTCACTAAACTCTGCTCTGTCTAATTAACTCCCTGTTGATAGAGCTTCAACCACACGGCCTGCACTGACTAAAGCACAGCTAGTGTAGTCAAGCCGCTCTGCATTTTCACCTCCATTTATACATTCAAAACACACACTGAATCACTGAGGGGTGAATGTGTTGAGAAAGAGAGAGATAAAAAGCATTAGAAAAGAAAGAAAGGCAATAGATTGACATTGTTGATAAAATAAGGACAGAGAAATAAAAGGGAGAGTTAAAGAATAAGATAAAGAAAGATATTACGAAAAGGAGAGATGGAAAAAATTAAGAAAAGGAGACAGAGAGTGTAAAAATAAGAAAGTTTAAATAAACAAAAATTGAATAAAGAAATGGAGAGATGGAGAATGAAAGACAAAATGGGAAGATGGTGATTTTAAAAGAAGGATAAAAAATAAAGGATGTGAGAGATATAATAAATAAAGAAAAATAAAGAGAGAATGTAATAGAAGGAAATGCAGAGATGAAGAATATGATAGATGAAAGAAATGGAGAGATGGAGAATGTAAGAGAAGGAAAGAAATAAAGAGATGGGAATGAGATAGAAAGAAATCAATAAAATAAATGGAAAGTGTCACGCAGGAAAGGATGAGAGGATGGACGTAAATGCAGGTATTAATTTATTAATCAAATGAGATAAAACAAAGCAAAACAGAACGCAAATACAGGTAGCAAAATGTAAAAGCAAATAAACACACAAAGTAAACTAAACTACAAAAAAGAGACAAGGAAAACCAAACAAAAAAGCTATATTAGGAAAATAAAAAGTAAAAAGATTAAACAGATTCAACTTTACAAAGAATACAGGGAACATATACAGTAACAAGCAGCACAAAAACCTACAGACCTGAAAGAAACACTTAAAGCATACAAAAAGCTACGCAGCATATATGGCATGGTAGCACACAAAAGACTCCACATAAAACACAGAAACAAAGGGGCTTTTATACACAAAGAGGGTGAGCAACACCTGGGACTGGTAATGAGGGGGCGGGGTTTCAAACAAGACACAAGGCGACAACACTAATGGCTATAAACAGATCGAAAGAAACTCTTCAAAATGACCTGAAATAAATTACCTTTTTTACATTGACTTCTCTCTCCTGTAAAGTTGCTGTTTTGGAGATAAGTGTTTTTCTTTGGACAGCGATGATATGGCAAAGAAAACAGCAATGAACAGAAGAGCAGGACAGGAACAGAAAAATACAAGACATAAAGGGCTAAAGTTGTGACAGATAGATGAAGAATGTGTAAGAAAGGAGTAAATAAACAGATGGAGGATGTGAGGGAAAGAAACAGAAAAGTAATGAAAGAAAATGAAAAAAGAAAGAGAGAATCAGCATTAGTTTGAGAAAGCGAAACATTGAGAGCACAAATAATGAACAGAGAGAGAGAAAAAAAGAGAAAGAGAGAGATGTATAATGTGTGTATTTTAAGAGCAATTCTTCTGATTTTAGGAGAGTGACGTAGGGTTTAAACACTCTTTGGTCTGATATTCAGAGCAGCTAGATGAGTGTGAGCAGGCAGAGCTGGAGGAGTGATCTGGAGTGCAGTAGTGACCATGCGTGTCTCATCAGCTCGGAGATGCGACGGAGCTCTGATATTAGTGGGGTCGCAGCTGAAGAGCTGGAGAGCAGAGTGAGGATGAGCACACACTCCTCCCTGAATCAGGGAAAATCTGTAATCCTCTATTACACACTGAACCAACAGACATGATTAGAATCATCACTCCAACCAACCACAACATTAAAACCTCTAAAGGGGTGGGATATATTAGACATTAGTGTTTCTGAAGCTGATATGTTGGAAGCTCAAGTATCTGAGCTTTGAGAAGGGCAGAATATTTTTAATAATTTAATAAGTGTGTTGTTACATGTTAACAATCCTTAACAATAACAGTTTAACTACTGGTGCAGTACACATTGTTATAGATAAATTCTAGATTAATTACAGTACTATTACACATAGCAGAATAATATTTGTTGGATTAAAAAAACAATAATAGGCAAAATTACATACAAAAACAGACAAGAGCTGTTGAAATATACAAACTGACATACTAATCACACACTATGACACATGTAATTACACTTGCCCTATTAAAATTGATGTTGACCCCCAAGCAATAATTTATCTGTACTAATGCATACTTCAATTACACAGTTATTAGAGAGACTTATCATAAGTTGTGATTAAAATAATGTTCAACAATTTGGTCATCTCATTAGTGGTCAATATAATCAAATAAAAAGTTTATATTGCCATGGACGAACTGCTTAAGGCTCAGTTATTTATTTATTTCCATTCTAAATGTTATATCCATTGCTGCCCACATATTTTTATGCAAATTTTCATTGCCATATATGTTAGGCTAAGCTAGTCTAGTAGCTGCATTTTAAAAACTAGGCTGTATTTCCAAATTTGAAGGGCTCTGTATACAGCACAGAAATGCTATGCTATGCTATGCTATGCTATGCTATGTTTGGAGCAATTTCAAGGATGCAACTGATGTATCCTTCTAGGATTTGTGGTTAATTAATACAGAAGCACACAAGTATTAAATCACAAAGAGACTATATAGCCAGTTCAATAGAATTATCCAGTTATGTGACCAATAGATCACTAAGAAGCATCTTTTACAGGGAACGCCTACCAAGGACCAATCTTACCTAGGCTTTGGAATGCATCTAGCACACTTATTACAAAAATACTTAAACATCAGCAAACAGCGTAAAATTTTCTCTTTTTATATGTTTCTTCTTACCAAGATTTTTTTTCTTAATTGTGTCCGTAAGCCATGTTTTGCTTGAGCTATTGGCTACACTGGCCCCAAAAATTTAAAAGAGTACTGCTCAGATCTGTATGTATCCATAAGCTTTCAGTGCACAAATGTAAACAAAAAATTAATGGAGAGTCCAGAGAGAAGGCTTCAGCCGTACATTATCTGTATTTAACATAAACCACACCATAAATTAAGATTTTACAAGTTTGTAAAATAGATGTGTTAATATGAAGTAAAGTTTCTTTAGACTTTCTGTTAACTTGTTCCTCTATGGCCTATGGTCTTTAGTATTATCACAGTTATATAATAATACAATAAGATCTCTACAGCTGTCCTGACCTGAGCTGAACTGAGCTGGAGGGGGATGTGGGAGGGTGGGAGAGCTTTAGTTTTTAATCAAGTTCAAATTGGGGTCTAAAACTCTGGAGTCTTATAGTAGAGTGACAGATTTTGGTTGCTAGGTAACTAGTGTGGGGAGGGGAAAAAAAACCCTGATCATGATTTATGTAGAGCAGATCATTAAACACGAATTGAAGAGCTGTAATGAAAAACAGTACACAAGTTAAAAGAACACAGTTCAACTTTGTGTCATTAACCATTAGCCATTCAGACCACGGCTGACTTAACACTGAGACAGAATCTGTAACAATGAGACTTTATTCCTTCTATTGTACTAAATCACAGCCAGTTCTGAGTATTGTTCATTTCTTTTGTGGCTGATTTTTGTGATTAGTAGTCTAAATGGACTGATACAGAGGATACCAGTAAATGAAGATCTGAATGTGTAAGAAAGGAAAGTTCTTTTTTTCAAAGTGAGGAATGAATGTGAAAAACAATGATTTGTTTTATTTATCTCGGTTGCTTTGCAATTACAGATCTCTTTCTGTTTCAAGCTCTAGCTCTGTGTATCTCTTCCTCCTATCCTCTCTGTTTTTCGCTCTCCTCCTCCTCCGGACCCATCCCTCCCTCCCTCCCTCCCTCTCTCGTCTGCCCTCCAAACACAACCAACAGATGGGGGAGCAAATGTGATGTCATGTTTTTAGGCTGGAGTGCAGAAACATTCCTCGAGGCTGTGCTTATGATGAACTCATCCTCATTGCGCATGCTGGAGGGAATAAGACAAGAGCATAATCTGATTACGCCGCGCTCGTATCAATGAAATAAGGGCCTGAAAAGATTGCTTAACGAGGATTTATAAACAATGGCTGGATTTAAACAAATGTTGTCAATTACGCACTGATTAGTACAGTCTATATGTACTGAGACCTGTAGACCGTAGTACATTAATTACAGTCTATTTTACCACAGTTAGTTCCGACCCTGCAATGTGATTGGCTGAGAGGCGTTTTATGAGTGCCATTATTAGCCCATAATGCGCTGTAACCGAAGCTCTTCATGTATTACTCCACCACATACAGGTAGCCTAGCAATGATGCAGCTCTTCCAAACCAAATACAAACCAAATGCGATGTCATTGTACACCACTGGGGGGCACTGGAACTCTTAAAAAACACATTTTCTTTCAGTCAAACGAGCACTGGACTTTAATCTACACAGATTTCACTGAAAACTGTTTATTTGGGTAAGTAAAGCGCTAACGTTTATTTACAGTAATCTTAGATTTCCATAGTTTTGACTGAATTGGCTGATAATGCAGCTCTTACAGCGCAGCTACAAGCTGAGCAACTATGGAACTATTTTAACATGCGGAGTGTTTTATAACCAAATAGATCGCATTTTCTTGTCCTGTTTAACTCAAAATCTTTTAATAAATGTTGATAATGGTACTGTGGAATAATCGCAATAATAGACTCGAGGTTAGTACTATAACGTGTAATACTGGCACGGTAGTACTGGCCAATATTACACGTTATAACACTCCCTCTCGTGTATTATTGCCTAATTATAGAATTCAGTATTCAGTTAAATCTGATGGGATCTTGGATCTTTTGAATGGAATATTCATCATTACAAATTTTAGGGGATTAAGAAAATGTTAGCTAGCTAACTTTCCTGGTACACCTTGGTGCAGCAGACAGCAAATGCATTTAAGGTGGAATGAAAAAAATAAAACAAAAATAATACAAACTTATTTCATGCCACATCACAGAGAAATGAATAAATGGACAAAACTATTTACCATAGTTTAATGTATAGTTTCAAGGTGGAATGGAAAAATAAAATAAAGCTAATCAAAGCTATTTTTAGCTCAACATAACAGAGAAATTAAAACAATAATATTTACCATAGTTTAATGTGTAGTTTCAGTGTTTTATGGCAATTTCTCTTCATAACACGCATAAACAAGTATTAGTTCTTCTCAGTAGCTAGTTATCTAGCTAGCTAACTCTCCCGTTCTACCTTAAATATAGCAGCAGACAACAGAGGCTGCAGCATTTGAAGTGGAATGGAAAAATAAAATAAAAGCTAATAAAAGCTAATTTCATCTCCCAATCACAGAGGAATTAAGGAATAGACAATTATAATTAATTTCTGCAACACTTGCGCACTTTCTGAAAACATATGATGCCCTAAAGCTAACTAGCTAACCAGCAGCTAGGTTACTGAACTTTAGCGCTCCACTGCTATCATCCCGTCAGCCTGGCAGAGTCATCAAAAAAAAAACAGTCTGGTAATAAAGCAGAGTTATTTATTTATTTATTGTTCATTGGCAAATGTAAAAACCATGGAAACCTTGAAGAGTTGTCCCAATTCTTAAGTGGAGGATTACACCTCTTCCCCTTGTAACTCTGTGTCAATAAGAAGGGTTAAACTCGAAAACAAGGGGTAGGTGTACAGAATAGAAATGGGATTGGGCCTAAATCTTAAGGACTTCTCCTGTAAACAGGACTAAATTCATTCCCTGCAATAAAATATGCAGTTTATTAGTATTTAAACACTAATGATATCCATGATATGCTCAAAAAAGTATATTGTGTATATTTTAGCATGATATAATGAAATATACTAAAGTGTATGAGATGTAAGGTGTAAAAATGGATGTACTGTGTGATGGAGATACACAATAGAACATATTTTTTAGGGCCGAAGTGTTCTTTGTTTAGCGTGTGACATACTGTATAAATGATGTGTTCATCTCTTTTCGTTTTGGTCTTCGGTATAGGAATAGATACAGTATGTCTGACTTTGACCCTGTTTCTAATTATGTCTTTCTCTCAGCGTGTCCGCTGTAGAAGGATTATGTTCCTCTCTGTTATCTTCTTCTTCGCAGACGCTTCTTCAGAAGCGAGGTGATGCTTTTTAAAGCATCCCTTTAAACAAGCCGCATTCTGAGGTGCGATTTATTACCCTCTTTGCGCTGCAGGAGGTGGCATTCGTTTTCATTTAAATGACATCACATGCCATTCCACGGCTGAGTTCAGGAGGTGTGCACGTTTGGTTTGTCTGGTGAGTAATTCCAGCGGCCCATCCTGGTGCACAACCGTTCATTTGTCTTCTTCAGCATACAGTGCTGAAACACGAGGCAAGAGAGAGTACCAATTTATTGCTCCTTTTCCACTCCTCCCCCTCATCTATCTGTTCATATATCTGTCAGTCAATACATACATACACAAATGTAATGGGAGAGCTGTGTGTAAATTGATCATAAAGTGTAAAGGGACGAATTGGGAACACCCACACCTGTACAGGTTGTGAGGTGTTATCTTATGAATGACTCTGAATATTGGCCAGTGTGGTCATGGCAAGGCCAGTTGAATTATGAGTTGACAGTTCCATTTCTGAATTTGTGCAGGCATTTGTTATTCCCCAACATGTGGAACACACAAGAATACATGATATAAGGCATTACCACCCACAGTGCTGACACTCTGCATATGTAGGTCATTAAAAAAATCATCAATTATTATCAGCAATAATTATTATCAGCAATTAAAAATTAACATATTTGCTTGAGAAAAAGAGAATCTGTGCCAAAGATGAAGTGCAAATCTAAACCGTGTTTTACGTTAGCCGCATGCGCAGTGAAGCTGGGTGAGAAGCTGCTTGTTATTCTGGAGCAGAGACAGAAAATGGAACAGAACCAAATTTTATAGCTAAATAAACAAAATTTTAGAAAAGGCAAACTTTCTCTTACTAAAAATATAATACGTCTGTTTTCAGATTAAACATTACAATATGTATAGACCACAATTTAAATACTGTAGGAATTTAGAGTAATGGAATGGCAAGATGTGAAAAAATGGTTGTATATAGACCAGAATTTACTTCTATGAAATAAGAAAATTAAAGGATTATCAAATGAGACCACTGAAGTCTTTATGTTTTGTTTTTTTTAATCGTGCATTTGGTTCTATATGGACCAGAATTTGGAGACCTATAAAACATGTAAATCAAAGGGTTATTATATCACACGACTAAATTAGTAAATATTTCATTCTAATGCATTTAAGATATATGGGAGCACCACAAAGCATTTGTGCTCAGAGCATGCAAATGGCTAGTGCTGGCTTTGATCAGCCACAGTGTACAGCACAACTGGTAGAGGTGCTCATGATGTGATGATAGTCCCATCCCAAATCACATTAGGTTAATATTGTAAATACAGTAGATAAATATAGTCAAATACCAGTTTTTCTATATGACAATACTAAAATAACCTCTCTAAACATGTATATTGTATGTCTATGACGTGAATCTGAGATAGAAACAGCAGAGGGTATCTATCAATAACCCCAACTACCCCCTCACAGTCACTAAACCCATCTTAAAAACAAGAATTACACCATTATATTATGGTCCAGGTCTGTAAACCACACAACCTGATTAGCTCTATAAATAACAGCAAAGTAACACATTTGCTCGTTCATCAATGAGGATTCTCAGCCTGTTTTACAGTCTGAGTGATATCTGGCACTTAATGGCATCTCATTTGCATGTTGTCCTCATTTCACAAAAATAGCAACTTCACAAGAGAAGGTAAAACCTTGTTAACTATTAATGGAAATCAATGTAAAAATAATTTAGTCCAATTAATTTTGGATTGAATTTGTGTTTCTATTGAACCATTCATCTTGCAATTATAATACAAAAGAAAGGACAGCTGCACCACAGTTCAGTGATACAGTATATATCCTGTTCTGTGAAAAATAAATCTCATTAAAAACAGTCGACGAGAAGCCTGATATAGATTTAATTATCTATATTACAATGCAAAATGCTTAAACATATTTGGTCACACATGCAAAGATTTAAAATATTATGTACACACACCCATTGTTTAATCAATATATTTATTACATTTCCGTGGTGTCCTCCCATGAACTCTATTCTTGTTTAATGTTTTCTCTATTGTAGAGGCCCTGAAGTAGTGTGTTTGTTTTGGCATATACATAAGCAGGATCTGAGCATAGGTCATTAATATTTAGTAGCTCAGTAACTTTAGGTATACTGCAAAAATACTGCAAAGGTAAGGCTAGAGCGTCACACAATGACCAAGCATAACATTATGACCACCTCCTTGTTTCTACACCCATTACCTACATTTTCACGCTCCACTGATCATATAGGATCACACTTTAGTTCCTTAATTAGAGAAGGTAGTTCACCTGTTTCTCTGCATACTTTATTACCATTCTTTCACCCTACTCTCTATTATTTGGGTGGTGGATCATTCTCAGCACTGCAGTGACACTAACATGGTGGTGGTGTGTTGGTGCTGGTACAAATAATGTGTTTAATGATACCAGTCTGCAGGACTGCGGGACTGCTGATATTCTAAAACTGGGGTGTCGGTCTCTTTTTGCGGGAGTTCTTCTGGCCACGTCACTCGTCTTTACATACTTACGTCACACGTACAGCCTCTGAAAGAGGATCCGGCTCAGTTTTACTGAATGCGAGCGACTGGTGGAGCAATGGAGACTTCAAAGGGGAAAAACTCAGAGCTTAGTGTCTCATTCACGCATAGTAAAACAAAGTATGTAGTTGAAGTAAAGTTTCTGACTAAGCATGTTCTCTCTCTCTCTCTCTCTCTCTCTCTCTGACTGACCATAACCTGGAATCGGATTTATTCGCTCTGAAAGGAGACCGCATCACACCCGCCCAGTTGCTCTGTGCGATTACCCATTCTCACCAGAGAGGGCTAAATCCCAAAACTTACGGACATCAGCTTTAAGGTGCACTCTATATCCACACTCTAAGGTTGCACACACACACACACCGCTTGACTAATCACTACAAAATTGGCAATAGAATGAAATACTCTGGAAAAGCTGCAGACAACCCTAAGGTCACCACAAAGCCAAAAATGCATTGAGCCCCAGCACTGAACTGTGGAGCAGTACCTGTGGGAAAAGCTGAGCTGGTGTTTGTGACCCAGAACTGACCTCACTCGTGCTCTCATGGCTGATTGCAATTCAATCTTTGAAGCAATGTTCCAACATCTCATTTGAAGCCTTTCCAGATGAGAAGAAGCGCTGCTGCTGCTGCAAATAGGGGGCAAACTCTGTGTTAAAAGCATTGATGTTAAAACAAAGGTTGGATGTGCAAGTGTCTACAAACATCTGGACACACATCGCATCATGAAACGCGTTTGAAATTGAGTAAATTGTCTCATTTTGACACTTGAGTGTTGCTTTTTTTCTGGTCACATAAATAAAGATGATGAGTTGTGTGTGTGAGTGTGTGTGTGAGTGTTATGGGCCGCAGGTGCACCCCCATCTGCACTCCCCTCAGTGGAAGAGGCAGCTGTTGTGGATGAGATATTCCCCCATGTGTCTGGCTCTGAGACCAAACCTCCACTAATACCATCAACGTCACTGCACTGATGATTAGGTGCTTTCTCAGCCTGAGAGGAGGGAGGAGCAAAGAAGAGGAGGGACTGACAAATGGAAGCAGTAAATTGGAAGTGATGTAAGGATGATTCTTATGTAATAAAGACAGAACTAATGTATTTTTACATTTTAGTATAATTCTAGTTTCATTTGGTAAAATAAAAAAATATGAATAACCCAAGAATGGAAAACTGTATTTGGCATAGTTATATTTAGAATAATAAACTTTGGAGCCATCCTCCAAAAAATCCAGCATGATGAAAACAGAAAACCCCCAAATCTGATGCATAACAAGCTTTGCTTATCATATATATACTCAGATCACTAGTAAAACTACCAGTCAATGTTGGTATAGCAATGAACCAGTAGGGTGACTTTTGAGAATATGGTGGTGGTGTTGATACTGGAGAGCAGCACATCACCACCAGACTCTACACACCTATACAAGTGGCTATGGGAGTCAGTTATCTTCGCCAGGGCTTTACCCATACTAGTGTCAGCAGAAAGGGAGCTCAAACCCAACATTTGATGAATCAAAAACCTAGAAAGCCAACTGTAAAATAGACAAATATTAAAAATGGTAGGCAACACTAGGTTTTTCATCTCTTATCTCCAGCATCTCCTCCTCTAAAAACAAGCTGGATTACAGTAGGAAAAGTCTTTTGAGAGGATTTGATAAAGCTAGGGAATTCTAGGTAAGTAAGCAAGGGTTAACTGGTTACAAACTCTTCAACAGCATATCACACTGAAAGCACACAATGAGAGGACAGCCACATTATCTGGTAAAAGCTGGTTGTAGTTAGTGTTTTTGTTACTGCGTCATGTCGTACTCCTGTACACAAGTCAATAGAACTGTCGCCTTTGTTTGCAGTAGTGTCATGAATGAGAAACATGGAATGAAATGGGCAGGAACTGTATCTCATCTTTATCGATGAATCCAGGTTCTGTGTGAGGTCCAACAATGATCATGAACCTTGTGATAAGTGACTCTATCTTGCCTTTTCTGGTGAGATGATCTGGAAAATCAAGACATACAGAAGTCATTCAGCGCAAGTAGTGATAGGAGGGACAATAACAGCTTAGTGACATGTTTATCAGGACAATGCTTTTCCCCAGACAGAAAGGGGTTTTCAGGTATGTCTCTAGCAGATTAACACACTTGTACACCTTAACACCTACATGAAATAAATGCACAAACTAAAAGACCAGTAACAGTAACATAGTGCAAATAATAAAAAACAAAAGGTTCAGCTTTCAGTGTTAGAAAGATGTACAAAAACAATAACCATTCACTTATTATTTTCATTTTTACTGCATTTTATACTGTGACTGTTGTTGATTGACGATTCATCTTATGTCATCTTATAAAGTATGTTTAATACATCAGAAAAATAGCTCTATGCAGAGCTCATGTGCTAAATCACTGCTGAGGCTAACGCACTTCATCAGTGCACAGCCAGCCTGCACCCATCGCACCAATCCATACACTCCTTCAGCAACACACACACACACACAAGCAACACACACACACAGACGTTCTAATTTAATGTAGGCGGTAGTTCCCCTCCAAGCCGCTAGGTGGCGCTTTGGCTCAGCCCACAGTAATTGGCTGCTCAGGAGAGAAGGGTCTGTCTGCAGAGCCGCAGAGCCACGGATATACGCCAGCAGATTCACGCCAGCAGATTCAAGCCGGTGGCATTCTGCGCATGCGCAGTAGGACAACGCGATTCTGCTGGGATTTAAATGCATGTTTCAATCCGAAAAGGCAATTCCGTGCCAAAATATGAGCAATGTGGCACATGTTGCCAAAAATATCACTGCCCGTTGTGCTCCATACAGCATTATAAGCCAACATCGGCCACAAAATTTAGGAGTCACCTAAAACTCCATTTTAACCGAGCAGTCCAACATGAAGGTAAGTCAGTGAATACAATAAGTATTTTACACAATCGTTATATTATTATATTAATATCAGACTATAGACTATATAAAGTATATATGTATGTATATATACGTATATAATGTATATATATATATATATATATATATATATATATATATATATATATATATATATATATATGTGTGTGTGTGTGTGTGTATACTTCACAATATACAAAATATACTTTAAAAAATAGGCTACTTCAAAATCATGATCAGTTTGTCTGATTTTACTATGTATGACCATGTATTTGCAGAAAGTAAATTAAAAAAATATATATATATAAAAAGATTCAATACTTTCAGACCTCAAATAATGCAAAAAAAAAAAAACAAGTTAATATTCATATAGAAACATTAATTCTAATTCTAATATGAACTTTCTTTGCATTATTTGCAGTATTTTATTTTTTATTTTTGTTTATTTTTCATTTACATTTTTATTTGTAATTTGGGAGAAACAGTGTCAGTAATTTATAAAATAGAACAACAGCGTTTATTTTACTCAAGTATATACCAATAAATAGTAAAATCAGAGAAACTGATCATTTTGAAGTGGTCTCTTATGTGTATGCCATATGATATTGTATAACTGATGTTGTGGCAAAAGACTGTTGTTGTTGTTGTTACTAAGTCTTTTATATTTTTATGGCCCCACGCTTTATAGATTCATGTGATAGACATGGAAGGCGATTTGCACACTGGGCTGCAGAGGCCATGGAACTTGGGCCTTATCCCACTAAAAGTGAGGTAATTAATTTATTGAGTTATTATTTATTATTATATAATTATAATTTGGCATGGGAATATGTCAAAACTAGGGTATAGATCATGACAATTGTGTTTTGATTTATGTGATGTGGGCCAATACATATACTTGAATTCTGAAGTATGTGATTTAATAAAGTAAATTTACTGTAGATTGTCATATCAGAATATTTGGCCACCTACTTGTATCCATCTTCACTGTCCATGTTATCAGCTCCACATATCATATAGGAGCAGTTTGTTGTTGTACACTTACAGACTGTAGTACCTCTGTTTCTTTGTATACTTTATTGCCCTGTTCTTCAATAGTCCAATAGTTCAATAGTCAGGACCCCCACAGGAACACCATTGAGCAGGTATTACATGTAGGTGGATTATTCTCACAACTGCAGTGACACTGATGTGGTGGTGGTGTGTTAGTGTGTGTGTGTCGATCAGATAAAGCAGTGCTGATGGACACCTCAGTGTCACTGCTGGACTGACAATAGTCTACCAGCCAACAGTGTCCGCAGATGAGCTTTCGTCTCTGACATTACACCTACAAGGTGGATCAGCAACACCAGCACACACATTTTAATGCACCACCACCACATCAGTGTCACTGCAGTGCTGAAAATAATAACACCACCCACATAGTACCTGCTCTGTGGGGGTCCTGAACATTGAAGAACAGGGTAATAAAGTATACAGCACATGTACTACAATCTGTAAGTGTAGAACTGCTCCTATATGGTATGTGGAGCTGATCACATGGACAGTGGGTGTAGAAACAAAAAGGTCAGGTGTACATATGATTGTGCTTGTGATTTCTGCTTGATTTTAGTAAGTAGTGCACGTGCAAAGCATGTAACAATGTGTTAATGATTGTGGTTCTGAGAGAAAAAATAATACAGCATATCACATACCTATTCTACAGTCAAAGAATAGAACAGAAGAAATGGAACCTGAGAGTGGAGCACGAGAGGAGGTCACTACACCTCTTGAAGTATGTACAATAAATATTTGCATTACTGTACAGATTTTTAAAGTGTTTGGCAATTCTCTATTTTTGTATTTTTATAATGTTCACTTCAAATTGTAAAAATGTTGACAACTGTTTTTTTTATGTTTCCCACAAAGAACAAAGGTGTAATCAGACATATAAAAGCAGGTGTTGAATGGCTGAAGAATAGTCAGCATCTGCTGAAGGACAAATGCTTGACACCACAAATCCTTTCCATGGAGGAGGAAGATGCACGGGATGCCCTTGCTCATCTGGAGGCACACTGTACAGCATCTGTGTATGAGGATGATATGGATGAGGATGAAATAAGGGCCCCATTTTATTTTACCTTTAAAAGCATGAAAGACATGGGCTTGTTCTTGTCAGAGGTTAGGGATAAAAGAAAGATTATGGGATCCTCTTTTTACAACCCTGATATTTAAGGTGTTTCCTACACCTATACCAACATCAGAAACATCAGTAGCCTATTCACAGAAAATTCACTGAAGTATTCCGTTGATTACTTTTTTTCTGCTGCTTATGTTGATT
Organism: Astyanax mexicanus; assembly: GCF_023375975.1. Lineage (NCBI taxonomy): Eukaryota > Metazoa > Chordata > Actinopteri > Characiformes > Acestrorhamphidae > Astyanax > Astyanax mexicanus. Next base: position 29,558,806 of record NC_064418.1, read on the forward strand.
TGTGTTGATTGCCGTTAAGTACAGTTTTTTGTTTGTTTCAGTTGCTTATTATTAACCTACTATTTTATTGTCTTAATACAGTTATTATGCTCATTTTATGTCTCTTTATGTTGTTTTATTATTGCACGTGGAATTGTACACATAAAGACCATGTATTATTAAAGCCATTGCTCAACTTTGAGCTTGAATTAAGCAGATGAGTGATATTTTGTCCTTCTAATTATTATAGCTAATTAAGGTATTTAATTCCTAGGCATATTCATGTCCAATTTTAGGGTGCTTACATAAATCATTAGCTAGGTTATACAATCATGTGTGCAATATTTACCATGTAAATGTCTATATGTATTTGTTTTAGCCCAGTGTTTAACATTATGCTCAGTTTAATTCCTGCACATGTGGTAAGATAAATCAATGGTTTGTTCATCACACATTTGGGACACTTTTTAACTCACAGCTCAGAACAAAAGAATGTAAATGTAAGTGTCCAAAAAAAAAGACAATCAGTATAAAAAATGAGAGAACTTTATCATTTTTATTGGCATGGAAACCATAAATCTAAATATAAAACATTGCACCAAAGTTATATTATGATATACATCAAGTATTGTATATTTGATGTGAATAGTTAATTCTGACATATACATGTTATGAGTAAATGTAAAAGTAAATCCCATGTAAGCCAACTATCAATGTTGAGGTTAAATTGAAGGGTAATTGAACAATATGTCTACATAGACCATTAGTCTATCGAGGCACATAAGACTAATATGTGTCAGAATATGATATGAATACCTCCTAAAACTTTTTAACTAACCCTAGCTAAGTCAAACCAGTTATTTAAACCGAAGAAGGTATCAACGCATGCGCAGAATGCCACCGGCCTGAAAGTGCAGGTTTAAATCTGCGGTTCTGCTGACGCATGCGCAGAAAGCCACTGGCTTGAAACTGCTGGCGTATATCCGTGGCTCTGCGGCTCTGCAGACAGATACTATTGGCTCAGGAAGCAGTGAGCCTCAGTTCTGTGTTATCCTTTGTGAAGGTAGGATTGATTCTAAAGCATCCAGTTAAATGTATTTGTTTAATTAAACCATCCACTGTTATATTATGCTTTAAAATGCAGTAAAAGGTTCCAGGACACTGTATTAATATGTATTTAGTGTATATTGAGATGTTTTACATGTTATTTTTGGGGTTTTATGTTGAACATGCAGCTATTGAGGGAACCGCATGGTTATAATGTATTGAGGTAAAATATTACTGTTTTTAGTGTAAAATATGGCTCTGTTAATTGTTTATTTTTATAAATTTATATTTTTATCCAGTGTTAGTGTTTTATATGCTGTAGGTGACAGTGAAAGCTAATATTTAAAATAAGCCATGTGGTGCTGTGTAATAGAGATATAGAGATAGAGATATTAAAACACTCAGTTCTGTGTTATCCTTTGTGAAGGGGGCTGAGACCTGCAGATCTGTCTGATGCTGTGTGATGAGAGAAACTGCATGTATGCTGAGAGAGAAACTGTCACTAAATAAACTGCTGCTACTGAGCTGCGATCCAAAAAGAACATTACTGGTGTCCAGTCTGCCTCTCTCCTTTAAAACAAAAAAATACACAACGCAGAGGAAAATCTACCATCAGAGGTGGACTAAGTGTGCAGGTGGTGCCAAGCACGCGACACCCCGGGTTACATTAACATGAGATGCAGTTCTGTGTAGAAATGTTACAGAATGTTACAAGATTTACAAAAGGTGTTTACACATGCAGTAAAGGATATTTTACTAAAGGATATAGGTAAAAGTAATTAAATTGTCCTTCCGCTAAAATCCACTTTTTCTTGTTCTTTGTGAAATACTATAGGTCTCTCTGAGTTTTATATGCTTGCTGCACATGAAACTGTAACTAACTTGCCCATCAGAGCTGAGCTGTTTACATAGGATCTCCGGTGGATTTCACGTTTTACAGAGACTCCAAAGCCAGGCGGACACTGTGCGATTTTTTTAATCGGATGCGTTCTGGAGAGCTCAAACTGCAAGTTTGAATCGTTTGTCGTGTATGAACAACGCCTGCGATTCATCTGCACACACTGTACGGTCCGACTGACCTGCTGCGACGGGGGAGCTTACACTGCACGTCTAAACGCAGCCTGTAGGCGGAGCTTTCTTTGCGTACAAACTCTCGCTTCAACACAACATGTCGCCTTGCAAAAGAAAGCGCTTAGCTTTACTTATTTGTGCCCTGTTGTGCGCTGAAAGTCCACGGAAGAGACGTACATGGACTCGCAGGTGACTGAGGCGGGTTGTCCGTTTTACAGAAGGAGAGCGCATAGAAAAATGACTAAATGATAAAAAAAGATCATAAAATTGACATAAAAGGTAAAAAATGTATATCTTATGAAGATATATATTTAATGATTTGATTAATAAAAGAAAAAAAAATAATTAAAATGAATAAATAAAAAATATAAAATATAAACTCATTAAAAATTCGTTTAAAATAACCCAGGCTTTCTGCAGATTAATCAAAGTTTCAGTTAGTTTCAATTTCAAATCATGAAAACAGCTCACCAAAACCTCAAACTATTCTTTATATTTGACTATATTTACTTACAGGTCCTTTGCTTGTACTTACAGGCCCTTACTTATTTTTATTCAACTGAACTGAGTTTCTGTAGCCTCGCGCTGAATTCAGCTCCGTGCTGCGAAAGAGAGCGAGAGAGAGGTGCAGCACATTTTGTCTGATTTATCTTGATTAATTATCAGTACATTTATTAGCTTTAGTAAGTTTAATAGCACTAATTTTACTACACTTCTCCAACCTTATTTATTAAAACGTTTATTTTAGAAGACAGAGGTTATTATGCGGGCAATGCCACGCGCTGCGCTAAGCTGGCTTTGCGTGGCTAATATTCTGGAGCACTGGATGAGATTTTAATTAATTTGCACTGGCGAAAAGAAACTAATTATAAAATATAGCTTTATATTTCTGTGCATGTTTTAAGTTTTATATAATTGACGGGCAGCATCAGAGGCTGACAATGTGCTTTATTTTTCAGATATAATAGCAAAGTGAAATAAAATAAATTTATGTTTGTCAAAGTTATTTTCTCTTTTAAATTTTCTTTTCAAAAACTCCAGCTATTGACTGAGAAACAGCATCTGTTGAAATTCTTAAACAGCAGAATGCCTGTGTCTGCTATATTAAGCTATAAGTCTATGTACCGAACATAAATATAAATCCTTATAACTGACAGAAATAAATATGACTAATAATTATTTATAGTTACTGTGCAGATTTTTGGGAAAACAGGTCGTGACGTTAAGAAATCGGCCCGCAAAACAGCTCACACTGTGAGACAAGCGACCAAAATTTCTGGCATGTCAGAAATCCCTGGTTGCGTCCGACTGCTCATTCGCAGCTCGTATGGGCAATTAATCGGACATCGCTTCCCCTCTCACACTGCACGACAAACGACGCACGATCAAGCTAAAATTCGGCCCGATCATGAAATTCAGTCGCATCCGACCAGATCGGGCTTAAAATCGGGCTAAAATCGCACAGTGTCCGCCTATCTTAAGACTAGGTCAGTGGCTGAACTGCAATTAGCAGGGCATTACACATGTTGAAAAGTAACATATGGCATTACAAAGACTGGTATTAGTGTAAAAAATGTCTTTATTTTAAAACATTTCTAACTGTTGTCTGTCTCGCTGCCTCGCAGTGTTGTTAGCCAGTCAGAGGTGACATGTTTGCATGTATGTTTATTCATGAGCAAGAGCCGAAATCGGTAACACTTTCTATAAATGTCATCTCTATAAGACTCTATAACCTCATTCAAAACATATTATAATGCATTCATAAGGCATTATAAACATGGATATAAATATTCATAAAAATGTATAATCCATTACAGCCATGACATTACGTATAAGCTGCCCTATAATGCCCTCTGAATGCATTATAATGTGCTACGAGTATGTTTTTAAAGTCTTATAGAGATGACATTCATAGAAAATGTTACCCCGAAATCCTTTGTGTTCATAATTAATTTTTTTTGGGTTTCAGAATTGACCTCAATCCCCCCCTGTATAAACTGTGCCAAAACAGCCAACCCCATGGAGTAAATCTTCCTCTACTACAGAATATTAACATAGACAGATACTCAAGGTAAGTATAACAGGTAGGTATTACAGTACATACACTGCTAGTGATGAGCAGTTACACTTTACTCATCCTATTGTCAAATAATAAAATACCACTGACTGCTATTTTTAAACCTTTCTGCCCCTCTAAACACTTAATCTTATACCAAAGATACATCATCCAGGTCACTTAGACCCATGACCTCAAAACTGATGACATTCAGAACTAACCCAGAGCATAAAAAGGTGGTTATTTAGGGTGAGACTACGGCAACAGCATGGGATCACGATTTACTCAAGGTCTGTTCAGCCGGCAGTCAACAGTAGAGCAAGTGGGCAAACACTGCACCGTCACAGAGTCAACACTCTAATTATAGCATCCATGTCTGGCCTATCAATTGTGATATGAAAAACAAAGCAATCATAACGACCAACGGCTGCCTGAGAGGACGTTTCCCACACAAACAGAAACTGTCCGGATTCAGAGTCAGACTATTTCATTCTTATGAGGGGACCCTGAACAAAGGCCACGCAGGAGTCGTTTGAGAGCTGTCTCAGGTGAATTAACCACATTATATGGTAAGTGAATTTATTGGGCTAATTATGGGATAATGACAGCCATTTCCTATCAGAGAGAAGCAGTCCTTTAGTACGGAAAATGGCTGGACTCACTCTTAATGTGATGCAACTTTAACAGTAAAATAGAACTAAATCATATAAACCAATTATAACAATGTGGAAAACATGAAGGAAGTGGTTCCATTATTTTTCCTTTTTGCACAGTGGAGCCTAAAGGTCCCCCACAGTCGCAACGCTACAAGGCTGAAAGCTAGTGCTGCAGGAACCATAGCTGTGGGTCTCCATGTAGTGATGCAAAAAGGAGAGCAAGTGCTATGCTAAAAGCTAACCCAGCTAACCTGCTATCTAATGTATTTAGCTAGCTAACTGTGCACCACGCTGAGAAAACACTGAGAGAAAAAACAACACAATTCAATAAGACAAAAAAGAATTACATCATTGTCACAGTTTTAGGCTATTCTTTGTTAACCTTTGCTAAGCTAGCCTATGCTAAGCTAGCCCATGCTAAACAGGTGTGGGGTATACTGTATATAGTGTTTATATTTATTTCAAAAATGCATTCTTTGGTACCTTTACGGTATATATATATATAAATATTTAATATATTTATACCTGATACAGTAATATTAAATTACACCAGTAACACAACAAAATTGTGTAAGACTTGTATCAATTTTTGGTTTAGTAAAATACAGTATTATATATATTTTTAAGCAAGTAGAAAAGTCCACTTGTCACACACAAGGAGAATAAACCATTTTATTTGTGGTAATATTATTATTATCATTACAGAGCTCTCATCGGATACCCAGATCAAAACTTAATCCTTAATATATATCACATTCTATAGAGTGTAATACCTCACAATAGCCCACTGTCGTGTGTACTCTCAGTATAGCCTAAGTTTAACAGTACATTACAGGGAAAATAGGATATGGCCATATAAATAAATAAATATTTATATATAAATTTTTATTCTGTTTTCTCAAATCTTTAATGCTTATCGCTTAGTTATCAGGAAGATATTTATATAAGTCCATACAGGGATGCTCAGTGTTCCACTGGAAACCTTATTCTCACAAAATACATATGTAGAATGAGCTGTGGTACTGCATACTGTATATTCAGTAATTATCATGAATAAAAATGAATTCAGGTCCCACATGATTCAATATATACTGTTTTTCGAAGACAAACGCACAAATTTAATCAGCGGTGAGCTAGAGATGAATTGAGCTCTTCCAATGAATAACCATACAAAAGCATTTCTTCTTTTTAGGAGAAATCAGCTGTCATGACTTCTGTAAAAATGTTAACATAAAAATCGCACTCTAACATTTCCCAAAAGGTCATTTTATAACTTAGTTAAGAACGTTAATCGGTTAATTTATTTCAGTAATTTAATTCAAGTGAAACTCATATATAAATACATTCATGGTAGTGGCTTACAGCTAATGAAAACCCAAAAGTCAGTATCTCAGTAAATTTGAATATTAAATAAGACCAACTGGTACATTTGGCAGTGTGCCAAGTCCTACTAGAAAATGAAATCTGCATCTCCATAAAGCTTGTTAGTAGAAGGATGCATAGCTGTAAAATGTCTGGGTAGATGCTGCACTGACTTTAGGCTTGATATAACACAGTGGACCAACACCAGCAGATGACATGTCTCTTCAAACCATCACTGACCATCAGTAGATTTTGTATTTAATTTGAAAATTAATGGCAGAGAGTCTGGAGGAAGAGTGGAGAGAAACACAGTCCAAGCTGCTTAAGGTCTAGTGTAAAGTTTCCATAATCAGTCATCTGCTGGTGTTGATCCACTGTGTTATATCAAAAGTCAGCTCAGCATTTACCAGGACACTTTCCAGCATTTTATTCTTCCCTCTGCTGACCTTTGGGTTTTCATTAACTGTAAGCCATAATCAACATTAAAATAACTAAATGTTTGAAATGGTTTTAAACTGAATTATTAAACGAATTTAACTCTAAAAATGTGGTCAAAATGTGGTTTAAAAGGTCAGAACAGACCTTTAGAAGCCAAAAACAAACTTACCCAGAACACCTACATTCTGTACATAAGGTGAAAAGATCACACATTTACACACTGCCCTGTAGTGATGGCTCTCAGAATGTTCAGTATGTGTCACTTAAGAACTTTACACATATTTTAAAGGGTGTGATGTTCTTCTTTGAGTTAAGTGTCTTAGTAAATATAGGAATTTAAGGCAATTTAATGGAAAGAAGAAAACAGCTGATATCTCTCAAAAGGGAAAAATGCTTGTATGTTTTTGTGTTGGAAGGGCTCAAAGGGCTCTTTGTCTGGTGAGCAGAAAAAGGTAATACAAGCCTCGTGCTCTCTCACTGTGAACATCTGCAGACCTGAAAAGACAGAGAGAGAGAGGGAAAAAGAAAAGATAGAGAGAAAAAGAGAGAGAGGGGAAAGGAGAGGGAAGCAAAACCTTGATCTCAAACCTGATACAGACACATACTGTATATATTCTCTATTTCTGTGGGTCTAAGATCAAGGTCTTGCTTTCCAAGTATATATATATGTAACACCATATAATGTGACATTCAGTGTAAGAGCACGATCACAGACATCCAGAGCAAAGCAAGACACTGATCTTCAGTGAATAAAAAAGGCAGCACAGACTGGAGTAGTGGGCTATATATATATATATATATATATATATATATATATATATATATATATATATATATATATATATATATATATATATATATATATAAGAAATAAAATCTACAGCAGCTTCTCTTGTGCTGATCCTGGTACATGGCCATATGGCGGCGGTGATCAGTGGTTGCGGTGTAAAAGCTTCCGTGCTCCAGGCCAGGCTCCATCTCCCCTATCATCTCCTCACCATGGGACAGTAAATGGCAGTAGGTGCAGAGATCTCCATGGTGATAAAGACACGGGCTCAGGGGAGAGGGAGCTGCTCAGTCAGGGTGCATTAACAGGATTTAGACACCACTTCAAGACTTCAGAGGATCAAGCAATCAAGCACTCTGATGCACTGATCTACCTGCCAGTTCAATCACAGAAAAGAGAGAGACAGAAAAGAGAGAACTTTGCTATAAACCCTAGCCAGTAACGTGAGTTGAAGCTTGAAGATTTCTGTGGTTAACAATAAGAAAAACAGAACAGTTCCATATTTTTTGTTGTAAATACCCTGCAGTGCTATTAGTTGATCAGATAATATAATTATACAACAGTCTGTAAAAGCCGTGGGGCTACAGTAGGTGCAGACTACTCTGATGACTTCAAAGCTCTGCTGGAAAATTGATTAAAGTTCTTGCTGAACAGTGGACCATAGAAGGCATTCAAGATCTGGTATAATTTCTGAACAATACGGTTAGTGAAGACATACTGCTTCAGTGTGTGCAGAGAGATTGGTGCTCATACAGCATTTAGTTATTGCTCTATTAATAAAAGGATTCCTCTGAGGTTAATGTGGACAAATGGTGAAAGCTGAAAGCAATTGAATTCAGAGTGGTTTAATGGTTTATATAGATTTTTATAGCCAATAAAACGCTTTTTAATAATTCACGTCTGATATTTCCAAAACCCACAAGCATTTACAACCACAAATCAGAAAAAGGGGGCAGTATGGAACATGCAAATAAAAAAAAGAGATACTGTTTCTTACATTTACGTACTTTGACGAAACCAAGATTTTTCATGTTTAGTCTGATCAGCTTCATTTCATTTGTTAACAGACGATAAGTACTGTATTTCAGGCCTGCACTACATTCTAAAGAGGTTGGGATGGGGAAATTTGGGGCTGATAATGAGGTCAAATAAATAAATTACATGATTCCAGAAGTGCAATTAACTTCTTTGGGCTTAGAGGCATCTGGGATGGATCAGAACACACTTTGAAAGTGAATCATGGTCATCATATGGTCAAACATCTATTTTTCATCTGGAACAAAGTCGAAAAAGAAAATACATAGAGACCTTAGAGCAGCATAAGTTGCTGTTTAACATCCTGTCAGCAGTGTATTGTGCGCTTGTGTTGATTAAATAGCAAAGACGATTACAAGAATATCTAAGCTGATAGGTGTGGTGGTCTGGGAATGAGGTGTGTGCAGGTACATTTCTAGTGTATTGCTATCTGGGGAATGGAAAACACAGGTGCGCCACTGACTGATTAGATCCTAGACAACAGTCAGAGGTTCACTGCTATCTTGGCAACGCAGGCGCGCCCTTGCTCATCACACACAAAGACATGCAGCACTGCAGAAACCCAACTTTTACATCAACGATAAACAGAATACAAAATAAAATAACATTGCTGTTCCCGTAAATAACTGCTCATTCATGCTGTGACGGTGCATGATGGACAGGTTTCTCTGTTGAGAAGCGCACCTAGTTCTAATGGCAAATGACATGCTGACTGCTTTATTTCATGTTACACCCAAAACACACCCATAAGTAATTAAGAGAACTTGAACATGCATTTTGTGCGTTTTGAGCAGCATATTGACAGTAACGATTTTGACATTGTTATGATAGCAAAGACACACAAATGCCCTAAAATAAGCTGTGCGGTGCATGGCTGATGGATCGCCTATAGATTGCTAAAATAGGGCCCCACATCTTTTTCAGGAAAGTTGCACACTTTAAGATGTTTTGCCGGAAAAATGTGTCAAAATAAAACCTGAAATATTTCATTGCCAAAACAATTTTTAAAGTGTTGGAAAAATAAATGGGAACATTATAATGTTGTATATGCTTCACCTCCCCAACTTTGTCTGGAAAATTTTGAGGGCCTGATATGTAGGAAATATCCACATATGTCAAGTAAACCTAAGTAAATGTAGAAAACCTTGCGTTTTTGTTTTTGCATTTTCCAAACTGTCCCAACATTTTCTGATTTGGGCTTGTACTTAGCCTAAATTTTTAACCTGTAAAGCATTTGTTCAATGACATTTCTTTGAACCAATCTCACAGAAGAAGGTAACACCTTGTGATATATGAAAAGAAACTGTAGACCAACTGAGAAAAGAGAAAGAAGGTAATATATTTAAGGCTAATATTTGTGTCTATTACCTCTCTCTAGCAAAACATGCATTTCAACATAATATTAGGAAACATTTTACACTAAACAACGAGAAAAAAAAAAGAAAATAAAAATAAAACTGAAATGAGATTTAAAAATAAATCTCAGGCATGTATGAGGAGCTGTCCACTGCATAACCTTATGGCTTCATGTTCAAATGTCCAGTCTGTGTTCATTTTCTTGGCAAATTTCACTTCATTTCATTTCATTCACGACTCATACATACTATACACAAGTCATCATGCCTGACAGAGAAAAATTGCATTTTAATCATGCACTTAGTGTTTCATACATGCCAGATTGTGCTTATAATCACAACAACCTGAAAGAATATGTTCACTGTATGTGAACGAACCCATACACATGAACCTTGTTACGTTGTCCTATGTTATATAGGTGTAGTAGGCATTTGTGTCTACACTACATTTTCTTGGAGTAGCTATAAGGGTTTTGTTCTTCTGTCTTATTGACCTAAGAGACGTAAGCAGTACATGTGTTTGATTAATGGCCTCTTCTACGTGAAGCGGTCGGAGTTCATCTTTCGTAGTTTGGGGGGCAGGTGTCCGTCCATGCGGCCCCCTCCCCCGCCCCCTGCTAACCGCTGCAGTTTGGGCGGTAAGTCTGCCACAGATTGGCTAATGGGCTCGCTGATCTTGGAGGGCTTGGAGAGCTGTTTCTCCTCTGAAACCCCAGGCACTGAGCTGATGCGCTGCAGCTTCATGGGCAGGTCTCCGAGGCTATAGGTCATCTCCGACGTTGTGGAGCTCATCCTGAGCAGCTTCCGGGGCAGTCCGTCCCGGCCTGTCATCTTCTGCAGCTTGGCCGGGAGCTTGGTGGTGGTCTCCGTGTCCTCCAGCAGCTCCAGGCAGTCCAGGGAGCTGGTCTTCTCCCCGCTGTTGCACAGCGACGGAGCCATGAGCGGAGAGGACATGAGTAAAGCCTCCTCCTGCTCCTTCACGCTGTGGGGAGGCGTAGGCACCTCGAAGGTGGCGTGGAACTGAGAATAGTCCACCTTGAAAAAACCCTCCTCCAGGGAGATGACCGGGAAGAAACGATGGCCCCACAGCACCTCGTCTTCTGTGTACGACGTCCGTGCTTGGCAAGTCATGCCTGGCAGAGAGGAGATAGAGAGAGGAATCATGAAGTATACAGATGACAGGGATTAATCAAGCAGAAATAATAGCTGTGTTCCCTCTAAGCCTTGTAGAGTATTACTGTTGAAACCCTAGAGGTAGCCGCCATCACGCAACAAATGACTAACGCAGTTCATCAAGCAGAAATTAAAAACTTTCTCAGATGCTCATAACAAAAGCCTTCACAGTAATGCGCCAGTGCCTGTATTAAACTACTGAATACTGATGGATAATGTACACGCAGGAATTCACTCATCCAGATAATTAATTACTGCTGCACATTGTTGGAAACTTCTCCGTACTGTGCATATGTTCCTACTGTAACAGTCTCACCGGTACAAAACATCTATAGGGCCACGTGTACTTCCACACGAAAACACAAGCATCTTAAATGTGCATTCATGTGACTGCTGAGGCATTAGTCAAACCTGTCAAAAGAGCTTCCACATTTTACATCCAATTATTCATCTGGCAACCTGCCACAGAAGTTAGCAAAGAAGCACAAAATAGAATGTTCCAGAATTATAATACCAAACTACAAACAGAAGCAGAACAGTGTTCAATTCTAAGCATTGCCCTAATATAACCTATTTATAACTGGAGTATCAGGATTATATCTAGATAAGACCAAACCATAAACACTTCATGAGATGTTCTGAGGCACAGGTTACCACAGATCTCATAGCAGAATAGCAGAAATGCATATATCATCACATCTATGTAGCAATAATTGCCTGTTAATAAGGATACTTGCACATTCCATCTCACAAAGCAATCAGATTAATCTGACTAACCAGAGATGCATTTGGCTACAAAGTGTAAATACATGTGGTTAAAATCTTATCAGACACTAATCACATGACGTGACCAGGTGTAAACAGGATATAATCAGAAGTATGAGATTTGACATTGGATAGAGGGTCAGAGATAGGGCTTGGCAATTCATAAAAAAATATTGAAACTGATATTGAGAACCTGTAACCAACATAATTCTACCCATGTCAGTTTGGTTTGTTTTTAATTTTGCCAGTAACTTTCCCCAAAGGGTAAGCTAACCTACTGTTTGCTTAAAAAAAAAAAAAAAAAAAACAAGTCATGTAACTCTATTTGATCTAAGACATGGACGAAACATGGAGAACTCAAACACCAACTGATCAACTACCAATATACATGTTTATTTAAGCGTGAAATTGTGCTACACTGCAATACACTTTCACTTTCAGCCTTTTTGCTTTAACCAGACAGACGGCAAAACTGTCCTGAATGCCTGTAGATAAAATAGTTAAAAATCAAAAATCAAAATGCATGAAGAAACTTGTCATAATCACATTTTAGCTCTCAACTGGGTGAAGTGTCCGGAGATTCCCACAGCTAATGCATAGGACACATCAGCGAATAGATTCAGGTAATTCTTCATTGTCCATAATTTTGCCTTGATGCAGTCAGTGAGCAAATTCCTAGCAACTGTAATGTGTCAATCTCATGGATCCACCGATCTTGGACAGTCAAGGACATTAGTAATTTAGTACTTTAACATCACTAGATCTTATCTAATCTCCATCCATGGTGAGTACTGAGCCTCTCTAAATAACAAAGAATTATCTACCACATGCCTAAGCCTCTCACAATAATTTTGTTATTGAATTTTCATAATTCATACATCATGACTTTTTTTTAATCTTGCCCTTGTCTATAAAATGGTGTATTTGTACTATAATGTTATTACACTATTACACTTGGCACAAACATGGTAAGATGATATGAAACACAACACAAGGGTTACGATTCAATGTATTGCAATATTTTGTAATACTGTAAGCAAATTGCGATTGCGATATATTGCAATTCTTTAAATCCAATTTTAGAAAAAAAGATTATAGTATAAAAAACACACTGCCTGGCCAAAAAAAAAGTCGCCACCTGTATTTAACTAAGCAAATGATCTGGGTATGCTGCCGTTTGTCAGGTCTAGGTTCAGCAACAGTATGTGCTGAAGGAATGGGGTCAGCTGACTACCTGAATATACTGATTACAGACCAGGTTATTCCATTAAAATTGATTTTTTCTTCCCTGATGACACGGCCATATTCCAAGACGCCAGTGTGAGTATTCATGAAGCTGGAATTGTGAAAGAGTGATTCAGGGAACATGAGCTCATCATTTACACACATGGATTGTTCACCACAGAGTCCAGATCTTAACCTCATTGATCATAAATGATCTTTGGGATGTGCTGGAGAAGACTTTGTGCAGAGGTTGGTCAGACTCTACCATCATCAATGCTGCTGCAAGAACAATGCCATAGTGAATGCGTGCTGCAATCAAAGCTAAACACGGTCCCATGAAATATGTGTGAAATATGTGTGAGAGTGTGTGACCTTTTTTTGATGGCCAGGCAGTGTATTTAGAAAATATGCATAAAGAAAGTTTACAACACTGCTATCTAGTGGTTAAGGTTTAAAAACAGCTCTAAATGAACCACTGTCTGACATCAATCTTTACATGTAAACTACTAATGCACAATCAATACTATGTTTTGAAAATCAATACAGTATTGTAAAACAAAATATCACAATACAATAAGACTGATATTTTTTTTACAGCCCTAGTCATAAAATGACAATAATATTTTTATTGCAATTAATTCTAGGACAATACATCACCCAGACAAAAGTAGTAATGGAGACAGGCCTACATATGACCACACACAAACCAAACAATCTGATATACTGCTTTTGACTGAGAGATAGAGTGAGCTGCCTGTCTCCCTTCACAATGACGACCCAGTTTTATTACCCCCTGGACTTCAAACAGGCAAACAGAACAGCTGGGATTTGAACCAACATCTCAGCTTTAGTATCACAGAGAGTTTTTCCATTCCGTTCAGCCTGCAGTCATTTTATTTCACCCATACCTTATTCTTCTTCGCCAAATTCACTCAGGCAATTTACACAGTCCATCTTATGCTCTGCAGACTGATATAGCTGACAATGACCTTTGATTGAAAATGATCTTTACCAGACCACGTACATAATGTGAAGTGAAGCCAGTGAAGTTATGAATTTTCTTCCGTTCCTTTCTGAGGTGAAACAGTTCCCGCTCTCTGTATCTCTGCAAACGTTCTCTCGACAAAGACCAAATTCAATTACTGAACCCCTCACTCATAATTGCTCGGGTCACAACAGCCAATGAATGCAAAAGCAGCCGCTGACAGCGCTCTTAATCTTTCACTCCTACAACCATTCAAGCTTCATCCTGACCTTGCCGAGTCAGAACAAATGGCAGAAGATTAAGATAATCAAATTACTTGAGCGGAAATCCCGAATAGACCTGATGAAAGGCCATGGGGGACTGGCTTTAAGAGATTAGGTCAATAAAAACAACACATCTTCAATATTTGCATACATATTTAATATTCTCTGACTGATGGTGACAGATCTTTTATGTATTGTCCTCATTAACCACACGAAAAAATATATTTATCTCTCTATTTCTGAAGAGAAATAAAGCTGGGATCTCAGATTAATGGAAAATCACTTATTTCTAAACACTGTAATCTTAAACTTCCCTTAGGAAAAAGGAGAAGATCAGCATGAGCACTTAACTGCCGGACGTTCTCGAGACAAATGAGAGAAAAATGAGGTCTCCTTCCACTCTGATAGACAGCAGACAGATTTCAGAGCTGCCGAAGAGGGACATGATATAAGATATAATGAGATCTCACACTTTTCTGATGTGATTATTTGTTTTTCAGCTGACACTAAGGGGAGATCAGTCTGACCAAAAAGTGTGAAGCCAACTGATATACTTTTGATCACTGTGAGAAATCCTATGGGGTTGTTTGTGAGGAGATGAATTTTAAAAGGAATGAGGAGGAAACTGCTCAGGTATTAAGACTCCTATTTCAAGCAGGGCTTTACTTTGTCTACAGGTGTGAACTCACCGAACGTGTCACATCATGATGACGGAAAGCGGCATGTAAAACAGCGCCTTGTAACCAAGACTGAAGTAGGAATTACTTTGCAGATGATTTGCTTATATTGAGGTTATTTAGTAAAAGCTGTCAAGAATACATTATTTATTTTCTAATAAGTTCAGCTTGTTGATTAGCTTCTCCTTATTCCTTACCCACAATGAGAGTTTCTTGTGAGTAAGATGTAATGTTGAACAGAGCAAGACTTTTCTGAGTGAAAAGTTTATTTTTAATACTGCATTTCTTGCATTTTATGAAAGTTTCAAGTCATATTTTATATATGTTTTTTTGTGGTTTTATTTTGGTGGTAATAAAATGTAATGTAAAGTGGTCAAGAAGTTAAACAAGTCTTTGAGTGACAGCATGCATCGTACACTGTAAAAAATGAAAGAGTTAAGAAAACTCAAAATGTCAGGGCAACTTACTGCACTATGTTTTTGAGTTTAAGTTTTTTCAGTCATATAAGTTTGCTGTAAAGCAAATATGAACAGCTGGACCCAGCCAGCATAAAGTCACACTGAACAACTCAAAACATAGTAACTTGCTCTTATAGCCTTTAACACTGAAGCCAGGCAGTTAACTGTTATACAAAACATCTATAAATACCAGCTATCAAATATACTTCTTTTTAATTAAGCTTTTTAACTGCAGATTAGGTACAGTTTCATCTGATATATTAGACAGATAATATACTGCTATGAACAAGTGCTGGCTCTGCTGCTTCAGGCTGTTTACACGAGCGGTATGTGCAGTGGTCACTGCACGTCACATTGAAAACAGTTTGAAAGTGCAGTGGCACATTTTTAGCATTCTGTGTTCAAGCAGCTTCACACTGCACAGATATACGTGCTGGAAAACAGAATCTTCTCACTTATATTTACTTTCTTGCTCCCGTACAAGATAGCTGAAAAAACATGCTTTTATACTCCACAAATTAAGTTCTAATTCAGAAATCCCTTCCAACCAAGTGGAGATGTTTACAATAAAGTAAAAAAAAAAGTTTCCTCTATCCAATTTGTCATGCATTCTTAATTCCAGCTCCGCATGTTGGCTTTATCTCTCCTCAAACATAGAAGTACATACTACATTATTTACATTTAAATATCCACTATTAAAACTTGCATCTTAAGAAGAACAAGTGTGATTTATCACAGTTAATAACAGAATACTGATATTTGTTGTGATTAATCAGATACATTTTTTTTATCAATTTTCACCACTAATGGATTTAGTTCACATTAAAAAGATAGGATGAACAGCCGAAACAATAGTATTTTTGGTGAGAAAATCAGATTTCTGTCAGTTGTGTAATTATAGCCTTAGAGAACTGAATAAGATTTAGGGGAGATTTAGATTTTAATTATTTTTTTCCTCCAGGAAGCTTTAAAAAGAGCTCAAGGACTGAAACTTTGATGCTCAGAAAGTCCTTCTCTGGCCATGTCAGGCCTTTATGACTAACTGAAGAATAAATTGAGGATCTCTTGGACATAAGAAATGGAACAGAAACCCAACAAGTAAAAAGAAACCTGAGCTTTGCAAGATAAACGATCAAATGTTACATTCTCAGACATTAACTAAATCCCATCCTGACTCGCTCGCCTCAAACCTGAACATGAAAATACAGCAGGCATGAGAAAAAGGAAAAGGCTATAAATGGAGAAAGTAATATGAAGGGGATCAAATAAATCGATTCCTCACATGAAGAGCAGAGAGGCCCAGCGCTATCAGTGCAGTACAGACTTCTTTATTCCTATGGACTGGTTCGGTGTTATAGCGTTACCACTTTCATAAAGTACAAAATTACTTTCAGAGAGGGCAGACCTATACTCATCAAAAATCCATTTTGCTTTTGTGACTGTTCCGTCTCCCTTCTGTAGTGCGAAATATTTCAGAGCGAGCGAGTGAGCAGACAGATTCTATGTGCAGACCATTCATTTACTCATTTACACAAACTGAACAAAGGGGCTTTTTTACAAACAGATTTCTATGGTGGTGGTAAAAAAATAAAATAACACAAGCATCTTTTTCACGCCTCTACAAATGTCACAGACTTTACTCACGGACGTCAGCTTTATTACCTTTTATGGAACGCAAAAGCTCTCACAATCTCTCACAAGCCATTCATATAGCTGGAGGCGTGTTCTATTTAAAGCTGCTACGGTAAATGCTTGACAAATTAAGTATCACATTCTGTCTAAACCTTAATTATTTTCTTTAGAACACTCTTCAGTCCGGAAACACAGTACTGACACTGTGTGCTTATAATATGTAGTTCCTCAACAGAGTAAAGATCTTTTCCAGAGGACAACCAACACTGCAATATAACTGTGAGGTTCTGGCCACGTTCTCAGGGTCATGAAAGGGCAATATTTCCAACAGCAGCTTTCACAAAAGGCACATATGTGTTAAGGATGAACACACAGCTCGGTTAGGGTGTTCACACAGTTTCTGCCTCATTGCTCCACAGCTCTGGGTGCGCAGAAATATTCTGGGATGACTAAGAAAGCGTGTTGATTGGGACTGGAGGCAAAGAAGCCAACTGAGGCTAAGCACTATAACTCAGAAGACCATTAGCTCTGTGCTGTCTGTTTGTCTGCTACCTGCCAAAGAGAAGGCGGGGATTATTTACCAGCACACTGCCCAGGAATATGACACATCAGAGGCAATTTGTCTTTCGCTACATCTAAGGGAACACCTGTCATCTAGAAAAAAGACATCGCTCAGCTCGGCTTCAGAGATAAAAGATAAAAAGAAATAAGATTCAAAAAAAAAAAAAAAAAAAGGAGAAAAGAAAAACATACAAGGAATACAACAATCCAGAGACAGCACATGCATTCATGAAACTGTAAATAAATGCAGAGGTGGACAATACGCCCCTAAAATATTATGATATTTCAGGGTCATTTTACAATAATGATATTTGTGATGATATGAAAAACAGAAAGAAAACATAAATTATTTCTAAGAATATTATAGAGGTGTAAGAAAATAAGTATCGCCATATTGCATTTTGCAATATTGTATCAATTCTAAAAAACAGAGTATCGATTACTTCTCATTTTGTGGGCAGTATTCTTTTATGCAGATTTTATGCACATGAACATGATGGTGAGTAAGCGGTGTGTAAGACTGGTGGAGGAGAACATGCCAATATGCATGAAAACAGTGATAAAAACCAGGGTTATTTCACCAAATATTGATTTTTACACTCCTAAAACTTTATGAATATGAACGTGTTTTCTTTGCATTATTTGAGGTCTGAAAGCTCTGCCTCTTTTTGTTCTTTTAGCGATTTCTCATTTTCTGCAAATAAATGCTCTAAATGACAATATTTTTTGGAATTTGGGAGAAATGATATCCGTAGTTTATAGAATAAAACAACAATGTTCATTTTAGTCAAACATATAACAACATATATCTGATAGCAAAATCAGAAATATATTTTTTAGAGCTGTATAAATACAGATCTTGAAATATATGATTAAAAAAAAAATTTTGCTCGATTGAAACTTACAAAATGCAAAACTGCACTTATGTTCTTTGTAAGTAATCATCCTGTAATGGATGTCAATCAATTTGAACTCTGATTATGAATTATATATGATTTATCATATGCAGTAAAAGAAAGAACAGTATACAAGTACTGCTGGATTTCTATATCTATAAAAAACTTGTAAACAACAGTTACTTATTAAGCATTTGATTTAATATAAATTGATAAAAATGCAATAAATACAATACTAAAGTGCAGAATATTTAGTGTATGCATATAAACTGCAAAATACAAAAAAATAAATTACAAATAAAAAAAAAACCCTAAATCTTCAGATCAGATACAGACTGCTTTCAAAATTATACTGCTCTCACCTTGATTTAGATTTTTTTTATAATTATTTCCAAAATTATAATGATATTAGCGTGTACTGTATAATAGAGCCGAGCCTCTAACAGAATGTTACAAACGTAAATAAATAAAATAATAAGGAGAGCCCTTGAGATCATCTGTATCTGACATTTATTATTCATGTTGCATCACAAACCTGAGAAAAACTAAACCCACCCTCCAGCAACAAATTAGTACAAATCAAAACAAATTGTCTCCCCCCCCTCCCCCTCCTTTTTCTAATTAATAATTAATTTAAATCAAACACGCCAATTAGTTTTATTCATTTGAGCTCAATGCTCGTTCATTTCTGCTTCATACAGCTGATCGATCCGCTGTGTGTAATGGCTGTGTGAGAGACTATAGGTGGTAAAAGAGGAAAAAATAACATCAATTTATTTCACTCAGGGGGGAAAAGGACTTATGTAATCATGACTACAACACTGTGTTTCTATGGAAACCTAATCCTACCAGCAAGCACATGTAAAGCTGCTATGATCAGCGATGTTTGGGTCTGGCGTCTGAAAGTGGGTTTCAGTGAACGTGCACACGCACACATACACACTCATTCAGTATGTTTATTTCTTATACATCTTATACTAGGAGTGGGAATCTCTAGGCACTTTACAATTCGATTCGATTATGATTTAGAGGTCTGTGATGCAATTATAAAAAACGATTATGCAATGCATCTTAATGCATCTTTATCTTCTATACAGGATTTTTTTTCCTTATTGCATGATTACTTGGTACAGTAAAGTATCTGTAATGATGAGTAATGAGTAATAAATACCACTATATAATAGGCTCTTTGACATAATTTCTACTTACTTAAAAAAAAAACGTATAAGTATTTTAAATAATCAAATGATTAATATACAAAACGATTAATTTTGTTAATATCACAACCAGCTACAAAGAAAAGAGGAACAAAAAGGTGATTATAATGTAATGGCTGACCATGTAATGCATATATATGGAGCTAGAGCTGCACGATTTGAACAAGATACCTCACTGTGATTTTAAATTGGTATTAAATTGTGATTATTATTAATTCATTAAACCCTAAACCTGTATTAGTGGTTAACATCTATCAAATATAATTATATACTTCTTTCCACATAAAATATTCAGATATTCCCAGGGTTCTCAGATTACCGTAGCATGGGAGTGACTATGAGCCCAAAGACTACAATCCCCAGCACTCTACGGACTACACACATGGTGACGCAAGGTCGTGTCGTGTCTCCGGAAAAGCGGGCTGCGTCTTAACAAACACACTTGCAGGCTATCTGCTAAATCAAATCGCAGCTCCTGCAATAAAAAAAAATCATGTCCATTCAAATTGCGATTTTAGTTTAAAAAGACAATTCATCATTCAGCCCAATATGGAGCTAGTTTTAATGTTATGGCTGATCTGTGTTTGATCAGCTTATGATATTATGCAATACAATATTATGCAAAGTATATAATAGAGCTTTTTTACTGTATAATATCTCAGGCTAGTTTTGATGATTTTTAATGTTCTGAGTTACTGAGTTTAACTGAGAGCTGCATTTTCTATCCTTACTACCTTGGAAAAGAAAACGTGCTGTATGGATCAGCTGTGAGAGTGCACGTGATTGGAAGAGGAGAGACAGAGAGAGGGAGAGAGAGAGAAAGAAAGAGTGTGTAAGAGAGAGACTTTAGCACAGGAAAGTACAGGGCTTGGACAATGAAACTGAAACACCTGGTTTTAGACCACAATAATTTATAGTTCTGACGGACAGTTCTGGTGGAAACTGGAGAGTTGAGGTGCACATTGAATTCTGCCGTGATTTGGGCAGCCGTAGTTTTATGTTTTTTGGATACAATCCGGGTTATCACCCGAACATCCCTTTTAGACAGCTTTCTCTTGTGTCCACAGTAAATCCTGTTGGATGTGGTTCAACCTTCTTGGTGGTATGCTGACATTACCCTGGATACCGTGGCTCTTGATACATCACAAAGACTTGCTGTCTTGGTCACAGATGCTCCAGCAAGACGTGCACCAACAATTTGTCCTCTTTTGAACTCTGGTATGTCACTCATAATGTTGTGTGCATTGCAATATTCTGAGCAAAACTGTGCTCTTACCCTGCTAATTGAACCTTCACACTCTGCTCTTACTGGTGCAATGTGCAATTAATGAAGATTGACCACCAGGTTGAAAATGACAGGAGTTTCATTGTCCAACCCCTGTAGGAAAGAAGCAGATGGCTCTATAGATAGCTTGCTGGAATACACAGAACATGGAATCGTACAAGCGTGCTAGGATGTCAGAATGCATACCTGTTTTGAGATTTAGAATCGTCGACATCCGAATTGAGATGCGTCTAAAAAATTAAAAAATGTCCCCCATCCCTAATAAATTACTGTTGGCTGCATATTTCTAATAGGTGGGCTATTCTCAGACCAGCAGTATCCTGTAGGCAGGGTCCTATGGTCACTGATGAAAGACTAGAGGATGATCCTAACATAATGTGTAGCAACAGATGAGCTACTCTCTCTGAAACAGACAATAGATGTATAAACAAGGAGGTGGTCATAATGGTAAATACATACACATAAATATAAATGACCATTATGACTGACTATTTACTTTTTGAGATGCCCCTTAAGCCAACCAATGAACAAACCTGGCATTACAGTGTTTGTGTTTGGACCCTGGTTGTCCAAGCAAACTCAATAAATCACAGAAAGGCTTTGATGTAGAGCTCAATGACCCCACAAGTCTGTCATCCTCTCTCTCTTTCTCTTTTATTCACTCCACCCCTCCAACTCTCTGTGCCTCTCTTTCTCCTGTGCTGTAGGCTCAGATCACTGTCCCACACTCCTGGGGCTAAAGTGGCCGAGAGTGAGCAGTTGAGTTGTAGATGACAACAGAGGGAAAATTTATCAAGCAAGATTCTCCCAGAGCTTCAGGTTCATCCCTTATTATTACAACTACAAAGAACCTCACTTTATTTCCACTCTAACAACAGAACTCTCTATATACTGACACATAGCTTCAATTATTTTAATTTAGCAGTTCTTAAAAGAGAACAGATCTTATGTTTTGACCTTTGGTTTCTCTCTCTGTGTTTCTTTCTCATGTTTTTATGGACAGAAACTTTTAATACAGATTTTAAAAAGCAGAAAAGATTGAATACTATCCGATAAATTACCCCAAATCAGAAAAAAGAGGAACAATGTTTCTTGTATTTACTTTGACTTATAAAAAAAATAAAAAAATCTGCCAGCTGGATTTAACTAAGCAAATGATGTGGGGTTGATGCTGCAGTTGGACAGGTCTAGGTTCAGCAACAGTATGTGCTGAAAGAATGAGGTCAGCTGACTACCTAATATATTGAATATAGACCAGGTTATTCTATCAATGAATTTTTCTTTCCTGATGAACACAGCCATGTTCCAAGATGATAATATCAGGATTCATGGAGCTGGAATTGTGAAAGAGTGATTCAGGGAGCATGAGATCATCATTTTCACACATGGATTTTTCACTACAGAGTCCAGATTATAACCTCATTGAGAATCTTTGGGGATGTGCTGAAGAAGGCTTTGTGTAGCGGTCAGACTCATCAATGCAAGATCTTTGTTTAATTTGTTAATTTACTTCAATTTCTGCATTTCAGCTCTGCAACACATTCCAAAAAATGTTGGGATGTAGACAATTTAGGGCTATAAGTAAAATAAAACACTAAATAATGATGTGACTTCAGACAGTGCAGCAGCAGTGTCCACAAGTGGCGCACAAGTCGTTGAGCAGCAAAGACTGGGCAGAGGATCTCCAGTTTGTAACAAGTGAGTGAGACAATTATTGAAATGGACTCCCTACAGTCTACCTACAGTTCTAACATGCCTGCAATGCATTTTCCTGCTCTCTCAATTTATTAGGTTTGTTGTAATTTAATACAACAATCTAAATTGGTATCTGTATCTCTGTTTTTATTCATCATTGTTGTTGTTTCACAAAAAACACACAAACAACAGAAATATTATTTTACAAGGACAACGATTCTCAGTATTTCCAGGCAGTCTCGCTTCCTTTTTATTTTTCATACCCTCTTTCTCATGGTCTACTGTTATTTCAGCTAAAATCATTGGTTCTAATCAGATGAATGCTATTATTGTGTTTGAAGCTATAATCATACAGGGCATGAGAAAGAACAGAAATGTTAAAATGTCCCATGTAGCACTTTGTCTTTCTGCACTGAACACTAGGGGTGTGCCACATCGTATCGTACGCGATAATATCGTCAACATTTTTAAATATCGTGCCCTAATTATCACATCACGGTACTTCTTTTTTGCTGTTTTATCAAAAAAAAAGAATAAATAAAAAATCTACTAGATACAGATTATATCTGTCCAGTATCATTTATTTTACTATAGCCCTGGATATATGGAGATATATTTGTGCAATGATATAAGTGCAATTTTAGTACATTAACATTCTGGATCATTGACTCCGGTTACATATTTGATCAAATTCTCAGTTAAAATCTCAGTTAGGGGTGTGCCATTTTATAGCATGTGCATTAATACAATTATTTTTTTTACTTTGTTTTAGTAGTGTATTCTTGAAATATTTTATTTTTTAAACTCAGTGTTTTGTCATATCGCCAGGAGTATCGTTATCGTCAAAAATACCATGAAGTATCGCGATATTTCTTTAGGGCCATATCGCCCACCCCTACTGCACACTTATTTGAAATGTTTCCCTAAAAAAAACTGAACCTCATAAGTGTAAGATCATCAGTAGCATGTCTACACAGACCGAGGCAGTTTGGATTCCAGTGAGGCTGAGGGACTGGGAGAGAAACCGTGACACAGATTGTCAGAAATTCCCTGCCAACCTCACTAACACAAATAACCATTATAGCTTTCGCTCCAAAGCAAAGGCACAGAGGAACTGAGCATACAGGCCCAGTCTTACCAAATGCAAGATACTATTACGTTTAAAATCACCTCCTTCAGCCATATGTGGCCACTGAAAACACAATGAAACACAAAAGCTGTGTTCATACAGGAAGAAAATGAGCTAAATACATTTAAAATCCTCAAATGGAGCCAAATGTTTCAAAGAACAGTGCTCCACCTGGGACATTTATCTAACACACACATACAACAATCCTCTGTTTGTCAATAAGATAATCAGAGCCTTTTATGTGATGTTAAAATTAGCTGAGGAAATTGCTGCTTTATGTTTAGAGGACAAACAGTGAGCATCAAAATAATCATTTCCAGAAAACAGTGTTAAAAAAGAAAGCTGACCATGTTTGATTGTGGAATTCAAGAGGAGATGAGTTTAAAGGGTCACAAGCTGCCAAAACTTTATCTTTCTTTATATACCAGCTAAAGACACTTCTACAGATCTACAAGAAGAAGCTCCTTTGACAATGTCAATAAATCTGATCTTGAAAAGATTATTATTATGACTTTTCCTATTTAACAGCACTGTGCATACACTGTCCTCACTATCCTAACCATATTGATCCTCATTATCATCATCATCTTCTTCTTAAGGCAGGGGTCTCTAATCTGATACGCAACAGACCCGGTGTGACTGCAGGGTTTCATTCTAAATTACCGGCAGCACGTCTGAATCTGACCTGTTTAATCAGATGGTCAGTCCTCATACAGCTGATGATTGTGGTTGGGAATCTCCAGGCATCTCAAAATATATCACAAATTAACAATATTACATTATCATTGCCCACAATAATGATGATATCACGATACTGTGAATCAGGGGCATCGCTAGCCCTTTTTTCAGAGGTCCTTAAAATGCGTCCAAGCACTCCTAAAAGTGAAAGCCAAAGATTTTGTTGTATTTTACACAAAAATGTGTCCCTGATAAGCTTAAAAAAAAAACGTAGAAAAGTAGATAATTAAAGAAAATGATCAGAAACATAATGAAAATATAGAAGGTTTAATCCTGTTTTTGTCTACAGCTTCTTTAAATTAGTAAGCTAATGCTGCAGGCTGACATTTAGTAAGCTAATGCTGCAGGCTGACACTCAGCCACTGTTCAGTGTTTAAACTAGAATGAGAGAGGTTAGCTTGTGTGCCATTGGTTGGTCTGTGTGTGTTTATATTCAAGCCAGTGAGGCCAGTTTTTTGGATAGTAAAGAGACAGGTTTAGCTTCAGGTAAGAGAGTAAGGTGAAAATAAATTATGGGATTCCACTGGCCAGTGGGAGCAGATGCCTTGAAAAATCCATACTCAGTTTTGTTTAGTTTAGCTATTTAAATTAGACCATATTTTGAGAATGCAGCAGCAGCATGTGGGAGAAATGTCTGATACAATTACGTGTTCTCCTTATTTGTTGTAAAGATGTTTAAAAGGAAAGTAACACAGCTGTTCACTGTGCGTAATGGTTTGTATATATGATTTGAATCTAAATGATTTTATTTCTTCTGATATGACCGACTCACCGCTCCAGGGAACTCTACTTAATTTATTTTACAGTCCTTTTTTTTCTAAAGTGGGGCTGAATTTGTTGGGTGCTCAACACCACTAAAATTTGAATTCTGATTTCTAAAATTTCTAAAATTTGATTCTGAAATCGCTTCTGGCATCTGTGTTACTAAAGAGAATAAAACAGTCCTATATAAGCAAATACCAGAAATTATGAATTTATTCGTGTCAGTTTAACAGAATGTGACAATCAGTATTTTGAAGCAGCAACTTCAGTAAATCAAAATGGGGCACAAGTCTAAGGGAATTTAGAGCACCTATGTTTCATTTAAAAAAAGTAGATATTTGACGGCATGTATACATTCGATACAAACAAACCAATACAATACTGGTGACATGTGCTTCTGCCTGAATACAGAGAAACCCTGTAATCATGCTGGCCTGTTGTGGACCAGGTTTGAGACTCATAAGTCATAAGGGTTTGTTCCACAAACTTATGATAAACATTATGCTGAAAAAAAAAAAAAAAAAAAAAAAAAAAAAAATTGCATTCATATTGCTCTGCTGTTCAGACCGACGTCACACTGGCCTGTACTGGAGGGGTATTTAAAATCAGTAACCCAAATGAAAAGTGGCCCAAATTAGATCTGAAAAGGTCACATTCAATGGGCCACATTTATAAATACTGCTGTAAATGCACTGTTTGTGCACATGAACTCAGTGACCGCCAATCAAAATCAACATGGTACAAAGGCCATGCATATTAATAAGCCTATTCGGTGCAACAAAATGGACTGAAAAGCCAAGAATCCGAGCCATGGCTTCTACTAAAAGCAAAATACTGATGAAGCAACAAATAATAACAGAAAAAAAAATCATTATAATATAAAAACTAAAAAACATGGAATCAAATGCACTGACATGCCAAAAGTAGTCTCTAAATTTATCATAAAGTGTTGCCTCAGGAAACAGCTTGGAAATGCCCACAATGATCATGAGCGGCAGCATCTGGCTAGCATTGCCCGTACCAACAGATAAGCTACTCTAGCAGAAATGACATGTGACATTCTGTGTATAACAATAACTCAGTTTCTTTTGGCAAAAAGGACAAAAATGGCTGTTTTAAAATGTGTGCTAACACACTTAGTTTTTTTACTAGGATATTCCCACAGATTTCTTTGTTTGATCTGAGGTGTTATAAATAGTTAATATCTAATGCAAATGAGGGCAAAGTGTTGTGCCAGACTGAACACAAACAGTAAGACAGTATAATACTTAAGCAATAATACACGAGAGCGAGTGCTATAACGTATAAAAATGGCACTGCTGTGCAATATTAGCACGAACCTCGAATGTATCATTGCGATTATACCACAGTTTCATTATCGCTGTTTATTGAAAGATTTTGAGTTAAAAAGGACGAGAAAATACGATCTGTTTGGTTTTAAATACTTTACGTTAAAATAGTTCTATTGCTGCTCTGTTTGTATCTGCGTTGTTTGGTTTGTAAGCGCTGCATCGTTGCTAGGTCACCAGTATGTGGTGAAGTAATACATGCAGAGCTTCGGTTACAGTGCATTACTGGCTGATAATGGCACTCATAAAAGACCTTTCAGACAATCAAATTGCCAGATCAGAACTACCTGTGGTATAATCATTGTTTATCTATGAATAAACAAATAAATAAAAAGGTGTATTTTATTTTTAATGTCTCTTTGGGGACATTGCATTAATCCAGCAACTTTGTTTGGATTAGGGCTGCACAAAAAGTGGCAGAATGTGCAACGTCACAAAAGCTAAATCATATTTGTTACAAATTTGATACAAAAAGAAAACAGTGGTTTTATTTTCCATGATATATCTACCAGAGGCAGATTATATCTGCCCAAAATCTATTAATTTACTTTAATCTATCATCCATATAGGGCTGCAATAGTTGGTGGATAAAATCAACAATGTTGATTATAAAAATGTATCGACTAATCCTTAACCTATAGTAGAACCACACAACACAAAGTGCTGGGAACAGAATCACAATGGGAGATGGGTAACTGGTCTCACTCACACAGTTTACAATTAACTTGGTCTGTGTCTCCAAAAGTGCCCAAATACAACATATGACATATTTTCTTAATGCAAACTATATCAGTGCTTTCCACATTTAAACATCTTCTGGGCATTTAGAGGGCATATAAATCCCATGTTCAAAAGTTTCTTTTATTTTAAAGCAATAGAGGTCATACCAGAAATAACTGTTGATTAATCGACTAATCTAACAAATAGCAAACAAATTCATTTAAACATTCAATATCTACTAGTGCTGGGCGATATGGGAAAAATCATATATCACGATATGGAATTTTTTATATCACAATTAGGGCTGCCACAAACGATTATTTTTATAGTCGACTAATCACCGATTATTTTTTATGATTAGTCGACTAATCGGATCATACGTTAATTGAATATAAAACACAGTTTATCACAATAGAATGCAGCTGCTATTATACAACCAACATTAGATTTCAGCTATATGCTAACTAAAAATAAAAACAATTAAAATCATAGTTCATTAAACCTTTAATGAAATATGCAGCTTGTTGTAACAGACAATTATTTTACTGTTTAGCATAAAGTGTAAACAACTGTGTAAAATAAGGATAAGGCACTGGCATTTATGAAACATCTCAACCGTGAGGTTGTTTGAACTATTATGAAAAAAAAGTATATTAATAAAAAATGCCTCTCTGTCCAGATATTGTGTACATTACCGTCTCTCTGTCGCACTCAGTGTGTCTTTAGTTTCTGCCCGATCTTGTTTTTCTGCCAGTTCTTGGGCTCCCTATCTCTTTATAAAGGCGTTTTTCCCTGTCCGCGTCCCAATTCACGAGCCAGGGCAGCGGTCTGCACAGATCTGATTGGCAGAGGAGAGCGTTTGGTGATTTTACACCACACATGACTGATCTGTGAGTTTACTGCACCGAAAAGCACTGAAAACAGAAGCCACTGTCAGAATGAAATCCCTCTCTGTAGTTTATCGGTTTGGGACGGCATTTGTGACAACGTCTGGGTCCGGATCCGGATCGCGGTCCGCCTATTAGTGACCTCTGTTTTAAAGCTATCAAGATGAGTAAGTTAAGTACTAAGTTAACGCTCTGTTTACGCTAATTTTAGCAGCTAAATAGCAATTTAGCTTCTTCGTCATTTAATCAGCCACAACATGCCTCCTTTTCAGGTGCTCGTGCATCGCGGTTGTGCTGCCGAGGAAGGCAAGTTCTTCATTGCAGATATTGCATTGCACGCGTTTCACTTTTATTTTCTTGGTGATCCCACACTTTTGAGTTCTGTAGCGGGGTAGCCATGAAACCAGAGCCTGTCTGTATAATGTCCTGAGATGTCGTCCAAAAAAAAAAAAACGACTAATCGACTATTAAATTAGTCGTCGACTATTTTAATAGTCGACATAATAGTGACTAGTCGACTAATCGTGGCAGCCCTAATCACAATAACGATATATATCATTGTTCAGCTTAATAACGTAAAGCATGTCGCAAACCAGCATGTCTGCGCGTGTCCGTCAAATAACGTAAAGCTTTTTTTGCGAAGATTACTTTAATATCACTTATATAAACCGAGTTTATGCAAAGTGACCCACTAATACATTTCATCGTAGCCTGCTTTATATATTTGCATGAATTATTGCTGAAATTACTGTAGAAACGATAGGGACGATAGAAGGTAAGAAGGTAAGCACGATAGACACTTTTCTTTCGTCCCCACGATATTTATCATCATATCGCACAGCACTAATATCTACTAAAACAAAGTATCCCACGTTTTTTTACAACATTGTGCAGCCCTTTTGTGGAATGTGTCATTTGAGGATAAAGGTTGAATTCTAGTCATTTTCTCCTGCTGTGTAAACACAGCCAAAGAGATCGATATCACAAACATATACAGTATAATGGGTATTTGCTGTCTCTAAGGCTTTTTCTAAATGTGGCTGTATATTATTATTGGTAAAATATGTCATGTTTTTTCAGGAGCTCTAAGGTCTTTCTCTCTAAGGTCATTTAGAGTAACAGCTCTACTTATGCCCAATAAAAGATAAACATTTGATCATTTAGAGCAGAGAAAGATGAAAATGAAAACGAGTGAGTGAATCTAGTGCTTCTACAAAGAAAAAAAAATCCCTAGTGCTGACTTAACTCCTACAGTGTTCTTTTCTATCCAGCTGGACACAAATAAACACCAAAGAGTGAATTGAATGGAGGGGATTTTGCTGTGTTTGTATTGGAGACACTTCATAGGGCTGATTGGCAGTGCTGAGGGAGAGGGAAAAAGGGGAAAGTGAGAATAAAAGCGATGGAAAGAGGAATGACATTCTATGTAGGGGGAAGGGCTGAGAGAGGCACAGCAGAGAGAGAAAGATAGATAGAGAGAGAGAGAGTGAGTGAGTAAGAGGCATTAGTAGTGAAGTAGAGGAAAAATGATAATAAGACAAGGTTATCGGTGCAGTGCTGAAGCACATGCACATACAGAAATACCTTCATGCAATAAAACATCAGACAAAATGCTTGTGGCAACATTCTATTTGCGATTTCAACTATTTTTTTAGCTTTAGCTTTTTTTTCATCCAGCTGGGTCACTGAATAGTAGTGTAAGTACTGTCACTGGCCAGTACACAGTCCCCAGAGGTTTTACATTCCAAAGAACATTATTTACAATGATTTATCCTATAAATAAGAGAGATTTAATTTGAAAAACAACATCAGATTACATTAAAACAGATGCATTATTAAAAATAAATACAGTAAAACACAATACAGTGCTAGGCGACATGAACTCAAATCAGAATTCCAATAAATTTAAAGTTTTTCCGTTTTCTGAATGATTTGGTTAAGAGCTGAGCTAAGGCTGAGCTCGCCTCTTTTAACCGTAATCATGAGCCAGTTTATCGAAGCTGTGATTTATTCTCCTACATATTCACGATTTACTTTAAATCAGGTGTGAAAACTGCCACAGAGTGATTGTGAAGCCGAACCTAGCAACACTAAAAGTGCTAAAAGCGTTTGTGCTGTTTGTGAGAAGTATAAATCACACACTGCTAAATTTTATTCTGTGCTTTTCTGTTGCATAATGTAGGTCAAATTTTAAATGGTAAAGGCTAATTAAATAGGCAGTATCTAAGTTTTTAGTGAAAATTTATAATAGCAAGGAACATGCTAAAAAGTACTTTTAAAACACATTTTGGTCTTTTTTCACAGTAAGTGAATTTGGTAATTAAAAGCATAGTGATTGCTTGGGTAACCAGAAAAAGTTCTTACAGCCAGAAAAAGCTTCCCTTTCCCCATTTAGGAACACCACTGCTTTCAATATAAAAGTAAAAATCTTAAAGATTACAGCTTTTATGGAATAAAAAAAAAACTAGACAATATATCAGACAGGTTAAACCAGATTACATTGGTAAGATCAATTCTGATGGTTTTGTTTTGATTACTTTTTTATGAATTGCTCAACCCCAACACAATACTTGACAGCTAGTAAGGAAGTTATTTTATCTTGTGTATCCCCAATTATTTCACCAACCCATCTTGACATAACATCATTATTTGAGGTCTGAAAGCTCTGCATCTTTTTTGTTATTTCAACCAAGAAATTTCAAAAATGAAAAAATGGCTTAAAAACTAGAGTTTTATTTGACAAAATCATATAACGCAAACTTAACAGACTGGTTTCTCTCACACATTGATTCTATAAGAAATAGAAATAAAAAATAAAAATAAAACTTTTCTAGGTCTCATAAAGTGCAAACAATAAGTGCAAACCACAACCAGTCATATTAAGACTATGGTTTGTGTTTTTTTCTCCTAAATCTCTTGTAAATTAACTATGCAAAACCATAACCAGTTATATTAAGACTATGCATGAAGTGCAAACAGAAACAGAACATTTTTTTAAATACAGTACAGAGCTAAGGGATTAGTACAGCTGCCTATTAAAACAGTCACGTGTAGGATTTACTAACAGTATTTACATATGGTTTGTGTCTTGTTGGTCACTCTGTTACCGTTTATTGTTTCCACTGGAGCCAGAATGCAGCCAGACATACAACTTAAAAGTAGCAGAAGCATCTTTTGCAAATGCCCGAATTTTCCTCTTCTGCTGAGAGCTTCTCTCACTGCTCAGCCACCACACTCACTCCTATTGCTACTGTGTTGCCAGATCCCTCTTAAAAAGTCCACACTAAACTGTTTTTTTTTCTTCCGCGAGACAGGTTTATGCTTGACGAGAAATATCGTCACGTTCCACGAGATCTCGTCACACCCGTACTAACCAGCCATTTGTTTACCAGCATTGTAATGCACAAAAGCCATGCCGCTATAGTTAATGTTCATGTCAACCATAATACTGAAGATCAAACGTACAACAACTAATACAAGAAAATGGAAAGCATTTGGGTGGAAAAATCTGACTTTTATAACATCTGAAATACAGAGCAAACAAATTGGGCAACACCAACTGTATTGGAGGATGTATGCAAGACATATCCGCATGGATGAAGGAGCATCACCTTCAACTAAATCTCTCAAAGACTGAACTTCTGGTTATACCAGTGAAACCATGTTTTTAACACAACTTAACTATAACCATCGACTCTCTCTCTCTCTCTCACTGACAAAGTTTGCTAGGAACCTGGGTGTTATGGTTGATGACCAGCTCTCCTTCACCCATCATGTGACCTTAGTTGCTCGATCCTGCTGCTTTGCGCTTTATAACATCAGAAAAATCAGACCATTTCTGACGCAACAGGCCACCCAACTCCTGGTACAAGCAGTCGTCATCACACGCTTCGACTAGTGCAATGCCCTACTAACTGGCCTCCCGTCCTGTGTAGTAAAACCACTCCAGATGATCCAGAATGCAGCAGCACGTCTGGTCTTCAACCAGCCAAAACGGGCACATGTCACCCCGCTGCTCATTGAGCTCCATTGGCTACCAGTTGATGCTTGCCTCTATCCCACTATTTCACTTTGACCTCCTTTAGGCCCTATCTGAAGATGTTTTTACCTTTAACTTCTATTACTTTTGTACTTCACTATTGTAAGTCGCTTTGGACAAAAGCCTCTGCCAAATGTATGTCATGTAATGTAATGATTATTTTTAACATCTATAGTTTTAACATGTATTATGAACTTGATTTAAAATGCAAATTAACATTTTAATCAACTACAACAAAGTGTGAGACTTTCCAATCAATACATTGCAAATTCAGATCAATAAAGCTTAGTTTGTTATACTGAAGTACTTGCAGGCATTTCACCATAATCTGAGGCACTTCAGCAGTGTGAAATGTAAGTTCAGAGTGCATGACCGACATCTATTTTGATGACTCAAGGGCCGCTTCCATACAGTCATACTTGGACATTCACTGTAATACTGTACAGTCCCGGTCAGGAATTCACATTCACTTTAATTACACGCTTGTTATTTCACACTGCAGTCGATGGCAGGGGGCTGCAATTCACAGTGATCATGCACAGCAGAAAATGTGTAAATACACAAACTACCTATTAAGGATTACGTATAGAATTTTTTACCAATTATGTCAGTGGATACTATGAACATAAGACCCCCAGGTAAGCATGAAATTGCATTCTACATATAATAAGAGAAATGATAAGCCTGAAAGAGCTGGTATACAGCTATATCCACATAACCAAGTCTTTAACCAAGGTGAAAACAGCAGAATATGGGTTAATTTTCACTGGCCTGCAACTAAAGACCTTCTGCTAATAAGGTGGACAGACCGCATGGAGAGTCAGTGTGCACAAAAAAAGACAAGAAAGAAATAAAAAAAAGGAAAGGAGAAAGAGGAGAGGAGAAAGAAGGATGAAAGAAGAAAAGAAATGAGAAAAGAAACAGAGTCAAGGTCTTTTTTTTTCTGACGCCAGCTTTCCAAAGCTTTGACAGGCGTAGCATTACACTGGGACAAAAATAGCAGCTCACCTCCAGAAGGACTGCCTCGCGAAAGTGGCCACTCCGGCGAACAAAACGTCTATGTGTTTATCCAAGATCGATTAATGTGGTCTTCAGAGACCCACAGACACGATCAATCAATAGTGCCAGTAACCCAAACACTAAAAGCAGATTGCAGCCTTTATCAGGGGAGATAAGACATTTAAACTACCAGCCCACCAGCCCACCCCTGCCCTCAGAGCATGCAGACTGATTCAGAGATTGGCAGCACTCTAATGAGGCTTTAAAAAGGCTTTCTAATATAAATATATATTTCTCAGTCATTTATTAGTGAAAGTGCCCATTTTAAAGCAGTACTGTAGGGATTCTCCAGACAAGGATTAAACTCAGTCTTAGAATAAGGTGTCAACGAGTAAATAAAGTACCACTAGAAAGTCTTTTTAGTCAGGAATCAGGCTCAACCTGGGTCTGTATAATCTTAGAATCAGCAAAAATACAAAATAAAATGAAATAGGAATAAAAAACTAAATAATCCATTAGGGGTGGGCGATATGGCCCTAAAATAATATCACAATATTAAATGGTATTTTCGCGATAACTATAATCTTGGTGATGTGACAAAATACTGAATTCAAAAAATGATTGCAAGAATACACCAGTGCACCAAAATGAATATTAAATTTTCTTAATGCACACGATATGATATGGCACACCCTTAACTGAGATTTAAAAAAAATACCAGAAATTACTCAGATTTGTAACAGAAGTCAATGATCCAGAATGTCATGGTACTAATAATGCGTTCTACATATCTCCATATATCCAGGATTAAAGTAAAATAAATACTGATACTGGACAGATATAATCTGTCTCTAGTAGATATAAAATGGGAAATGAGAAGAGTGTGAATTTTGCTTTTGCTAAAAACAGCATAAAAGTAGTACCTTGATGTAACAATTGGGGGTGGGTGATATGACACAATATTTCAGGGTATAATATCGCTCACGATATCGAAAAATATACAATACAATATAAAACTGCATGAGTTGAAAGTTTTAACAGATGACAGATGATCTCTGTCTTTATTTTCTATCTTTATTCTGACAGGCTAAGCAAAGTTAGGTGGTTGTTAAAATTCAAAATTACACTGACCTCCTAAAAGTTATAGGAAGCAGGATGTATATTGATAATGAAGTATTTTCAGAGCCAGTTTTTGGAGATCTTTTCCACTACTTATTCCCCCAGTGTTTAAGAAAAAAACTGCAAAATGCTGGATGGAACCCGCAGATGAGTACTAAAACCTAGGCTAAAAACTCAAAGGTAAAAGGGGACATATTAAACCTCTTTTTAATCAAGTTATAATAAGTCTATGGTTTATACAAACATGCTCATTAAGCTGTTTGCACAAAATCCCCCTCACATAATGAGATCTCATCAGGTATATTCTTTCCAGTTTCAGTCCCTTTCAAAATGAGCCTTTTATAGGCTCTGACACTTTTATGCAAATAAACTTTTGATGGCAATGCCATGTTTACTCAGAGTTTACAGCACATTAGTGTTAGCTTGTGCTAAATGGTAAAACACAAACGAGGTAGTTCATGCTGAACTGTGATAGAAACACAAAACTCATCATTTGAAAGTAATTACGTCTCCCTTATCTGCTGACTTGCCACAGACAGTAGGTACAGATCCTTCAATCAGACAAAGTCTGCTGGCTAATCCTGCTGTGTAGTGTCTGAAGTTTTCAACCAATATTACAGAAATTGCGGATGGCGACAGGGTGGTTAAATGCATGTTTTATTATTGTGACGTCAGTTTAAGTGCTTGAGGCTATTGCCTCTATGTGTCCACAGATTTGTAGATACCTGCTTATGCAATGTTTCCTCCAAAATAAAGAGTATTAATTTAGGCTGCACAAAAATATTAGAATCATATTAGTATCAGCAGACATTTCTAATATTTGTGAGTGATATTTAATGCATTCTATTTGAGCTACAGTTTGTAACACAGGTCAAAATTCTCTGTAATGGTAGGGAACACAGATTTCAATGTTTTATGCACATATATCAGTATTTGCATTAGTAACATA
Source organism: Astyanax mexicanus (assembly GCF_023375975.1). Lineage (NCBI taxonomy): Eukaryota > Metazoa > Chordata > Actinopteri > Characiformes > Acestrorhamphidae > Astyanax > Astyanax mexicanus. Next base: position 29,594,114 of record NC_064418.1, read on the forward strand.
GACTTTCTAAGGAAGGCTTTACAACAGATAATAAAACATTGTTGTGATAGCATTTAGCCATTAGAACCCTCGTGAGGACAGACAGGGATTTTGGATGATCAAAAACACCACTCCAACTCATTTCAAAGCTATCTGAAGGTACACTATTACTTTAGAGAACAGTGAACACAGTTCTTCTGCCACAAAGCCTAATACTCGAGCTGAAGCTTGCTTTTGGTCATGGTGACCTTGGGTAGGAATACAGGCATTTACTCATCATTTCATTTCATCTTATTTTTTTGGCTAGGCTTTTCTGTAGAGATTATACAAGCTGTGTGCATGTAAACAGACTATGCCCATGTCTGCAATGCATTAGTACACTTTGAAGTATCTGTATGGACACAATGGATATGTATTAACATGATGCATTTAATTTAAAAAAGCACAAAAGCTTTTGCAAATGGTCACGATTTGGGGTGAGCTGGAGCACAGAGTGAAGAAGGCAAAGGGGGCAACAAGTGCTAAACTATGGTGGCCGACAAAGCCCAGCGCAGTGCAAATTGAAAAGCGCTGCAAAAGCACAAAACACATCCATCAAAATTACAACACAGGCGCAGCAAATAGAAAAACGCGCTGCGAAAAGAAAAACGCGCTGCAAATAGAAAAACGCGCTGCAAATACAACCACAACACAACGGAAGTGAGTCACAACACAACGGAATTTTCCCGGGGGACCTTAAAAGATGCTGTACCAGCTGTATACAAAGGACAATAAGTGGCAAACAAGCTTCTGAAAAGTAAGTTATGTTTATTACCTGTGATTACCACGGTTGTGTGCATATTATTAAAAGTTCTGCTTCACAAAACGCCTTGTTTCCCACTTATTGTCCTTTGTACACATAGTGAAGTCCGAGACGTTACTGAAGACGCAGCTTAGCTGGTACAGTATCTTTTAAGCTCCCCCGGGAAAATTCCGTTGTGTTGTGACTCACTTCCGTTGTGTTGTGGTTGTATTTGCAGCGCGTTTTTCTATTTGCAGTGCGTTTTTCTATTTGCTGCGCCTGTGTTGTAATTGTGATGGATGTGTTTTGTGCTTTTGCAGCACTTTTCAATTTGCACTGCGTTGGGCTTTCTCGGCCACCGTACTAAACACCTCTGGGAACTCCTTCTTTCAGGACTGTTGGAAAACCATTTCAGGTGACTCTACCTCTTGAAGCTCATGGAGAGAATGATGCCAAGAGTGTGCAAAGCAGTAATCAAAGCAAAGGGTGGCTATTTTGAAGAAACTAGAATGAATATATATACTTTTTAGTTATTTCATCTTTTTTTGTTAAGTACATAAAACTCCACATGTGTTCATTCATAGTTTTGATGCCTTCAGTGCGAATCTACAATGTAAATAGTCATGAAAATAAAGAAAACGCATTGAAAAACAGAAGGTGTGTCCAAACTTCTGGCCTGTGCTGTATGTTAAACCGGTACAAGAAACTTACATAAGCGAACTGTGAATACAATCATTGTGTGCCTCAATCAGGAGGAATTGAATACAGTTATTACAGCATGCTACAGTTAGGTGATCAATAATAGAGGGGTGTTAAAAGGTGCAAATATATGCAGCCTTTGTGTGAGCTGCCTCACGCCACTGTTTTGTGGTGATATAAGGTTTTGGAGACCATCAAAGCAGGTCATTCAAGCGGTGCAGTTCTAAAAGCTGTATCATCACCTCCATTACCTATGTGAAACACATCGTTTATAGACTCTGAGAACATCAGCAACGCTGCTGTGCCAATTATTTCCAGTCTCAGTCTGACTCGCTCGCTCTCTCGCCCCCTCCTCCCTTTCTCCCTCCGCTGCTCTGGACTGCTCTGCTCTGGTTTAGGAAGGTTTCCAGGGATGATATACCGTCCCCAGCAAACAGGGTTCGTGTGGGGTCCCACGCCTCACCTCCACCTCCTCTGATTTATCGCCATTCAGCACATCCCTGACAAATCCCTAAAGACACAATTAGCTGACCCTCTCCCGCAGAACCCCGGCACACAGCCCCGCACGCTCCCTGCAACATGCCACCAAGCCCAGCTCCAGTCATCCTTTTGTCAATTAAAGGCTCTTTCTTCAGGAGCGTAATTACAGTGTAATGACGTGGAAGGGTTAGGTTTGTGTGTGGAGTCACAGTGGGGGCTGGGGCAGTGAACACTGGCTCAGTCTCAGGGGGTGTTTGAATGCTCACAGCTGCGCGGAGTAAACGGAATAATACGCACATAAAACGCTTCCTAAACATTCGTTTCATTCTTCCACTTGGCACGAGCCAATGTTGTGATACTAGTAGCAAGTGCTGAAACGGATCCACCACCCATCGGGTCGATATTTCTATGCCGCCACCAATAATAATATCCACAAGAGTGTGCTAAAAATGGGGCCTGCCTCATCTTCTCAATATCTAGACTAAGAGCTGCAATTTTTTCTGGCTGAAAGAGAAGAGGTTATATTAAGGCTTGTGCTTTCAGTCTTATGAAAGCTGTTATCGCGCTGATCGGGGAGCGGCGGAGCAGAGCCGCGTTTAAACTTGGCATTTATATGGATCCTTATCGGACCGATCTCGGAGCAGCACTAAATTTGAACTTTGCCTATGTGGGGATCTTTATCAGTCACTGTAATGGGATTCTGCACTGAACTGCATCCTTGCAGAACACACGGCAGAGCCGAAGCACAGCACAAGATCCGCGGGGGAACTCTCCCTCATGAATATATGAATTTTACAGTCGCAGGCAATTCCGGGAATCAAACTGTTAAACATGTAGCCTATATATGAACACAGGATGGAATTCCTTGCATTCAGGCACACCTGCTATGATTTATGGTATTTAGGGTTGGACAATATATTACAAATATCGATTTCATCAAAACTATTTTGTACAAAATATATATATATATATATATATAAAAAATGACCATATTCGCAATATCTCACCTGCTATGCCGGTTACCATTTGTGTGATTTAATTCCAAAAAATAAATGAATAAATAAGCAATGGGTTTTCTGGAATGATGATACTCAACATAGTACACACAATGTTTATGTAAATTATGCTGTAGAAACATGACAAATATATTAGACTTATAATAGACTAGGTCCAGTTGTCTTGTACCGTGTACCAAAGCATGACTGTGCCCCCTGCTCACTCCCCCCCACTGTCCTGTACTCACACTGTGCTTAACGTTCCGGGTCATATCATGCTTATATCATTATTTTTATGTTTTGTTCAAGTAAATTGATCCACATCACTTGCCCAATCTGGACTGCGCATGCACAGAACAGCAGCCAATACAAAGAGATTAAACTGAAATAGATCCTGTAGATACTCAATCTCTGTCACCTGAAATTCTGTACTAATGTATTCTGAAGAATAACAATTTTTATAATAAAATAATTTATTTTTATCCAGATTAAAAGAGCTGTCAAAATGACCACAGCTAGAACAGAGAGCCTTTTTGTAAAAAATGCACGTTTATTCATTTGCAAATATGACTATGACTATTTTGTGACTTAAAATACTGTAGTAATAATAATGGTCAAAAATGTACTGATCATTGCAAAGAGATCACAGTGAAGAAAAACTGTCACATTTGTTTTTTGATGTGTAACAGTTGTGATCTAACAGTACCAAACATGTCAAAACTTTATTAATTGTATTTATTTAAAAAAAATGCACACATCAGTCATATTTTGTCATTACTCTGATTATGCAGATCAATAATAAGATCTTCTCAACTAGAACTACACTCAAAAAGATAGAAAGAGCTCAAATTAGAAGAAAACAGAATTGTGTGAATTCTAAAACTAATGAAGAATAATAACTCTAATAACTGTATAGCTACACATTAACAATCCATGTATTAACAATGTAACTATTGGTGGAGTATGCACTGTTACAGATTAATTACAGTTGTTCAGATTATGTAATTATGTAACCTGTATAACATAGAGCAGAATATTTTGTCCATTTTCTCATAATAAAATCTGAATTATGTTTTTTTAGTATTCAAAAACAAATCACAGCCCTAATAATGTACCAGACATAAGCTGTTGGAGAAAGTTGTAAGTTTATACAACTTATTCCACACACACTATTACACGGGAAAATTCACACACACTACAACACATTCAAGTACAGTCACTTTATTACACACAAGTCAAAATTGACTTTGACACACATGCAATTACATAACCTGTACTGTACCAACTGTCATAATTCTACATTGTTACCGTATTAGAGACACTTATTATAATGTGGGACCAGACCTTTCTTTTATGCATTGAAAGAAATGTGAAATACATTGAAATAAATGCCAACCAATAATTGTTTACACATCCTTGTGTAAGTTTTCTGGTCCTCAGGGTGGAGGGTCAAGAAAGTGTCAATCAAGGCTGCATTAGTGCAGTGCTGAGTGTGCTGCTGGTGTTTTTGTTTTTTTTTTTACAGAAAGAAAATAAATGAAGAAAAAAACAATTGCGGATGCGTTCCTGGGTGTCGAGGAACATAGTACGGGCAACAATTTTTTTTTTTCAGTTTCTTGGTATCGTCTGAGAGCTACAGCAGCATCCCTCCCTCTTTACCACGTGCAGTCATGAAAGTCATGTTGTAGGACATATTAAACAAAGTGGAAAAATACAAAATATTCCAACATAGATAGACTTTTTCCATCCAGTGTTATGCAGTGTCCCAGATGTCAAATCAATGTTCTTTGATGTTTCACACTAAGCAGACAGTTTGTCAGGCTTGCCACTGAAACTTTGGTGGTTTCTAAAAAAATGTCACAATTGGGCAGAATTTGTGTTTGAAGGGCTTTAATCACATTCTCATTCTCTCACCATCAGTAAGATGCTTGTTTAATGGGTATAAAAAGAATCCTAAAATATTTTTTTATTAAATTTCTTTTTATATAAATCTGCCTCATGATAAATAGTTCAAAGTTTTTAGTTCATAAATGTTAAAAATAACAAAGCAGAATAAAAAGAAATAGTAAAAATACTAGGACATTAAAACGGCGGTGCCCCTTTAAGAGCAGGGCGGGAAAAAGAGCAGGGTCTCTGTTCCCTCCTTCAGTCTGCGCTGAGAGAGGTATATGTAGAGAAAGTTGTGCAAAACAAAACCCACATGAAGTTTAATATAATGAATAGAAATATTCTGTTCGGGTATAAGTTGATCGTAGAAGTGTTAGAGATTTTTTTTTTCTGTTTTCTGACACAACGCAGAGGGGTAGCTGGATCAGCAGTCCAGGGGTGGAGCAGAATCATTCCAGTTACACTTGGTTCAATTTTGTGGCTTTTATAAAGTATTCTGCATTTCTAAAGTGTACTTTTAGGGTCTGTTTCCTGAACACCTTAAGCCTAGCCACAGACTCTTATTCTTTCAATGCAAAATCATCATTCCAAATTCTGCCAAAATGCGGGAAAACCGAGTCTTAATGTCTACTCACTGTAATGGATGGACGGCATAGTGGATAACAGCACATCTCCAGCCAGCCAGGAATTATGCTGATATACAGCTTGGGGCAAGTCTCCTATTTTTCACTCACTATTGCAGCTGGTGGTGGATAAAACTGTCTGTGGAACAGTGCAAAATTACTATGCATGGCTATGCAAAAATAACTGGATTTCTAGTTCTTACTCCAAATTAAGAAATCGGAGCATGCTGATTACATTAAATTTTATCCCATTTTCTCCCCAATTTACAAGGCTCATTAAAACTCCCCCTAACACTAGTGATGCCCCAACACACCAGGAGGATGAAGATTAGCACATGGCTTCACTGACACATGTGAAGTCAGACTCCGCCTCTTTTTAAACTGCTGCTGATGTAGCATTGCCGAGTAGCATCACAGTGTGCTCGGAGGTAATGGCTATGCAAAAATAATCAATGATCAATCTTCCATGCAGTGCAGAATTTCAATGCAAATTTAACGAAATGCAAAAAAAAAAGATTGTTTATTGGAATCCATATTGATCACAAGAAGGTGTTAATTATTGGTTATTATTATCGCCACAGAAACACAAGCTATACATCAGTATTACTCCGAGCATTCGAGCATACACGGCTATTCAGGCATGCACAGCCTTTTCCACAGCATCAGGCACAAGCAGCTATTCTGACGGCTATGGCCGATTTGAGTGAGTAAAGATAGCCTGTTGCATAAGTTGACAGAAAGACAGAGAGTTGCATGGCACAGGGATCTTCCCCCAGGGTTAAAGAAGGTTTTGTGCAGCTCTGACCTCGAGCGCATCACACTTAATTGGCGCTCATGCTGTCACCTGTTCAGCGGAAAACCCGCCACAGCAGGGAGCTCATTTTAACCCTGTAAATTACAGTACACTGTGGCATGCTGCACAATGGAAGGAGAGCAGTCTAATCGCTCACAATGACTAACTGTCAAAATCTCTCCCTCGGTCTTGGCCCCCTCACCCACGCCCTCTCGCTGGCTGTCTCAAGCCTCGACTCTACCAACCCCAAACCATTCGTTCCAACCCTCCTGCTGCTCTGGCTGGTTTAAAAAGCTACTTTGCTGTTGTGGTGCTGCATTCCAAAACCCTACAGTGAAGGCAAGTGGACATGGAAGATACATCACTCCATGTTTTCCTCCAGTCCTCATTATTCTGGTCTCAGTTTCTGACAGAAAGAGTATCAAACACTGACCGCAGCATGCAGCTGACAATTTGCATGATCTCCACAATAAAGAGTCCACTAGTAGCAAAACAAATAAGACTACTGTTCTTCGGTCTAAAAATCCAAGAATTCAAGACCCCATCCGAGACCCCATTCACGCCTGTTTACTTCACGCACCTTCAGTATCAGCATTATACGAGAATAAGGCCAATCCATAGTAAAATGCAAATGTTAAATCCAACCCAAGACGCATTTCAAACCAATCCAAATCACTTAAACCACTTCAGGTGCTGATCCAAAGCCCTATCCAGACGGGATTCGCTTCTCAGGGGGTCCTGGGGTAATTTTCTCTTTTATGGGGGGGTCCTCTATAATTTTAGTCCCATCCGGACTAAAACATCTCTGAGTTAACCACTGCCACAAACCGTAATTACCACAGTGATCCACGTAAACACAACAGTGAGCGGAAATGGAGGAGCTACTGAACACGATGTCATGTGACCGAGAAAGCCAAAAAAACTCACTGGTTCTCCTGTTTTTTTTTTTTTATTGCAGTCTGCATGCAAGAGTTTTATCACTGAGTGTGAAATATTTTTCACAGACTTCCCCCTAAAAAGATAGGGCTTAAATGTGTCCATCTCTTCAAGAAGCATTCAACAACCAAAAAAAATGTCCTAATAAACCCAAAACACCAGTAATGATTGCCATGCAACAAGCAAATTTGCTTATTTTGTCTCACACAGCATTTTAGATTTCATTCTGACTATGTGGTTAAAATCTCATCAGGATATGTCTAGTCACACAAAGTTACCAGGTGTAAATGTAGCGTAAAAACCAGATCAATTTTAAGAAAATCAGTGCTTAACATGGAAGAACAGTCAAATCAAGCAAGCAGTAAACACACAATTTTTTGTCACTTAGTTACTTCTGTTTGCCAGAAATCTGATCGGCATGTTTACAAGAACTTGGGTAATCAGATAATTGTATGAAGATGAAGATCATTTAAATTCTTCAGTCTGGACTGAGAAACATGATTACTGAGCTAAACTCCAGCTACTTTGTCAAATTCCTTAACTGGATTTCTAGTTCTTACTCCAAATTAAGAAATCGGAGCATGCTGATTACATTAAATTTTATCCCATTTTCTCCCCAATTTACAAGGCTCATTAAAACTCCCCCTAACACTAGTGATGCCCCAACACACCAGGAGGATGAAGATTAGCACATGGCTTCACTGACACATGTGAAGTCAGACTCCGCCTCTTTTTAAACTGCTGCTGATGTAGCATTGCCGAGTAGCATCACAGTGTGCTCGGAGGAAAGCGCAGCGACTCGGTTCTGATACATCAGCTCACAGACACAGCCCTGTGCTGAGCGACATCACCTGTTGGAGTGATGTGGGGAGAGAGCGCCATCTACTCACCCAAAGAGAGCAAGGCCAATTGTGCTCCCTCAGGGCTCTGGCAGCTGATGACAAGCTACATGAACAGGATTCGAACCAGCAATCTCCCAATCATAGTGGCTGCGCCTTAGTCCACTAGACCACTCGGAGCCAGATTAATCTGATTTCTAATAGTACTAGAAATACTCAAATACATTTTTGAGAGCATGTAAACACACCCAGAGAAGATGAATAGCTCCAAGTGGCAGTCAACATTGAAAACTCTACCAAAACTACCCCTAAGCAGAGTAATTCTGTAATTCTGCAATTCAGTAATTTCCTCTAGTACACATTATGGCCACCAGTAATTCCAGTAAACTGGAAAATTCTGAACGAAAGCAAAATTTAGGCTGAAAATTTGTTGTTATACAATTCATCCTAAATGCTGGTCCCCAAAGCTGCTCTTGGCAGCTGTTGTTTTGTATATATACAGCATGTGCCTACCTGAAACTCTAATTATTCCCAATGTGAGTGCTGCTCAGACACATGCCCCAGCCTACTTATGCGCCGCAATTTGAAATTCATATTCCTCTTTCAATCTCTCTCTATCTCTTGCTTTCTGAGTGTGCAGGTTAATATGCACCGGCTTTGTGCGCTTGTTCAATATTCTGCCTGACAGTGAGCACCGGCAAAATTCCAACATGAATATTGAATATGAATGTGAATTAATATATGGTGAATTATGTACACAGAGCAAAAATACTCGGCGGACAAGCAAAGCAACACGTCCGTAGGTATATTAGTATGGCTAATTCTATCTGTTCCTTTTCCATTTATAAATTCACAGCACAAACCACACTATTAGGGGAATAAGAAATTATTACAATGCCAACAAATCATTTCTGGAAGAGAAGGCAAACTCAGTTTATTAAAATCTGCTTGATATGTAAATCTATCTCCATATATACCCAATTAAGAAGAGACAGTTTAAGCATACACACGGATGACTGCTGCGTGGTCACAAGCACACACGTGCATGACACACACACACACACGCACACACACACATAAGCCTTACAGCATGGGTTTCCAACACATCGTCGTGCCATAGATAGTCTCCTACCACCCACACACCTCTCAGCAGGCAAACACACAGACACGCCACACACAAAAGAGCGAGAGGATTGCTATTTTTCCTCAACACGACCAGTGAATTGTGAGAAAGAGGGGAGAGGAGACAAATAAAAGAACAAGGGATAAATTGAGAGAGGAGAGAGAGAGCAAGACGGCTCCGGGCTCGGTATTAAGTAGGCATGAAGGCAGTGTGAAAATCCTGCCCTCAGCCTTTCATGGCATTTTACACACCAATACACAGCACTAGCTGGACAAGCAGCCTATTTGGTCATTCTGTAAGTGCTCGCTAGGCTGTGTATTTGCAGGCAAATGATCAGACTCACACATTCTGGAGTGCCTGCCCTCAGGGCAGAAGCTGGATAGATATGTTTTGATTCAGTGTTATTAGTGGCCAACTCTGAGGGCAAGCTTTGGTTTACATGGCAGTAAGACTGAATTACATCAAATAATGATTTCATGTCTGATGGTGGTTGCTCACAGATGTTTCCAGCCCAGCCACAGACAAAAGAATGCCAGGCATCACTTTTTTCCAACAGGCATTCGGACGATTCTCCTCAGTATGCTGCTCACCGTCGAGTAAAAAGTGTCTTTAACCTCTGATTTAACCCAGGTTGCAGTGCTGGGTGACAAAGAATCTATTCTAATATACCGCAGTGCTGACATGTCAGGACACTGCTTTTTATTGAATGCTGTACTGCTGCTGCCTTTAGCTTCTAAATTCTGCATTCTGCACTTTATTAAAGGTATCCAGGACATAATAATTAACTGCAGTGCTTGTAACTAAGGCCGCCATGTCATAAGTCATTATATTAAAGAATCAATCGATTGTAAAAACTATGAAAAATAATAGAAAAAAAATGTTAAAAAATACAGCAAAAATATTTAGTTATTTTTTAAAGATGTATTTACAATTTTCTCCAATTTTTCTCCCCTATTTAGCTAGGCCGATTGTCCCACCCATTCAGCTGCTAGTGAACTGTATATCCCCCATCACTAGTGATGCCACAACACAAGGAGGGTGAAGTCTAGAGCATGCCTCCTCTGACACATGAGAAGTCAGCCACCACCTTTTGAAGTCAGCCACCACCTCTTGAACTGCTGTTGATGCAGCATTGCTGAGTAGCATCACAGTGCACTCGGAGGAAACGCAGCGACTCTGTTTCGATCCATCAGCTCACAGACGCCTTGTTCTGATTGACACCACCCTGGAAGTGATGAAGAAAAAGAGCGCAATCTACCCACCCAGAAAGAGCAAGGCCAACTGTGCTCTCTAAGGACTCTGGCAGCTGATGGCAAGCTGCATGACCAGGATTCGAACCAGAAAATTATATTAATATATTTAATTGCAGACAATATAAAACCAAAATATGAATGCTCTATATTTTCAGCCTAATTTTATTTGTTAATTTGTTAAAATATAAAAACAATCCAAAAAAACACAAGGATAAGGGCTAGTAATGAGATTTAAATGAATACATATCTCGATGCAGTGCCACCTGATCCCCCATTTAAAATAGCTGATAGAACCACATGTGTGAGGGATTATTGTGGCAAACTTATGTCATGAAATACAATATGAAGTTAAATAAATAAACTTCACTTTGTAGAACAGAGGCCTTATGTTAACCATCTCCAAAACTGGCATCAATTTCTCTTGGCTGAGATGGATCTAGGATAGAACATCATCGCAGTAAAATGTGTATTGTTTATTGTATGTATCAATATTCCACATCTTATAATGGCTGTTATGGGCAGTGGAACAAAGATGAAAAGACCATCCTGACTGTTATCAGTAACATAAGCCATTGTCTCTTATGGCTTATTAACAAATGAATTAAAGTTAACCGGATAAATCAAATAAAACATCTTGTGTTCATATTGTCTGGAATGTAATAAAAGTCAAATTACTTATCATTTTAAGAAACATAATTTTTTTATTGCATTTTCCATAATGTACTAAAAGTTTCTCTGATTTAGGTTGTAAATATTAGTTTCTTTTTTTGGATTTGTGGTTTCAAATGCTGTGATCTCCAGCCCTGCTCCTGGAGAGCTGCAGACCTTGGATTCCACCCTAATCCACCCCACCTGATCTAACTAATTACTTCCTTCAGAAGTCCTTGATTAGCTGAACGGGCTGAGTTAGATTTGGGTTGGAGTTCACACTGGCAGGAAGGTTGGTCTCCAGGAGGAGAGCTGGAGAGTGGGAGCTGCTGTAAGGTTTTCTTTGATGTAATTTTTAGAGCAGAACATGAAACAAAAAAAAAACAGACCAATCAAAACAGGCTTCTATTATAGAGTGCTCATGAAGCAGGTTCAATGATCTCATTAACTCTGACTCACTAACTTTATTAAAGGTGCCCTAGAATGGAAAACTGTATTTACATTGGAACAGTTAATGAGTATAATGAGAGTTCAGTACATGGTTGCCTCTTCATTAAAACGAAAAGTCAGCATAACTTAAACAGAGCAGCAAAATGAACCAATTTTAAAACTTAGAGAATAGAAACTCTAGCAACATTAACATATGCAGTGATAGGATTTATCGATTTATTACAGTATTTGCGTATGCTATTGCACGCAGTGATATGTGGCTCCTGTGAGACATTACAGTGATTAATTATATAATTATAAGCCAGAATAACAGGGTTAAATGGGTGTGTTCAGGCCAAATGTGTTTATTAAAAACATACAAAACATCATTACTAGTGTTAAATTATAAATATTTTCATAAAGTATATTGCTGGATGCATTTCAGATTTTAGGAGTTCTTTGTAAAGACATATCAGCATTAAATCAAATTATATTTATTTTAGATTAGATTTGATTCGTTTTTTTCCCTGTATTTTTGGGAGGGAGAGGGTAATAATAGTGTAGTGTGGTTTACTTCTGGCAGACCTACTGTATTATAATATCTCAGGGTACAGTGCAAGAGAAAGAGTGGGGAAGAAAGCATGAGAGAGCGAGAGACAGCACAAGTGAGAGAGAGTGAACAAGAGAGTTTGTGTGCGATAGAGTCCCTCGCTGTCCACGCTTTCTGCATTTGGCACATTCCATGCAAAGTATTAAAAATAGGGACTACATTTTTTTTAGACGTTTTTGGTACTCGGTACATTTCGGTAGAATTTCGATACCCAGCCCTAATCAAATCCAATCTTTTAAACTGCATATGAGTCACTTTCTTATATCATACTAGACTCCTATCCGATCTGTGGGGATTTGACATGAATGTGAATAGTCAGATTACATTTCATGTCTCTGTTTGCGCGTATGTTGCGTCTAGTGTAGTCATCAGTTATTATTGCCCAGTGCTGTGGCAAATTCCAACTCCCTCAATGTGCATACATATCACACAGCAGTATGGGCACAACAGTTTAAGCCCACAATTCCTCTGGTTTCTGTTTCTGAACAACTATTATTATTCAGTTTTCCATCACAACAAACAGACCATCGTTTAAGAACACTGCTGAGTGACACGCCTTCATGTGGAGGGGAGTCGAATTCTGACAGGAAGTTGGAATTTGACTGGCAGTGTTACACAACAAAAGTGGTGACATGCATAAACATATTAATGTGTGAATGTGAGTTGTTTCAGGCACAAATGCATTCACATTACAGACACATACAGGTATCTATCTATCTATCTATCTATCTTTTTATATTTATTGACGCTAACAGTTAAGATAGATAAAACCGATGTGAGATGAAATAGTCAATAATTACTTATCAAACTGTTCCTCTAATGCTAACCTAAATTCTATATACCCTTGTTAGTTTGAATGGCCATGAAAATGCAAGTGTAAACATACTCAAAACAAATGCAAAACAGATACAAATCAATTAAATTTCTTCAGGTGTTCTGAGATGCATTTAAGTGCATTTGACATCTAAAAAACATCTCCTAGTACAACCAAAACACCAATTAAAAATTAACTCGTAACAACTCGATGTCTCTGTCTCGTTCTGTTTTGTGTCTTTCTCATCTGCTGTCTGTGTTTTTCCGGCCCTCATGTTTGTTTATATACCCTATCCTTCACGTGTCCTGTGTGTTCATCCCATGTTTTGCCCTTTTGTTACCCGTTCCCATGTGTTTCCCGTTTCCTGTCCCCTCCGTATGTATATGTATATGCATATATATATATATATATATATATAGAGAGAGAGAGAGAGAGAGAGAGAGAGACCCCTTAGTTTTTGTAAGCTCCATGTTCTCTGTGTCTATTTTTCTTCAGCTTTTGATTCTTTGTCTGCTTATTATATTTATTTCAATAAATACTCATGATTGTGTCCGCTCTCCATGTCTTCTACCTGCTCCCTACCTGACACTCCAGCTGATACAGCAATTAGATTTGAAGGTCTGAATAGCCAGAGACACATTTGACAAGACAGTGTAAATGAATTTAATTAAAATATTAGTTAAATACAATCTACATACTAGTCAAATAAAGAGACCAGATGTAAACAGGGTCCTAATTGTTTTGATAGTCATATGATGTCCACTGAATTTGCAGATACAGGTTTCCTAACCTTTTTTATATTTTAGTCCATAGCAGGCCTGGCCATAACTACAGTTAATGAAGTTCATGAACCTCTTATCATTTTTTTATTGTGGCCAGTAAAGCCATCAGTGTGTGATGACCACATCAGAGCCCACTCGTTATCTCAGAAACAGCTTTTCCACCCAGTCCACACACACACACACACACACACACACACACACACACACACACACACTGCAAGTCTGTGAATTAGCTAAGCTTATGCAGTGTGGCTTTGGGGAAAACGCCAGTGTGGTCTTATGGTAATGTCTCAGCCCCCCACTTAAAGAGCGTCGCATTCATCATCACAAACTTTCAAATCAGCATGACACTTGCATAAGCACCCTGCTTTTCTGCTGATGCTGTCAGAGCTTTTCAAACATACTGTATTTGCTGACTAAATGCAGGTCCCCAAAAATAAACGCTTCCTCTCAGAGCTGTGAAAGCCATGCATATACACAGCGAACGTGGCAGAACTGAGGTGTTATAAATCCCCCTAGACACGAGGAGCTGCTGACAAAATTTGTCAAGCACGAGTTTACAAAATATTTAAAACCTGAGGGAGCAGCCTGACTGTCTGTGCATAATGCATGCAGCTCACTTCTGATCGCTGATGGAGAGACTCGAGGTGAGAAAACAGCATCGTCCAGCATCATCACTACTGAAATCCTATACAGCTGACACTTATTTTGTAGTATGTGTATTTTGGGTATTGATGATATCTACAACTGATTTTCCTTTTTTAAATTTGAACGATTTAAAATATTTATTCTGAATTAGGGTAATAACATAAAGGGCTCTATCTTACACCCTGTACATGGCATGTTGGGATTTATGCCTTTCTCATGGGCTGTTAAAAGAGCGATGGAGTTTAGGAATATATTTACACTGATGGGCGTGGTGGTCTGGAAGGTCTGGAGTTGTGTTCAGGTAAATTTCTGGCATGTTGCTATCTTGGCACCGGAGAACACGAGTGCACCACTGACCGATTTAAACCCTGACAACAGTCAACAATCAATCAGATGTTCTTTCCTATCTTGGCTACGCAAATGAATGCACCGCAGTGCACAAACCAACTTTTACATCAACGATAAACAGAAAACACAATAAAATAACATAGCTGTTTGTGCTGCTCACACACCTTCACAATGTAAACATGCAGGTCAGTTTCCTCTGCTGAGAAGAGCAGAAGCACTGCACCCTTAAAATACCAATCCTCCAAAGTCAGAGCATGTCTGCCTCTTAATCAGAATGGTAAGTGACACCCTGACTGGTTTACTTTAGTTTACATTTAAAGCACACCCATGATTAATTAAGAGAATTAGTTCATGCCTTTTTGTTTGTTTCGAGTCGCACTTTCTGCATTTAAAGCCTGTCAAGGCTTTAAATCATGCTGTGCAGTGCAGTGCACGGTAGACAACTCCTTTCATTTGCTAAAAGACGGCCTTATGTTTGTCCCTTTTGCTTAAGTAGCGGCCCCTTTCGAGTAAACTTCACCTCAGATTCTGAAGTATTTGATTTCATTCAGCAATAATTCAGCATTAGTGGAGTCAGGTACTAATACTGGATTATAATTTTTTTAACTATAAAAAATAATAAACAGATAAATAATAATAGTGTAGGACGAAACTGTATAACATTTATTAAAAAAAACTAAAAAGAGAGCTGCATTCACATTTGCAGGCCTTGTTCCAATTTCCTATTTTTAGCTCAATTGTGTGGGTAAAGACTCCTGCTGATGCTCAATATTATGTATAGATATGAATATGGATGGATGGTTCATTTTGTCTGTATTTAGCCATGCTCTCTGAAAGCTTATGGATACAGATGGAATGGAGAAATACGTGACCAATGGAAATCGTGGGGGGCAGAGTAGCCAGTAGTTTAACCACACAAACAAACACCACCACTGCCATATGGAACATCAACATCAAAACAGAAATTCTCTCCTTCCAAGGGCACTATGTAGGACATTAAAATATAAAATGTTTTCTTTGTTCAAATAGTGCACAATATATCCACTACACAACTGTGGATATGAACTAAATTCCAAATGGCTCTTCTTTTTTGGTTTGGATACAAAAGTTCCAATTGTAATGACCTATACACTGCATTAGGTAGAAGTAAAAGCAGAATAAATATAATCTGCTCGAAAAAGCTTTCAGCTCTTTATTATAAGAGCAATAAGGAAACTGAAGTATGGTACACATAGAGTTGAAAAAGAAAACACAAACCTTCCAATATGACTGTTTACAATAAAGGAATAAATAAGCCAAAATCAAATGAATGTGATGAAAGTATTTCAAAAAGCTACATAAGCAATATAAAATAAACCAAAACAAAATACAATTAGTAAAAATGGAAGGGTTACTCAATATGCCCCCCCAGTTGTGCTACTCAGCAGATAAGTTTACTGTTTTTATGTAGACTTAAATAACATATTCTAAACTACATTAATCTAGATGCATTTTGAGCCGACAGGAAACAATATTTTTGCCCATTTGCTTATAGAGAGGATACAGGCAGCAGCCTGGGCCAGGTGTTTATTAGCAACCTTAACTTAGTAACCCACGATTGTATACAACAGAAGCACACATCTGATATCAAACATTTCTTGTCTGATCAATAAAGCATGTATGATAAGTAATTAATCATGTTTATTAGATTATTTTCCAAATGATTACTGTACGGTTGCATGCTTGATACAAATCTAGAGGTCAGCAGGACCATACGAAGAGTGTGTCTCTGGCTATTTTCACATCACAAAACTCTAGTGAACCAAATCTGTTTTTTTTGTCTAAATGTGACACAGATCTGATTTTTCCAGGCCTTTGTGGACATATCAGATTTAATCAACTAAATTTAATTTTTAAGTTTCTTTCATAAACGTGATCCTTGATCAGATATCACATATTCAATTCAGATTTAATAAGTCCAGTCGCATAAGCCTAGGCTCTGATCTCTATAAATGAGGAGAGCGATATCAAAACTGATGGTCCTTTTAAAAACAACAACACTTTAACTGATTTATCTCTGATAAAATCTGATAAACCCCCTCATTAACAGTTTGTAGTATTTGGTTCAATTGGTTTGTCTTGAAATAGGAATGCAGCCTTCGATCTGATTTATAAAAATCACATTTGTGTGTCCACACAGCTTTAAAAACATCAGATCTGAGTCAAATTCAGATGTGAATGCGGGGTGCCAAGTGGTCCAGCGGTCTAATATGCTGCCACTATGAGCGGGAGGTCACAGGTTCGAACCCCCGCTCATGCAACTTTGCCATCAAGCTGCCGGCGCTCAGAGGGAGCACAATTGGCCCTGCTCTCTCCGGGTGGGTAGATGGCGCTCTCTCCCCATCACGGTTAAAGGTGTTGCCGGGTGACACAAGGCGTCTGTGAGCTGATGTATCGGAACCTAGCTGCTGTACTTTCCTCCGAGCGCGCTAGCCACTCAGGCAATGATTCATCAGCAGCAGCTCAAAAAAAGGGGTGACTGACTTCACACGTGTTGGAGGAGGCGTGTGCTCGTCCGCATCCTCCTAGGGTCGCAGGTGCTACTGGTGATGGGAACGCACAAAGGGGTGGGGCAATTGAATGGCCAAATTGGGAGAAAATGGTGACTAAATCAAAAATAAAATCATAAAAAAACCACAAAGAAATTAGATTGATTATATCTGATTATACTAATTATATTTTATCCAAACATTTGTTTATCGCAGTTATTACTTTTGTTAATTCCAGTCCAGTGCTTCAGATCACTCTTCCTTCTACCAGTGGCTGTTTAGATAATGTGACAACAGCAAAATGACATCATTACCACTTCAAAACAGCAATTTTAATAATTTGTTTAGCATGAGGTTTTCACTGCTGACAGCGTTTGATCCACCGAAATATCACAGTTTCCTCATTCACTTTCAACTCCTTCACGACTGCCACGGCTTATAAATATATTCCTCACCACACTGCACATAAGCTGACAGAGAGCAGAATTAGACTACTCTACTACATAAAGAAATATTAACTAATACAGATTACTCTTTCATCCAAGTATATGATGTACTCATACATAATACATGGGAGGGGGTGGGGGAGAGCTTCATCCTGTACTGTGTAGCAGGCAGGCTTGGTACAACATGGTTTAAGCACCTTGGCCTGAGGCAGCACAGCAGCGTTCGCTATCAGGTACAGCTGGCGTTTCAAACGTGACCCTGAGGTCTCCTGCCTTCAAAACCTCAAAACCACATGCTGCAAAGCCGACTGTCAATTACTGCCTTTGAGGCACAAAAAAAATAAAAAAATCTTGGATAACCTGCACTGGAACAAAGGAAAAGATGTGTCAATCGCTGTAAACAGAGTACAGAAAACAATTCACTCACAAAATATTAAACCCACTGACTCTAACTTTAAATCTGGAAGATGGGAACATTTTCTTAAAATGGATACCCAACTATTCAGCTCTGTTGAGAATGTTTACTTTTGTGTTTATATGCAATTCGTCTGAGTAAGGTTTTTTTGAGACACTAGATACAGTCTAAGTTACTAAGATAAGAAGTTCTGTGGACAGTACATCACCTCAGAAATGACTTTTACCCCTTAAAATATGACAAAATTACGATTAATTATAATTTGGGGAAATATATGGGCCATTCCACCAAATGGGTGCCATTTACTTGTTGTAACTCTTCCAAATTAAACTTGTTTGTTTTTTTTTCAACTTTGAATCTAATAACATAAAACTACTCTAAACATGTACTGGTCAAGCTCAGGCAGCTTTACTTAATTTTTTACAAAGTTTCTAAGTCGAAGTTGGTTACATAACTCATGTGACATTTAAAAAGCATGTTTAAAAACATATCTAATTTCTTCGATTTTTGTTTGACTGCATGTTCAAATAATTGATATTTATGACAAAAAAAAGTCACTCCTCTTAACGGCACTCATTCCTGTTAATGGCACTCACTCCTGTTAATGGCACTCATTTCTGTTACTGGAACTCACTCCTGTTACTAGCACTCATTCCTGTTACGTTTTATGTTTTGAGTAACAAGAATGAAAGTAACAGGAATGGGTTTTTAGCATAGAATTAGCAAAAACATGACAAATAGTTAAATAGCAGCTATGCTAATAGCATGAGGAGGACACTGAGCACGTTCTTGTGATTTGTTTGTAGTTTACAAAATAAACAAATAACATCTGAGGATTAATTTAGGTAACAGGAATGAGGGTTGAGATTGACCTCCTCAGTCAGAGTTACGATAAGATCAAATATACAGAAAAAACAAGTAAGAGGACCTAATTTTGGTCTTCCCATGATCTTCAGAAAAACCATCTGATGTCACTTCCTGTTGTAGATGTGACTTGTTGTAGAATATTCCAGATGTTTCGGATGAGGTAATGTTTTACAGTAACAGGAATGAGTGAAACCCAGGGACACAACTAAAATGTGTCCCTAAAAAGAAAAAAGTATTTTTAAGCATAGACAGTGGCCAAAACAAGCCAGAACACATTGTCTTATGTGATTAGAAATAACTTCCCAGCAGCTCTGCAAAGATGACAGCTGAGTGAATAGACTTTCCTATAAGCATTACAGCCTCTATAAGCAACTAAGCACATGCATACAGGAAAATAACTGCACACAATCTGATCTAACCATTCACATACATGTTGCGTGCCAACAAATCCGGAACACATCTGAATAAAACTCAATGACATGTCCTTACAGCCCTGAAAAATCACATTTGTGTCACATTAGGGCAACAAAATCAGATTTCAGTCACTTTAGCCTGGAAAGAGGAATGTAGCCTATAGGATCTACAGGACTAAATAGAAAGTGGCTCAGAGCTGATTTGAAAAGATAAGATCTGTGACTCCACACAGCCCTGACACCATCAGATATGAGTCACCACATTAGGGAAGTGGAAGTATTGTTGCTGCTTCACTCTGGTCTGCCCTTAATGAAAAATAATGTATGGATATAACAGCAGAACTCTAGTTGAACAGGCAAAAAATATACGACACATTTTTTAATCCTTACATACGTGAGGCTTTTTTTATTAGGGTGTAACCATTACCGTTATATCAGTGGCATAAAATGGTTTTCAAAGACAATTATCTTGTTTGTTGCTATAATTTCTAGGATAA
Organism: Astyanax mexicanus; assembly: GCF_023375975.1. Classification (NCBI taxonomy): domain Eukaryota; kingdom Metazoa; phylum Chordata; class Actinopteri; order Characiformes; family Acestrorhamphidae; genus Astyanax; species Astyanax mexicanus. The sequence goes on from NC_064418.1 coordinate 29,613,947, forward strand.
TAATTGATCCAATAAAAAACAGCTATCAGTCCATGACACTGGCACCTTTTTGACTCCATACATCTGTGATGCTAGGGCTGAGAGATGAACTGTACTTTTATTGTTAACTAGAAACTAGTTTTTAAGAGCTGCAATAGCATCAGCAAACAAAAACGTTATTTACTTTGTGAAAAAACAGGAGAAGCTCTTCACACTGCAAACTGTACTCATAACTAGACTATAACTGGAGGTAGGGAGACTAAAACAAGGTTCCAGAGCACTCCCACACCAAACCAAACTACTTCTTAAGGCTAATTTATATGACCCAGTCTATGTATACTCTACATGTAGCCGAAAAACAATACCGCAGTGGTTATCTACCTTTGGGACACGGGCAATTTTTTTGGACAATTTTTTTTTTTATTATTCCAATATATAAATAGTTTAAAAGAGGTAATTGAAAATATAATTGATTGGTTTGGTGTAGTTTGGTGTGGTCACATGACAGGCAAAGAGAGCAAGCTAGCAGATTAATAGCCCGGTTACCATATTTTTCGCATTGTAGGGCGCACTTAAAATCCTTTAATTTTCAAAAAAATCGTCAGTGTGCCTTGTGTATGAATTTTGCCAGTCAGGTTGTAAGGAGCAGTAAAGCCACTCCACTGATGTGCAGCGTTATTCAGAAGTTTCAGTTTATTTCTCCAGCACCGGGCTGGAGTAGCATTAGCATTAGCCGCTAAGCACTATTTCCCCATTCAGAAGTGAGTATTATCGGCCCGGGAATCTGAGCTTTCTGTAAATAAACGGAAGCTCTTTACTCACATAAATAAACAGTTTTTAGGAGTGAAATTTGCGTAGATTAACATCCAGCGCTCGTTTGACTTTTTTTGAACTCTTTATTTAATTACAGTTTTGTTTACTTAGCTTAGCTTTACTTAACTTAATAAGTTTTTTAAATGTATAGAAAGTTTCATATCGTGTCTCTTAAAATGTGCTTTATAATCCAGTGTGCTTTACGTATGAAAATACACCAGAAAATAGATGTTTATTGAGAGTGCGCCTTATAGTGTGAAAAATATGGTAGTTACATTATTAGTCAGAATCTGAGTGATGGTTGAAAAAATTTTTAGACTTTGACAACAAAAGACCCTGAAGCCGGACCATCTACATGCACGGGAACAGAAAACTATGAAGCTGATAGTTGTGCTGTATTTGGTTTTAAACTACAAATAAAATATTCCCAGTGGCCTTGGAAAGTTTTGTTGTGGGTTTAATAGACTGTGATGGTGCTGTGCGATATTACGATAAATATTGTGGGGACATTAGAAAAGTGTCTATCGTGCTACTTACATTCTATCGTCCCTATCGTCCCCGTTTCTACAGTAATTTAATCAATTATTCATGCAAATATATAAAGCAGGCTACGCTGAAATGTATTAAGGTAATCTTCGCAAAAAAAAAAGCTTGATAATGTGATTTTGCGACATGATGCTGCTTTACGTTATTTGACGGACACTTAAAAAAAAGGTTAATTGAGTTTATTTTAAAAACTCAATTTATATACCTATATAATTTTGAAAAAAAAATAGCTACTGCATCTACCTCATTTGTTTTCTTTTGATACATATATATATTGCTGCACAAAAAGGTAGTAATTCTCATTTGTCACTCTGAAATAAAGTTGGAAAAAAGTAAGCAATGATATTATTTTGGTAGGATTGAGATTTTGTGCTCGTGGGCTCCCCCTACAGTTGTAATAATTGTTTCAGGCGGATTAGTTTCTCTTTCTCGTTTTCTGGCTTTCACAGACATATTTGGTCTCTTTCCAGCTTCTGCCAGAGTGTCTGTATGTTAGTTTGTAAAGAATGAACCAGTAGTCCTTGTAGAACTGTTAGAACTAAACATCGGAAAGCAGGTTGCAGTTCTCGCGAGCGTTGGTCGCGGCCGCCTCGGAAAACTTACAGAGTCTGGTTTGAGCTCAGAGGACCCCGGCACAGACACGAGAGCACTGCTATTCCCCCTATTACATCTCAATGCAGCGCTGCAGTGAGTTTTAAGCTGTAATTTTACTTCTTTTAAAAGATAAAAAATCTAGAAAATCCTACCTAGTGCTGCTTTAAATGTGGTGTATCATGATTTTTTCATATCGCCCAGCACTAGACTGTGATTTGCAAAAGTTGGGAACCCCTGCTCTACGCCATAGCTACGTATCCTACTCCACAGCCAGAGTAGCCTGACACCTCCCCAGAAATCTGACACATCGCACATCACAAACAGCAGCAGCAGCAGCTGTAATTGGACAAGTATTAATGGTCACAGTGGTGTACAGCACTCATGCAGGCTATGCTGTAGACAATGCACTGACTTTATGCATAAGTCTAAACCAGCCCCCTAATCTGAGAAAATTAGTGCAGCCAAGCCTAGTGCCAAAAAACCTTTAAGTAGCTTAAACTAATTTAGGATCTTTTTTAATTGTGTTTCACATCGATATCTGGATATCCAGCAGCGTTTTCGCATATTGAAGTTTTTGTTTCCACACATACACCCCTATCCTGTGTGACGCAAACAGGAACAACACTGGCATGTTTTTGATTTCTTGCCTATGTGACACAAAAACTGAGCACGTCTCTTGTTTCCAGCACTGTCACAGCGTACAGACACACATACACACACACACACACACACTCCACTCATAAGATCATGCTGAAGAGTCAGCAGCTCTTTGTGTGCTGTGTATTTATTTTTAAAACCCAGACATACCCGTTCACAGTTTCTCTCAGTGCACTGCAGTGTGTGTCCACAGGCACAGCCAGGCGATGTGCTTTGCACACACTTTTCAGGGTTTCAAAATAATCAGAAGTTCAGCGTCTGTGCAAAACCTTGAGAGCACATAGGGGGAGGTGGGGGCTGGGGGGGTGGTAGAGGCAGGTTGCCATGGAAACAGAGTTACAGTGACCAGAAAAGCGGAGCGTCTTGGGATCCGGGAGTTTCACTGTACATCCATTTTTAATGAAACATTGTGTTTTTTTTGAGCCACAACTCATTTTTGTGTTATGCCTGACTTGCTCAAATCAGCAGAGCTTAAGCTTAACGTTTATACCGCCGAATGCCAGATGCATCCGTTTCGTTTAGGATAAACACGCTCTGAAGCAGCTTCCAATTATATGAAGCTTTAGAAACAAGCTCAGATATCTTCAAATAACAGCAATGCCACGTCTGATGTAACAAAAAAAGTCTCATTAATAACCAGTGACATTTAATATCTCTTTATCTTACCTCCACAAAAGTGACGTGCCAAAATGTGGGGAAAAAAACAGCAGACAACACTGTCAGCCCATGCCAACTGTTTTAAATGCTACGCTTCAGGATTTTGCTGGCTTTATCTCACACTCGCCTAAATCCACTAGCCAGAAACTACAGAATATTCAGAAGCAGTTTAAAGCAAGAAAGGGCAGTGTCAAACTCCATACACAGCATTACCATAGCAGCTTTCCTCTCTGGTCCAATTAAAACCCATCCCGACATTTAGGCTGACTATTCTTTGACACCAAAACAGACCACCAACCGACCTTAGGGAAGTTAAATCAAGGGATGTGTATATGGGTGTGCATACTTTACACTGAAACGTTCTTTCTGTCTGATCTTCAGTGGGCAGTAAACGCATACACTTAATCAACCGACTTCTTTCACTGTAGCTGAAGCTATTTTAATAACTTAGTCATTTATTTGTCTTTAAAAAGTTCCAGACACTCCAGTTTTAGTGCCAGATTTATCAGAACGTAACAAATGAAATGTACCTCTCTCCACCCCCCCACACCAAATGTTCACTCTCTCAAGATTTTCACTTTGTATTCTCTGCCACACTGACAGACTCCAAAATCAAAGCTCCACTAAAATATATATACAGCTCTGAAAAATATTAAGAGACGACATCAGTTTCTAAATCAGTTTCTCTGATTTTGCTATTTATAGTTATATGTTTGAGTAAAATAAACATTGTTGTTTTATTCTATAGGTTACAGACAACATTTCTCCAAAATTCCTAATAAAAATAAAGTCATTTAGAGCATTTATTTGCAGAAAATATGAAATGGCTGAAAAAAACAAAAAAGATGCAGAGCTTTCAGACCTCAAAAAACGCAAAAAGAGTTTATATTATTTGGTTTCTGCTCTGATTATATTCCAGAGATTTTCAATTTGGTAAAATTAAATAAATTCATCATTTTTAAGTGGTCTATATAACAACAGCAGGTTAATACACTATGGGGCTGTTACCCAGACAAGGTAAAAGCATATTCTTGGACTACACAGCATTCTGAATGAAGATTTTCCATTAAAAGGAAGGGAAAAGGTCTAAGACTACACTGATATTCAAGGTTGTGAACATCTAATAAAGCAGATAAAGATAAAATTGAGCAGATAACGATTAACCTATTGGCACTAGATAATATGGGCTAATGGGGTAAAAAGCCCACCCAGCATTGAGCTGTGCAGAACTGTAACTTTGTTCTTGTGAATGATCATGCTCCAGCTAATACTTTCGGAATGAGTATGAGTTGGGATGAGTTGAGGATGGGGTGGGTCATCCAACAACAACCTGACCTCATTAATGTTCTTCAATGAATGCAATCCTCACAAGTCCTAACAGCAATTCTCCAAAATCTATTTGAAAGCTTTACCTTGACAGTACAGCCAGTTAGTTCAGTAAAAGCAGGATAAACCCCTTAACATTTTAAAACCCTTGAGCAGGTGTCCGTATACTTTGTCCATATAATGTAGTTATGCGGATGCTATTCCTAATTGTTTGCCTTTCCAAGTGTTAGTGCTATTTACTTGCATGTTTATATTTAGTACAGGTAATGACAGTAAATGAAAGTGCTACTAAATACACAACTGGTTCTGTCAAAATACATTACACTACAAAGAGAGAAAGTCCTTAGTTACAAAAGAGAGAGAGAGAGAGAGGTACACAGAATCTCTGATTATCTCTGAAAAGAGAAATATAGGCCTGCCTTCCAATTCAAATGCAACATTTTATTCTACACCCAATATTCACCACAACAGGCTTTGTATTTTTTTATTTTTTCCAAGGGTTGGTAGAAGCAGGCCTGTGGCAAGATATGGCCTTATTTATGAACCGTTTCATATATCAGTTTTATCCTCTGTTAAACAGGCCTACATAGCCATCAAGGTGTTGCATGTTTACCGCTGGTCCTAAATAAAACGTTTAGACCAGTGCTTTAATCACACTGATCAATACAATTACCTATCTGTTTCGCCACACTTATTCCCACCGGTCAGTCATGACTTCATCATGCTTTGTGTAAAAAAAAGTTTCCAAAACAGCTTTTATTTAAAAAAAGAGTTTCCAGCTACAGGAGAAGACTGCTTACCTGTCGTTTCCACAATTCCCTCCAGAATTACCACTATTTCAAACTGCTCCGTGTGCATGGAGCGCTGGGACAGCTCATAGAAAGGGCTTTTGCTGTCGATCACGTGGCAGATGGTGAGCGGCGACACGAGGAAGAGCTGATCAGCTCCAGTACTGAAACCAACGTCCAGCTCAAGCTGATCCAGAGGCAGGAACTCACCCTCGGGCGTCTGCCGAGACTAGGATGGAAAGAGAAGAGAGAGAAAGAAAGATGGATGGTGCAGAGAGAGGGAGACACAAGAAGAGAGAAGACAAGAAAGATTTAACGACAGAAAAAGGACAGAGGGAAAAAACAGGTGTACAGACAGTTATGAAGAAGAAAAAGGGGAAAAAAGGTTTCTTTCTGTTTCTGTTATGCTTTGGCACAACTGTACCAAAATACTGCCTTGTTGAACTTGAACTGAACTGAGAGAGAGGAGAAATTAAGAACCATAGAGAAAGCAGGAGAGAGGGAGAGATAGAGGAAGAGAGAAAGGGGCCAATCAGTTAACAGGGAGGAATGAGAAAACACACGTACAGGCACATCTCACATCTCTACCTTGTTTAATCAGGGAATGATGACAAAACAATAAAGTTATCAAGCTAGAAAAGATGATGTGGGGCCGGACAGGCCATGACTCGAATGTACATATAAAGAAATATGATTAAAAAAAACTAATTTAACAAATAAAATGAGTTTCTCCTTATAATATTAGCTAGGCATTGTCTCTCCTAAATGTGGTAAAATCCAGTGAGCGTACATACATTTAGAACAATCCATAACCTAAGATTTAATACTCCACAAAGGCCATTAGACTAAATAGCCTTTATCCAATCTAAAGCTGATAAGAGAAGCAGCAGTTAGCGTTGGCTGAGTTGATTACGAGAGATTAGCTATGCTGCCACATCAGCAACAGAATTCAGGGCCCACTGGGATAAACTTACTTAAAGAATCAATATGTATTATATTTTACCTATACTTCAGCACATATTGTTCTTATAAATATAAAAAGATATAAAGATATGTTCTTAGTAATATTTAGTAAAGTAAAAAAACATTATGCATCTACATACTGTTACACATTTATTTATATAATCAAGTTCTGCTGTTACTACGTAACTAGCTGTATTAGTTAACACTTTCAGTTTAGCTACGATAACTAAACAATACCATAGCCAGACAGTTTAGATACCGATCAGTACATTCAGTATTTGGATGATCATTTTAAACAACATTATTTTATTATATGTATGTATATTTGTTACAATGAATTATCTCCTGAGTAATTGTAACTTTTTCCTACTCAAAAAAAAATGTCTTACAATAAATTATTTCTTCTAATAATGGCCAACTGTGTTAGCACTTTTCAAGTTGGTGGCATGCCAATAAGAAACTTTGGTTTAGTCTATTTTAATAGTTTACTCTCATCCACATTGAAAAATGATCTACTGATTCTTTGACTTTATAATGATCATTTTTGCTCAAATTACTTGGCTCTTTGTTAATTTTTTTTTTAGTTTACAGTAAACAAAGTCAGGTTATCTTTTTAAGAATGTCGCTTACGGTACCATTTTACCCCATTTAAATAAATAAATCTGCGTTTCATTGAGCAAGAAAAACGGAGTAAAGCTAACCTAACTAGCTACATGATCTGTGTGCTAACTAGTTAGATAGCTAACATGTTTTGTTTGCTAGCTGGCTAGTTAACCTAACTAACACTTGCTAAAACAAGGAAGCTAAAACAGGAAAACAATTTTTTGGTGGGCCGTGTTACAATACAATTCATTATAGGCAGTATTTTGAAATGGTAAAACTGTAGGTTACCACAGGATCACATGATATTTACTAAAAGTTAATGAGCTCACAATTCCTGGGTATTGGTACCATAGGATACATTTAGCTAACAGCTATATCATACAAACCTGACGCATTCTAGCTGCATTCACATACTCGTCAGTTGTTATGTTTCCCTGAGTGTAAATTCCTTAACCCCACTTGGTCGTGATTTTTTTTTTTGTATTTTAGATAAAATATCAAACAAATTATATGCTTTTTATATGTGATTTCTAAATGTAACACAATTTTTAGAAATCTCCAAACAACATATGTTATTTGGCATAAAATAAATATACGTTGTTTGGAGAGGTCTAAAAATTGTGTTACTACTGGAATTCACATATAAATCCGTTACCATTGTTTATATGCTCTGTGGACATAGGAAAACATTTATGTCATAACTCAGTCAGTAAGTGCTGCATCGAAAATTTCTTGAGGAAATCTTTTAAATTTAAGGATCGCACTACAAAATTACAACACTATTAGTGATACTAAAACACTGTTTTATTGCATGACTTTTTGCAGAAGAAAGTTTAAGTGTTGTCTGATGCGGGAGCTGACGTGTTTTTAATTTTCTTAATGCAACTGGCAGGGAGAGAAAGAAATTTCCACAATATGTGGAAATGGCTGATTTGGAGCAATGGCTGCAACTTTAGCTAGCTAGCTAGTTTTAGGTACACTGTTAGCTATTTAGTTAACTAACTAGCGAACACGTGCTGCTTCTGTTAAGCAGGTTCTATTAAAATCACCAAACTGTATTTACACATCGTATCTTATGAATTTTATGAATAAAGGTATCATTTTAAATATTTTTACTTTAAAAAGGGTGTAGTCTATGTAAGGAACATTTCTGGTTATTAAATAGCTAGCTAAGTTAGCTTAGGTTAGCTATATAAAGTATTAATAACTGTCATATAGCACTTTTTAATGCATGTAAATCCCATTTTGCTTCTAATTAGCTGGTAAAAATAGATTATATGTGTGGAGCCAAGCTGATGCATGGCCAGGACTTATTAAAACATGGGAATGAGACAATTAAGTTGTGGGAACGAGATAATTGAGTCCTGGCTATATAAGTCATGCCCACAACTTCATTACTTATTCCTCTCACCTTTATAAGAAGTCCCAACCATGTCTTAATAAATCATGGCCACAGGGTTTTTTTTTTTTTTTTTACCATAATGTCACCTTAGCCCTTTATAGCATGATTTTAATATTTCATATATTCCACTTCTTCTTAAAAGAGCTTGGAGGGTCCTTTTCATATATCCATAATAAGATAATAAGAACCACTGCTTTCCATATAATGTAACTGTATATCATCACTGTCCAATGAAAAACCAATAAAACATTTCCACCTTTTGTATGATTCTTAGCTTACTACATAATTTAAACAAACTGTTTCTTACACTGTGTCAACATTTCTTGATGAACAGACATGTAAAAAATACTTCAAAATTATCTGAAATAAACTCTTTTTACTTTTTACATAAACTTCCATTAAAGGGTGCTGTTTTGGAGATACTTGTTTTTCATTCATCGGACAGTAAAGATATTGTTGCCCTGAGACAAAAAAAAAAAAAAAAAACACTGTTTTAGTAAGAAAATTAAAAGAAAAAGGTTTGATTATAACATTAAAACACATATAAAAAGTATTGCCTGAAAGCAACACCATGCCAAAGAGGGTTAGGGGCTTCGTTAGTAATGGCTTTAAGTCTTCTTTGTGATTAAAATGCTTTAGGTAATTATGTATTATGCAAAAGTTAGCTGTCAGGTCCTTGGTACTGTGTGCCACTAAAAGAACCCCAGACTTCCTGGGGTTTAGAAGCGCTGTTATTACGAGTTAAAAGACCTTTAATCTGATTATTTCACTACAGGTGGCTGTAAAAAGCCATTTTTCCACACAGTTCGCTGAACTTTAAGTCCCTCGTGAGGGAGGAAACTAGCTAAAGGTGCTGTGCTGCAGCGGCCACTCTTAACCAGCGTGAACTTACTTTGAGCAGCTTGCAGCGGATCTGCGCGGAGACCATGTGGCTGTTCCTCAGGTTGCCCACCCTGAACATGAGGGTGAGCTTGCCGTCCCGCATGGAGATGGCCGCGTGCTCGCTGAACATCAGCGTCTCCGCGCGCTTCTTGGGCTGCGACATCTTAATGAACATGCAGCCGATGAGGAAGGCGTCCACGATGGAGCCCAGGATGGACTGGAAGAGGAAGAGGATGATGCCCTCGGGGCACTTGTCCGTGATGTAGCGGTAGCCGTAGCCGATGGTGGCCTCGGTCTCGATGAAGAAGAGGAAGGCTGAGGGAAAGTTGTGCACGTTGGCCACGCACGGCGTGTACTTGTCGTCGTGGTGCTCGCGGTTCAAGTCGCCCCGCGCGTAGGCGATCACCCACCACATGGAGGCCATGAAGAGCCAGGCCACCGTGTAGGTGAGGATGAAGATGAACAGGTTCCAGCGCCATTTCAGGTCCACCAGCGTGGTGAAGAGGTCGGACAGGTAGCGGCTCGTCTCTCCGCCCAGGTTGCCGTGCTGCACGTTGCAGCGGCCGTTCTTGTCCACGAAGCGCTGCCGCTTGCGCTTCTTCTCCGGAGCGGGCTGCTGGAAGCCGGAGCCGCCGGAGGACGAGGTGGTCACTATCTGGTAGTCGTCCCCGAATTTCTTCCGAAGTGCGGACATAATAGGCTGCGGGGCAGAGTTACACACAGAGAGAGACAGGTGAGACTACAGCACTGCTCAACTGAAGGCATTTACAGAAACACAGAGACAAAACACAGAGAGAGAGATCTGACTGTAAACAATAGAGCCGGACTCTCTCCGTATAACAGAGAAAAAAGAGCTGTATGTGTTTCAGCGCTGTTTAAACTGGAAATAAAAAAGAAAAGAAGGAAAAGAGTCAGTCTTACCTGTGTATGACCATACGGATCCTCTCCCTCCTCTCACAGAGCGGCTAAAGGGAAGGTAAATATTTACTAGCTGATTAAAAATGGATTGCGATGCATGTCTGTTCATCAGAAACCATCAGAACAGCGGAGCTGACTGAAAAAAAAACAGAGAGGGAGAGAGAGCAACTACTCTCCAACCGACCGACTGACTGCTGCTGCTGTACATCTCTCTCTCTCTCTCTCTCTCTCTCTCTCTCTCTCTCTCTGTGCTGGAGTCTCTCTCTCTCTCTCTGTGCTGGAGTCTCTCTCTCTCTCTCTCTCTCTCTGGTGGAGTCTCTCTCTCTCTCTGTGCTGGAGTCTCTCTCTCTCTCTCTGGTGGAGTCTCTCGGTGGAGTCACTCTCTTTCCTCTCTCTCTATGGAGAAATCACTCTCTTTTTCTATCCATTTCAGTGCCTCTCTCTTTCTGGTGGAGTCACTCTATCTGTTTCAGAGTCTCTCTCCTCTCTTATGGAGTCACTCTCTCTTTCCTCTCATTCTATGGTGGAATCGCTCTCTTTTTCAATCTATCAATTTCAGTGCCTCTCTCTTTCTGATGGATTTTCTCTCTATCTATTTCAGAGTCTCTCTCTCTCTCTCTCTCTCTCTCTCTCTCTCTCTCTGGTGGAGTCACTCTCTCTTTCCTCTTGTGTTGGTGGAGTCACTCTCCACTCTCTCTTTCTCTTTCTTTTTCAGTGCCTCTCTCTCTTTCTCTCACTCACTCACTCACTTACTTACTTCCTCAGTCTCTTTTGTGGAGTCTCTCTTTTTCTCTCTCTTTCGGGTGGAGTTTCTCTCCCCTGTCTCTTTCTTTTTTATCTGTTTCAGTGCCTCTCTCTCTATGGTGGAGTCACTCTCTCATTCCTCTCTCTCTTTCTTTATCCGTTTTAGTGCTTCCCTCTTTTTTTCTCACTCTCTCTCTCTTGTGGAGTCTTTCTCTCTTTCCTCTCTTTCTGGTGGAGTTTCTCTTCCTTTTTCTACCTGTTTCAGCACCTCTCTCTCTCTTTAGGATTCACTCTCTCTTTCCTCTCTGTATGGTGGAGTCTCTCTACCCTCTCTTTTCTATCTTTTTTTTCTCTCTCTCTCTCTTTCTCTAACTCTTTTACTTTCAGTGCCTCCTCTTTTCTTAAACAAACAATATCTTTCTGTTCCCCTCTCTTCTACATTTTTGTTGCTTTCTCACCTCTCTCCTTTTCATCCCTTTGTTATTGTCGCTCTTTTTTCTCACCATCTTTTTCTTTACTTCTTCCTCTTTCTCTCTCTTTTTCTGATGGTATTCCTCTCTTTAGTAATATCTGTTTCTGTTCAGTCTCTTTAGACTTTTTTGCTGCTCTTTTTTTCTCCTTTCTTCTTCTCTCTCTCCTGCCTCTTGTTGACTCTGTTTCCTCTTATTACCCACTTTTGCTCCCTCCACATTTGTCCGCTCTCTGATTTAATTTTTTTGTCAGTTTCTCTCTTTTCTTCCTTTATGTTTCTCCCCCTCTCTTTTTTCCTCTCTATCCACCCCTATTTGTATGCCTCTGTCTTTTTTCCCTCTCCTCTTCTGGTGAGGGAGAGCCCTGTCACTTTCAGCACCTACTGCATTCAAGCCTTCAGCTCAAAGTTGCCAGTGGCTCTCTCTTTCACGCACACACACGCACACACACACACACACACACACACACACACAACCCCTGAGAGGAGGGAGAGCTCTGCCCTGTCCTTCTCTCTCACTGATCAGTGTTGAGAGTGTGAGAGGAGTGAGCTGGTGCGTGAGCGGGTCCTGTGGTAGTGGCCTCTCTGTCAGTGCTGATAAGTTTCTGTCGCGCTCATTCTCATCTCATTCTGGAGTCGATGTGGTGAGTTTTCCAGGGCTGTCTGGTCTTAGTGCCAGTTGGTTTACACTCCTGATGCAGGGGCACCTACTGGCATTTCCCACAGTGCTTTTTCCAGGATCACACTACATACATTCATCATGATTTTGACACGTTTTGAAGAGAATGGGAACATTGGAAAGACAAATGGGGTTTGCAGTGCAAAATATTAAAGACAGCAATTCAAAGAAAGTCCATTTGTATTTTTTTTTCTGCCTAGTTTGCCATGACCTACAACATGCTCCTTGGTATTGACCAATCGGAGAACAGAGTGTTCTCTGACGCACATATGTAAACATGTTGAAGAGAGAGGGATGTTGCTGCAGCTCTTGGACCACTAAATGCAAGGGAGTGTTTGTTGAGCTGTGGGAGTAATACCTTTTATTGTAAAAAGACAAACCCACCAACAAGTTTTTCAGTATATTTTTCTTTCATGAGGGCTTTTGTTTAAGTTCTTGGAAGGATGGACTGCCCATGCTATTCTCTTAAAATGCACAGACTTGAATCTATATTTGTTATTTGTGAAAAAATAAAAACCATCAGCAACACTCAGTGCTTCTGTAACTTTGATTGACAGTTCCTTGACCCTCCCCCCCGAGGAGCTATGTGCTCATACAAGGGCATGATTGGTGTCAAACATGTAGTGTTGCCAGTCTCCTGCTCAAACCATGGCATTCATTTATGGCACAATACATGTCATTGTGTGACATAGTGAACATTGTGAAAGAAAAAAAATGTGTAGTCTGAGCCTGGCATATCAGAAGCTGTGTCTCAAAAGGTCAGGATGCCTCCATCGTAGACTGCGAGTCTAAGACGATGTAATTGGCCGCTCTAGTTCTATTTTTCTCTGACTGGGTTGGATGGCTATACTTGTCACACCCCATCAATAGTAGATTTTTCATCTACCAAAAATTGAGCATTTTTTTATAAATATGCAAATGCAAAAAGGTAGTAACAACACCCAAACATCTTAGTTTGGGTATAATGCACGAACAAGAGGATAACTTAAAATATACACCAGTGTTCTCAAATCTCACGCTTTGAGCGTGTGACACACGCACCTCAGCGAGTTCACACGCTACACATGGTATTTCTCACGCTTGCCAATCCATCGGCTGTATATTGTAATGTACCCTCGTTGAGCCAATTAGAATATAGATTGCTCTGTTGTTAGGCAGACCTAGTCAAAGAGGGTGGAGTTTCAGCCAGAGTGTCAGGCGCAAAGAACTGTCCGATTCAAAAATTCTGAAACACAACTGAAGAAGAACTGCTCGCACCCTGCCCACCCCCCCCCCCCCCCCCCACCAAACTTCAAAACTTGAGAGCTCTGCATACACTTTATTAGGTACACCGGTCCAACAGCTTATTAACGCATATGTCGAATCAGTCAATCACATGGCAGCATATAAGTGACTTTGAACGTGGCATGATTGTTGATGCCAGACGGGCTGGTCTGAGTATTTCAGAAACTTCTGATCTACTGGGATTTTCATGTGAATCATCTCAGACTGGTTTCTTGAACACGACAATGAGTTCACTGTGCTCAAATAGCCTCCATAGTCACCAGATCTAAATCCAGTGGACGGGAGATTTACATCATGAATGTGCAGCCGACAAATCTGCAGCAACTGCGTGATGCTATCATATCAATATATGATGGACCAGACTTTCTGAGTAATGTTTCCAGTACCTTGTTGAATCGTCTGTGAGCTGATGTATTGCTGTGCTTTCCTCTTAGCGAGCTGTGATGCAACTTATTAATGCTATATCAGCAGTAGTTTGAAAACAGTTGGTGGCTGACTTCACATGTGTCGGAAGAGGTGTGCTAGCCTTGACCTTCTTTGTATTGTGGCATCACTATGTGATGGGGAATATACAGCTGACTAGCAGCTAAATGGGTGGGATATTTAGCCTAGCTAAATTGGGGAGAAAAATGGGAGAAAAAATAGAAATAAATCTTTGAGTGAATGTTAAAAAATGAATGTTAGTGGGGGCTATACTGTAAAATGTCTAAAGATGGCATGGCATATCCCCACTGTACTCCAGGTGTTTGTATGTCTGCAGAAGACTGGGAGACAGTGTGGAGGTCCTGTTTGAAATGGGATGATTCAGGTAACTGAAAATGTAATAAACTGAATTTGCAACAAAAAACAATGTTGGTCTGAGAGTTTATGCTGTAACTGACCAACAACCTGTCTCAGACATTACTAAATTACATTCAGTAATGTATTACTGAATGAATCTCACTCAGAAAACAGATGACTAATTCATCTAATTCATACATAAATCAGTAAATAACCTAATCTGAAACAATAAGCAGGTTTGACCTTTTGATGCATCTCTTGCTTTGTGCTGTACCCACACATGTTGAACCTGTTAAACTTATGAGGAAACACAATTTTTTTTCCGTCATCCATGGTCTATTTATAGCCTGGGTGGATGTCAAATGTAATTTTCTCATCAAAGGAGAAGAATGGCCAGCCACCTATATTGCCGTACCTGCCTAATTTGATTTGTGTTGACAGTCTGATTTACCAAGAGCCTTGGGAGGATAGATGCACTTTGAAGAATCTCTACTCTTTCTGTAAACGGATAAGCCCTCTGGCTCTTATCTAAAGCAAACAGATAGGCAATAAAACATATTGATGGAGTCTATAAGGGGATTATTTCTGAGCTGGCCCGGCCAATGCATAAACACAAGTGTAAATAAGTTTTATTTATTGGAGGCAGTGCTCTTACAACTTTGCTGCACTTTCCATACATAATGTTTAGTCTACATAAAAATGTGTGTGTGAGTGTGTGTGTTTCATACCTCACCCTGAGAGCCTTTATACAAACGATTCTGAGACAGACGTCAGTTTATCTTCAAAATGGAAAACCCCTCCTTTACATACAGATTAGAGGTTTTGGCTTGTTGAAGAAAAATAGAAAAGAAATGATATCTGCAGACAATGCTGAGGCCTGCCCCTGTTGACTGGAACAACTAATAAGAGAGCTGTCTTTGTGTATAAGCACTCAGACAGACAAAGACGGATTTCTGCACTTTCTTCTCTCGTTTTTCAGTGTCTTCCTTGGTCACTCTGTCTCTTCCATTGTCGCTTTTTCTCTGTTCTCTTTTCAGACGGAGATTGTACTGCTTCCCAGTTCTAATAGCCTTATATATATATATATATATATATATATATATATATATATATATATATATATATATATATTTTTTTTTTTTTTTTTCTTCTTCTTTTTCTCTATTCTTCTGTTTTAATTTATGTTTGAATCTGTTTCTTATTGTATTGTGTTGTTGCTGCTGGATGCCTAAATTTCCTTCGGGATAAATAAAGTATCTATCTATCTATCTATCTATCTAATAAAAAAGCTGTGAAAATGTATACATTAACAGGTTATTCCTGGATACTCTTGTGTAGCATGTGTTTTGTGCAAACAGTCCTAAGCATCTGCTATAATGAGATCTAAAGCTACAGTATTTATCCTAATAAAACTGATACGTCTTACTTGTTTCACACTACAAAATAATTATGAATAGCATTAGAATAATTTAACAGTACATTGATTGTGCTGTGATTTGAGTATGTCTCCTCAAAGAAGACCAGCATTAATATTCACCATGCTGTACCTAGTTTGTGGTGAAAAAATTACAGATGTGGTTTGACAAGCCTATTTACAACCTGCTATTTTGCTTCAGAATGTAATTTTCAGATTTATTTTGGCTGGTGTATATTATCATGCTATCTTACGTTAACATTGCCTTGCCTAGCTTTTTTTTTTAGACCTGTAGCAAGATCATTGCATTTATATATTGCAGTCATCTTTGTGCAGTATGCAGTTAGCTAGTGTTAGCTTATAGCCTAGCATGATACTAGTACATGCTGTTGTACATGCTGATGTTTTAGTACATTCAAAAGGGCTTACTCTCAGAACACTGTCTAGAAGTAGAAGTGTGTTTGCTGTATCATTTGATGGTCTTCATGTATTTCATGGTGCAAAATATTGATTTATTAATTTAGATATTTAGTGGGAATTTATTCTATAGTTAGATCTTGCTATACATAAAAGAATCAGGTGCACACATTTACAGCTCTGGGAAAATTAAGAGACCACTTCAGTTTCTAAATCAGTTTCTCTGATTTTGCTATTTATAGGTTTATGTTTGAGTGAAAAGAGCATTGTTGTTTTATTCTATAAACTATGGACAACATTTCTCCCAAATTTCAAATACAAATATTGTTTTTTAGAGCATTTATTTGCAGAAAATGAGAAATGGCTAAAATAGCAGAAAAGATGCAGAGCTTTCAGACCTCAAATAATGCAAAGAAAACAAGTTCATATTCATAAAGTTTTAAGAGTTCAGAAATCAATATTTGGTGGAATAACCCTGTTTTTTAATAACATTTTTCATGCATCTTGGCATGTTCTCCAGTCTTACACACTGCTTTTGGATAAATTTGCTTTTTGATGGCTTGTGTTCATTCATCTTCCTCTTGATTATTTAAATTTGGTAAAATCAAAGAAACTCATCATTTTTAAGTGGTCTCTTATTTTTTTCAGAGCTGTATATAAAACATATATAGCTGTGAAATACTTCTATAGTCTTCTATGCACACCCACTGTAGTAATGCTGTGGAATTCACCAAGCTAGTGAAGATTTATGGTATTTATGTTTGTAGTGCATATCTAGCACACTCAGTAAAAGATATTAATGCATAGCAAATGGCATTTATTGATTTGTGAAACCATTTGGTTCATGGTTAAATATGTTTTATTTGCAATCCTGCAAAGCTCATAAAAGCCAGTGGCAATAACTAATCATTATTATGGTGCAAATCTTGATCAATGATCTATTATTATGTTTAATTAATTTTTAGATATACCAAGTATGTTATGTTAATATACAGTTATAATATATACAGTTAATCATGTTTTATGTTGCAATGCATAAACAGCCTAGCTCTCAATATTCAACATGTGCTGGATGAAACAACCTGCAAACAAATCACAATTTGTGATAAAAATATGGCTTGACATAGATATTTTCCACCCAATTTGGCAAATGTTTTCTCAGTCTGGCCTTGGGCAGATCAATGCGAGTCCAGCAGGCAGCAGGCAGCTTTACAGCGCTCTCCATTTCAGCTGCTGCTGTGAGCACTCGCCACCCAAGGTCCTATTCAGTCATTACGGTGCTGCCTGCTCTCCACAGACCTGCTCTCCAGCATGCACTGAAAGCCATAAAGCAAGAGGCCATGACTACAGAGAGCGCCACTTCAACATTGGTTTACTATAAATTGCATTTGGGTGCTTTTATGCAATAAAAATGCAGATGGATCAGCTGTTGACATTTGGGCAGATCACTGGAAAATTTGACTGGAAAATCCTGTGATTTTTATTGGCTGCTGGATTAACATCAGCACCAGAACTGTTTGCATGTATAATATACTGACATGCTAAATGTCATGGCACAGGAACCATGGAATATGATGTACGTTGACATTTGCTATATCCCTTTATATGAAATTTAAAGATGATCTAAAGAATGCAAACATATTATTAATACAGACGTTGTGTTTTCTATCTTTATGTAATGCATACATGTACAATATATGTTTGCTTTGAAATCACATTAATTAAATCTAATGGTGTCAAATTTAACAACTGAATGAATGTGATCTGGAAACTTTACAGCATTAATATGTTTCCTTTCTATGAAAAAAAGAGTTCACAAAAGAATCATGATCAGCTATCCCATGAGTATTGCCATGTCAGTGTATACAGAGTACAGTATGTCCTCATTCTAATATGTGAATTTAGCTACTTAAAGATGCACCCATAAGTGACAGAGGTGCTTAGATATAGGAATAGATGGTAAAGATAGTCCAAAGCTGTGGAGAAGCCTCGTATAAAACATTATATTAATTATTATGGTCACCATGCCCAATGTATTAAAGCCCATTCCTGCCACCTAAAAAAAAAAAAAAATCCAGCACATTATTTTCTCATCATTAAGTAAATCTCATTATTTTTAGATAGTAAGTCGTTATTTTGAGATACTGTCTCATTACTGTGAAATTGTAAGTTTTTATTTTGAGATACTGTCTTATTATTTTGAGATAGTAAGTCATTATTTGAGATACTGTCTCATTATACTTTATTAGTTTTCAAGATTTTTGCAGCTGTTAAGTCATTATTTTTTAGGTAGTAAGTTGTTATTTTGAGATACTGTCTCATTATTTTGTGATTGTATGTCGGTATTTTGAAATACTGTCTCATTATACTTTATTAGTTTTCAAGATTTTTGCAGCTGTTAAGTCATTATTTTGAGGTAGAAAGTTGTTATTTTGAGATACTGTCTCATTATTTTGAGATAGTAAGTCATTATTTTGAGATACTATATCATTATTTTGAGATAGTAAGTAATTATTTTGAGATACTATATCATTATTTTGAGATAGTAAGTAATTTTTTGAGATACTATATCATTATTTTGAGATAGTAAGTAATTATTTTGAGATACTATATCATTATTTTGAGATAGTAAGTCATTATTTTGAGATACTATATCATTATTTTGAGATAGTAAGTAATTTTTTTGAGATACTATATCATTATTTTGAGATAGTAAGTAATTATTTTGAGATACTATATCATTATTTTGAGATAGTAAGTAATTATTTTGAGATAGTAAGTAATTATTTTGAGATACTATATCATTATTTTGAGATAATATTTTGTGTTTTTAGGAAAAAAAAGTATTTGTTTCTCCAATGAAGCCTTACATACAGTTCGGTTGGACATTAGCCGTGTTTTTCTGCAGACCTTTGCAGCTGTTCGTCAAAGAAGGATGACACTTCAGCTGTATCTGTTTTGTTTTTCCTGGTTCCTCTGTAGCTTTATCTCCACGGTCCGCAGAGAATAAACAGATAGTATCTCAAAATAATGGGATAGTATTTTAAAATAATGACTTAATATCTCAAAATAATGAGATACCCTGCATCAGCTAAACGGGTATTTAAATCCCCCCAGCACTTATCTGTGGAGCAGTGGAACTGTGTTCTCTAGAGTCTAGAATGAAGAAGCTCCGTTCAGTAGCTATGGGATGAATCAGAGTGACGTATTTGATCCAGAATTAATCATCTGACATCAGTACTACCTGAAAATATTCATGTTCTTGTGGTTAAATTCTCTCAAATCTTCACAGCAATGTTCTGACGTCTAGTGTGAAGCTTTCCCAGAAGAGTGGAAGCTGCTACCCATCTCATTCCACCTTATTCACATTCATTTGCGACTGTATTCGCAGTACATACTCATTTAATTAATATATGACGCGCGTTCAGTCAGCCAGCTGTTCCCGGTTCTGTCTTCTTCTTCTTCTACTTCTTCTTCTTATTCCAATAACACGGCGCTGAGTCACACTGTAAGCGAGACCCTTTACAGGAGCATCCAATTAAGAACTATTGCAATTCAACAATCTTTGTCGCTGTGCTGTTGGAAGACATAAAGTTCCCATCAGCTGCCCAGGTCTTGAGGAACCCTCATTGCCAGATAAAGAACAGCAACAGACTGGGCAATGGGACCAGTCAGAAGTTATTTAATGAGTGTAGGGTGAGACAGGGTCAGTTTTACTGGTGCTCTTGCGCTCATTAGCGAAGAGAAGAAGCTCTGATGTTTGCTTCAGAGTTTCTGCTAATGACCGGCCCTAAACAACACACTCTCGCCTGCTGCAGTCTCAGCTGAATAGCTTCAAATGAATACTGGTTCATTGTCCGAGACACTGAAATACATCACGCCTTACGGCTTAATGCTGACACCTTTGGGTCTTTTTTTTTTTTTCTTTTTTTTTCATGCAGACAGAGTTGAATCCTGATTGAATGTCTTGTATGTGCAGATAATAGGCAGAGGTCACACTGCTGCCATACTACTGCAAATTATTCATGATATACAGTACAGGTTCAATTCCCACTCCTGCCATTTGTACCTACAAAGGACATTAAGTACGTCTGCCTAATTGTGGCTAATCCGGGGGGCCTTTAAGACCAATAAAAGCTTCCGGCCTTTCCTGAACGTGGTGTCAAACCCCGAGAGGAAACCGTAGCTTTTAAAGGCATTAAGCGCTTCAGACTTCTGATTCCTATCACCACCGCTACTGTGAATAATTCTCATTCAGCTTCTCAAGAATGGAGTGTTTCTCATCAAACTGGGAGTGTGTAGAGCTTACTGAATAAACTGTGCTGGAATTCCCCTCTCCTACCTCTCAGCATCGCTCCCAGGTAGCACATGAGGACAGAGAAATTGAGTCAGTTACTGTCTGAGCCGTGGCATATGGTCCAAAACACCTCGCTATTTATGGCCAGCCTCCGGCAAGAGCCGTGACAGGGGAGTCTTCCAGCAGAACGATGATTTTAATTGTGAGACTTGCTTCCTCTTGGGGAAAAAAAAAATATATATATATATAAATATAAAATACAGCTCTGAAAAAAAAAAAGAGACCACTTCAGTTTCTAAATCAGTTTCTCTGATTTTGCTATTTATAAGTATATGTTTGAGTAAAATTAATATTTTTGTTTTATTTGGTAAACTACAGACAACATTTCTCCCATTTCCAAAGAAAAAAAACATTTAATTTAGAGCATTTATTTGCAAAAAATGAGAAATGGCTGAAATAACAACAACAAAACAAAAATGCTGCGCTTTCAGATAATACAAAGAAAACAAATTCATATTCATAAAATGTTAAGAATTCAGAAATCAATATTTGGTGGAGTAACTTTTAATCACAGTTTACATGCATCTTGGCACGTTTTCTCCTCCACCAGTCTTACACACTGCTTTTGGATAATTTTATGCCACTACCGGTGCAAACATTTCTACTCCTTACATTAAAAAAAACAGCCTCATTACTCTTATTTCATTTCAAGTAAAAAAAAAAACCTATCCAGATAAATTTCTTCATCCAGATAGAGTGAATTGGATTGTGGATGGATGAGAAGTATAGATGTATACCATCCTGACACCCTATTGGTTTGTTAGCGATCCATCGCACCTGTACGCATCACGTCACACAAGATAATCCGTGCAAAGCCTTAATAGAACTCTAGCGAAATGTTCCATAAGCTTCTTTAATATCTCTACATTGTACCAAAATACATGTGTCAGGTCTTTAGTCTGTCTGCTTCTTATGTCTGTGTTATTCTCAGGTCTGTGTTTCATTCCCAGTGTTTTTCCACTCACCTGTGTTCATTTGTAGCTCCGCCCCTTCGTCCCAGGTGTTTCCTGTTCCCTGTGTGTGTGCACCTCTATTTAAGGTCCGTGTTCCATTTCCCCGGTGTCGATCCTTGTACGTTTATCGTCTGTCAGTGCTCCATGTGTTCCCCAGTTTCCTCAGTCCTGTTTTCGGTAAATCCCTGTGTATTTTGTATTTGTTTTCGTTAATAAATCCCATTTTGTTTGCATTTGTGTCCGCCTCCGCGTCCTCCCTGCACCCGCACCTGACAACATGTATTTTCGAAGTGCATATATGCAGCTCAAACAGATTGACTAGTGCATTTCATTTAACATTATAGTCATTATGGCTTTTACTAAAATGTGTTTTTGGGAGGGGGGTGGTAGTGCACTATAGGACTCTGTGGCACCGCCTAAACTTCTGTCCTTAATGGCATTTTTCCCCCTTACATTACTTTTCCTTTTATACTTAGTTTTGAAACCAGTATTTTTACACTTTACATTTGAGTATTTGAGTAAAACGCTTGAGATGATGCTTCAACTTCTAAAGTAGTATTTTTAACACTAGTATCTATATTTCTACCTACAGAGTAATAAATGTGAATAATTTTGACACGTTTGGAAATTATTATGCTTTGGATATTACGTGTGTCAATGTTAAAGAATGTACAGTATGTACTAAAGCCCACACCCTATACACCCGCTGGCCCAGCCCCCAACCCCCTCTTGCTGATGCATTAACAGTAACAGTCTCTCTAATCTTCTGGGAATAGTTTTCTCCAAATGTTGGTACATTGCTGTGACAATCTGATTGCATTCCGTCTCAAGAGTATTAGTGAGGTTAGGTGCTGATGATGGATGATTAGTTGTGGATTAGAAACACCACTCAAACTCATCCCTAAGGAATAGTATGGTGCTCCATCACCCATAGAAGAACTCAGTTCCACTGCTCCACCACAGCTAAAAGCTGAGGGGCTTTATACCCCACTTGCTGATGCTCAGCATTAGGCAGCTGCTCAAGACTATTATATGCTATACTGTGATATATGAGATTAAACACTATGTATTTGCAGTAAAACAATATTTACATTTTTTTATATGTAAAAAAATCTAAAATCTAGTGCTATTTGTGTGTAGTAGTTTTATGTCATGTGTATTTAACGTAGTTCACTATGTAGGGAGTATAGGGGTATTTGAGATTAAGCCAGAAACATACATATACTTTGACATAAGGGTTTTCATAAATCTCCAACCAGGAGAGTATTTTCTAAAAGGAAAATGCTAAAATGCAGAACACGCCCAATCCCATTTTACCCCTTGACATTACCACTTACCCCCACCTCTCTGTTTTGCATGTGCACACCAAGGGGCAGGGGTGTCCTGATTCTTGTTATGCTGGAATGGTTGGGGGAAGGAATAAAGCTTGTTAGCCCTTCATACAAAGATTTTTCAGATGCAAACTTTATAAAACCGAGGGGTATTAGAATCACCGGTAAGATGGCGGAACAAGTGACCAAAGAAACCCACAAATGTAAGTTTTTTTCTTGTTAAAAGTGACAATTAGCACTATATTACCATAGTTTAATGTGTAGTTTCAATGTGTTATGTCAGAATTCTTCATAGCAACCATAAAAAAGATTGCTAGTAGTATGTCTTAGTATCTAGCTAGCTAGCTAACTTTCCTGTACCACCTTAAATGGTGTAACATATGGCAGGGGCTGCAGCATTTAAGGCTAATCAAAGCTAATTTCAGCTCCCCATCACTGAGGAAAAAGAATGGACAATAATAATTCATTTCTGCTACATTTCCCACCTTTCTGAAGACAAAAATGCCCTAAAGTTAAATAGTTAACCAGCAGTAGGTTACTAAACTTCTGAACAGCTTCTGATGACCTATCGGGTGTTTGAAGGGCTTTCCCAAATTTTTAGGATGGAGGAGTTTACCCCCTTTCCTTGTAACACTGTTCCAAGAGGAAGGGTTACACTCAAAAAGAAAGGGTAGGGGTATGTGGTAGGGCCAAGGGGTGAATTGGGATTGGGCCCAAACTTCCAGAAACATATGTACAGGATATCTCAAAGGAGGAAGCAATCATCGACTGCAAAAATACTGAAATGATCTCCTGATTCATCTTTTTTTTTTTTTAAATGGAGGGACGATGTAAAGAAATGGCTGTTACTCCCAAATAGTTAATAACTGATTAATATCTTATCAGCCCCAGTTCAATCACACCTTTATTCGGTTTGCTTCATTTCAAATCCACCAAGGTGGCAAAATCCCCCCAAAATTTGGAGTGTCCAAATACTTATGAAATTGTCTTTATAATGGTTGTAACTGCTGCTCTAGTTCTACCATAAACAATGGTTACTAGAAAATATCATTTAATAGTATAATCAGAGAGCTCTATATGCTTTTTTCAGTTTCTGCATCATATCACATCCATTCATCTGCAGATGGGCAGTGTTCCCAAATGACTCTGCTCCTCACCTGATACAGCATCGCTGAAGCTGATGAGAGAGATTTTGGTGTTAGAGTGTAACCTATTTCACAAAAAAGAAATGGCCCGGGGCATCTGATAGGGAGACTTGAATTGATTTATTAATCTAATCAGAGAGACATAAAGGAAATGCAATCATGAAGCTCCAATCCTCCAACAGGAATGTCACAGAGGGTCACTTAGCCAATCAGTCGAGAGCATCGTCTCTTATTTCCCATCGTGCACTATAATCACTCTCATAAGAGTTATTGCATGGTCTCGAGTGCCTTCATAGTAGGCTTTAAGAAAGGTCTATTACAGCATTTTTTTTGGTGTCTCTCTGAAGCTGATTAGGTTGTTGGAGGGTAGCTGTTGGACAGATGCTGTGATTCATTGTTTAGTTACCAGAGTATTGATTACCAATAACGGCTTGCGGAGGTAGCTGACAATCTCTCATCTTCAGAGGAAAAATGCAACAGAAACCTTCTTTCAGCCACTTTTTTTGGGCACGTTCAAATGTTCTTGATCTCGCTGCAGAGCGAGCGCTTTTCCCTCGTGAGTAAGGCAGAGGAGAAAGCCCATCTGTTCAGTAACGTAACAGAGTGAGAGCAGGATAATGATCAGCCTTTGACAAGTGAATCCATCAAATATCACTGCACAGCCAGCTGGACGGGCAGAATACGTCCATATCCACAGTTGTTTCAGTTCTGTCAATTTGTTGTTGTTTTGTTTGTAGCTTTGGGTAAAAAATCTAATTCCAACGGTCATGGTAATATTCTCCTCACCTTGATGCATGGCTGGCATTTGAAAATGTAGTTAATGAGATTGGGTATAAGTGGAAATGGGGGCGTCCAACATGCTTTTACTAAAACACAGACATAAAATGGCAAAAGTCATGCAACAGAAACTAGTATCATGTCATATTTCACACTTCTACTCAGTGATAAAACTCAATAGTAAAAACAGAAGGACCAGTGAGTTTTTAGGCTTTCTCAGTCACCTGACATCATGTTCAGTAGCTCCTCCATTTCCACTCGCTGTTGTGTTTATGGGGATCTCTGTGGAAATGCGCGCCCAAAGTGTAATTTCGGTGCGTAGAAATGGACAAATAGCTATTTTATTAAACGTGAGGTGACGAAACTCAGATTTGTCCATCCGGACAATGAAAAACAGTAGGTAATTCAGCCTGTAATTTTAGACAGGATTGGATTAATATTAAAGCATGACCTGATTGTTTCAATTACAGAAACCACAATCTGCTTTACTAGTATGTGTTATACTAATGATGTTCATGAAGGACCACTACAGAGGAAGTTGCTGCTGCTTCCAAAACAAAACAAAATTATTGCAACCTATCTCAAGCTTGCCCCAAGAACACCCCTGAATATTTCTCAGTGCTTCTGGAAAAATGTTCACTCGACTGATAAACAAATGTAGAGCTTTTTTTTTATCACAAATTCACAACAGTATGTTCAAAGAAAATGAACATAGCACGCCAATACCAAGACCACACCCAAACTGTGAAGCATGGTGGAGGGAGCATCGTGCTTCGGGGCTGCTTTGCTTTGCTGTATTATTTAGTTTTTCAATCATTCTTTAGATACTTGTGTGTTTGAGGTCAGTGTATTGAATCTGCAGAAGAAGATTTTGTGTTTGGGAATGGACTTTTGGTTTCAGAGTCCTGACCTTAACCTTATTGAAATGCTGTGGCATGACTTGAGGAGGGCTGTGCTCGCAGAACATGCCCGAAATATTGATGAACTGTAATACATTTACTGGGAGGAATGGTCCACAATCTGAAAATCTCAAATCAGTCTCACAATTAATTAAACATTTTACCACAATTATGGTAAGTGAACAATTATTTTAATATACAATGGATATTGGATTTTTGTGTAGACGCTGCTTGAAGGTGCCCAGTTGGGTTACTTTCACCTCCATGCTGCTTCCATGGGGTAGAGTCACATTACTACACATGCAGTATGGTGTTTTTAAGGGAACTATAAATAAATACACACATAGCAGGGAAAATATTAACAGGAAAAACGTTCCTCGTAGCTCCAGAAACATTTAATGGGGTGTTATTACTAAAGAGAGATCTGCAGGGTTAACTTACTTTTTCTAGCCTGCACTTTAGATGTTTACTTAAACCCTATCCAGACAGGATTAGTTTCTCAGGGGGTCCTGAGGTAATTTTCTCTTTTACAGGGGTCCTCTGTGATTTAATTCCCGTCCGAAACAACCATGTATGTGTTTTTCTTAGACGTCCTCTGAGAAAATTACTGGCTGAATTACCTACTGTTTTTCACTGAACTCTGTGTTTCTACGATAATTTTGTTTATTTCCTTCCAGACACACATCGAAAAGTTTTTTCACCTTGCGTTTAATAAAAAAAGGTATTTGTTCACTGCTACGCACCATATTTACACTTTGGGCACACGTTTCTATGGAGATCCACATAAAAAACACAACAACGAGTGGAAATGGAGGAGCTACTGAACGTAATGTCATGTGACCGAGAAAGCCAATAAACTCACTGGTCCTTCTGTTTTTTTTTCAATTGTAGTCCAGACGCAAGAGTTTTATATTTTTCACAAATGTCCCCCTGAGACATTAATCCTGTCCTGATAGGGCTTTAATGAGTTCAATAAAAGACTTAAACAGCTGTTTTCACAATTGTTAGTGTGTTATTAGTTTAGCTCAAACATGTCTGTCTATAATTGAAACTCACGTAATAAATAAAACACAAATTTATTAGTAATAATCAATACAGAAATCCAAGTTCTTTCATTTTCTTTCTCTTGCAACTGTATACAAACATGAACTTGCCATGCCTCGGCTGCTCATGCAGTAAGACTAGAAGGGCACTCCTGTCCTACTCCAGTGTTTCTGGTTAATGGTTGTTATCTTAACACAGTAAACAGTTGGAGAAGATCCATTAATCATGACTTTTAGTGAGTCACTGCGTTTTTAAGTGTGTGATTTCCTCTATGAACGTCAATATCCGAGACAGATACACTACTACTTTCATTTTTGTGATCTCATTTCTGTCTGAAGACATTCTGTCGCTTCGTTTTGCATGTGCCGAACGCAATTTGCAGTTGGAAAGCCACTTCTCAGAGTGTGTCAGTCAGGTGGCGGGAGGAAGAGTCACGCTGGTAATGGGCACTAATTAAAGCTGCTTTTCATTTCAGGGACAATCGAACCTCCAGTCCCCTCTACAATTACGAACAGGACTTCCTCCGAGAATAGAGGAGAGGGGGAGAGGGTAAGAAAGAAAGGGGGAGGAGGGGGTGGAGTGAGAGAAAGAGAGAGAGAACATGCAAGGCCTTCATTATCCGTACCTTTCTTTTCATTATTGCATTTCTTCCAACTCAATGGAGGCATGAACACAGAGGCGAAGGGGACAGAGCCTTTTATAGGGATGGAAACCTTCGGCCTGTCTGTGAAACACTATAGTGCAGATTCAGCTAAAGCTGTTTAACCCACACTCCAACACCACACTTAAATATTAGGGTGTTTTCCTTAAAAGCAGCAGGAAATGTTTTGAAACTTGCCATTAAAAACTAGATATATTAAGCTTCTTCTCAATAAGCACTATTACCAGTGACAGAACAGGGTTTAATATTAGTGCTGTCATTCAACACTGACATGTTACCCAGGGCTGTTTCAAGGCATTTGCAGATTTAAGCATTCTGCTGTTTGAGAACTAGATTGATGTTTTAAGGACAGTAAACAGGCCCCAACCGGCATTTGGTAGATAGATTATCATGGTAGAATAGCTAGCATATCAGAGAAGCTATGCCACCTTTGTCAAAAACCAAAAGAATCATTTCTTTTTCTGGATTTCCGATGGATTATTTTGCTTCATGATTGCTAAATTGCTTCTTTGACGTCACAAAATTTAAAGAGGTGCTCAGACAGTTTGGCGTTGTATTCAGTTCATAACCATTCTTTGTCTGGGGTCCCCAGGCCATAAGGCTACTACTAGCACAATGTTCAGTCTGGTGACGTATTAACAGACTTATTTAGCAATGTAAACATTGCTGCACTGATTCATTGCTAGTGTTAAGCTCAGAAGGTACACAGTTAGTCTCATGACTAACTCACATAGCTACCTCTGTTTGGTTACGTTCACATTAGAAGCCATATTGCTCAAATCCGAATTTTGCTCAGATCAGATTTAGTTGTCTTGTCGGTTCACATTCACAAATGTAAGTGACCTGTATCTGTGTGTAATGTAAACAAATCTGTGCAAATTGATACGTGTAAAAACGCAGCCTTCTTCACCAACAACAAAGATGTCATATTTGAGAGACGACTCGTAGCTTTATAAAGGGAAATGGATGCGTTTGCAGTTTGTATGTGAAGCATCTTTTGCTGGAGTGGAGAGAAACAGGCAGCTTGCTTTTGCTGTTTTTGCATGTCTATGGATTGGATTCATATCCGATTTAGGACCACAAATGAAAGTGACTCAAATCTGATTTGAAAAATTTGGATTTGGCACGTTCACACAGCCATGAAAAAAATCTGATCTGAGCCACATTGAGCAAGCCTGTAGCCTGGTAATGTAAACGTAGCCCTTCTCTCTTGCTTTCTCTCTCTCTCTCTCTCTCTCTCTCTCTCTCTCTCTCTCTCTCTCTCTCTCTCTGTCTCAATCTCACACACACACACAGCTGCCCCATTATAGTTTTACACAGAAAATTAAAATATTCTAATTTAAAAAGCATCACAAAAAAGCTTTAGTCGGTTAGCCAGGCACACTACACTACACTATTATGTTTGTCTCCCCCCAAAAAATACAGGGGAATTCCAACATTTAAATTTTAATCATGATTTTAATCATGATTAATAATAGAAGAATGTTAAGATTAATACAATTAAGTGACTGACACCACTAATATAAATATAATTCCATTATGCCAATTTTAATGTTAACGGTCAAAACATTGACAAAAAAATCATTAAAACACTTCACATACACACACCTCTCACACACAAGCTGCTATTTGTCCCTCTGTCACATTCTGTCTCTGGAGGACAAAATTTATTCAGCGGTTATTTGGAGCTGATATTTAAAGAAACACTGATCAAGTCTAAACATGAAGAGCATCTGATTAATTGCTGCCACCAAGTGGAGCAATATTGGCAGGCCTAGTTTCCTTCCTCCTCCCTCGTCCTGTTTTAATCTTAGCTCTGATCGGTCCAACTGTCGCCAGCAGCCTGCGTGTTTTACAGTGCTGGAGGACTGCGCGCCCATTTTCAGCTCCTAATTAGCGGCTGTTCAAATTTAGAGCTAAAAATGACTTTCTTAAAATCCACTGTTCATTATGCACTGCACTAGTAATAGGCTGGGTAATGAGCAAACAGACCTAAAATCAGTAGAGCTGCAGCCCTGTAGCACTGGCTCAGATTAATATAGTACCGGCTGTGCTGCAGGTTTAAAGAGTGTGCTGAAATTACTTGATATGACATAAAAAAAAAATGTACTCAAATAGGGTCAAGTATAGCATGTTTTCTATCATCCCTGCAATGAGAGCTGTTGATCTGGACAGTAGTAACTTTATTTATTACAGAATGGTGTGTGTATTTTACGAAAAATATATCGCTTGAATTCTTATTGCTAGTCATTGCACTAATTTGAAGCATTTATCATGTGGTTAGTTCATGAATTAATGAATAAGTGAATGAATGAATGAATGAACGATCCATAATCTTTAAATGTAATCACTGCAGTATTTAAAGCTAAAGTTGTTGCCATGTGGGTCAGCCAGACATCTTCCTGTAGCAGTTTTCTCCACTTTCCAGGAGTCTTTTGAATGTATAGGAAACAGTACTCACCGCTCTCTGGCTCCATCTGTAATTTCTCTAAAGAAAAGACTTACACTTTTAATAGTTACAGAGTTCTCTGTGTTTCTGTGTCTTTTTCTTGTAATTATGATGAAAGTGTAAATGTGCTGTGTGTAAGTGTGTAGAGAGTGCAGTAACACCATCTGTTCCAGCACTGCTTTACTACAGGCAAAGGCTCTGTAAATCTAGTTTTTAAAATACATTTTCAAATATTAGTTTCTTTCCTATGCTACTTGCCAGCTGTAATTTGTTAACCAATTAATTGATTGATTGATTTAGTTTTTTTTTTTTGTTTACTTTAACAATATAATATTTTTTCAGTTTGTAGTTAATTTTTTTCCTTAAAGGCCCTGACAGTTTGATGCAATATTCTTATATTCTCACGCCTAGTATCTAAGGTGCTCCTATCTCTCCCACAATCAGCTCTACCCGCCATCTCCAGCCTCCGGACAACAATGCCCAGCCAATACCACACGCTGACATCACTCCCTCACTCAATCACATGACACTGCAAATGGCACTACCAAGAAGCTCATCACCCAAATGTTGAACACACCTGTTCGACCTCCTATAAATACACCCCCACTTCACATATCCCTAGCTAAGTATTAATTGTTCTCCACTTCTACAAAGCATTTATCCCTTGCCTGTATAAGCTCTCTCGTTCCGACCTAGTTTTTGTATCTTTTGACCCCGATTTTTTCCTGCCCCTTAATATATCCTTGCCTGTGTGTGACTCGTGGGCTGTTCATCGGGTTTGGTATGTTTACTCCTTCTTGCTGCTGTTTACCGATGTTGACCCTGTGCATTCTAACTACTCTTTGTCCATCTGCTTTATTTAATAAAATATTCTAATAATTTTCTTGCATCGGCACATGTCTGAGTTCTGTTCAGCCACGAAATATACGCTGGATTTTGTATCATTTCTGGTTATTGACTGGAACTGAAGAGATTAAATGGCAAAAATAACGAAAAAATTTAGGGTGATCCAAAACTTTAGACTTTTGACTGGTAGTGTATATATCAAAAACATAAATGAATGTAAAAAAAATCTATGTAAAATCTATGTTACTGTATATATCTGTTTGTGCATCAATTTACCAGACATTTCTAGCTGTAGAAGTAAGTTGTACCAAGATGCACAAAAACAACCTTTTATGAATTTAATTTGTTGCAAAATTGTACTTCCATGTTCCTGTATCGAAACTCATTAATCATGATCAGATATTTACACAGATAATCATTTCCATTGCTAAATAATCCTTGAAGAATCTTTTTTTTGGGGGGTATATGTTTAGATTTGAACTAAATTGAACTAAAATGTGAGTTTGTGCATTGATCTCGTCTACATTTCCACATAAATAATGGAGAATCCTACATCAACACAATCACAGTGCTAGGATGAATTATAGCAGAAGTCAAAACAATGTGTTAATGTAACAGGGTTTATTTATATGTGAAATTTTGCACATATTTGATTTAAGTAAATTCAGTGCACTATTTTTGGCAGTGCATATTTTGTTTGCTGGTCTGGTTGGAGAATGAGGGTTAAGCTGGTCTCCATGGTGAGGAGAGAGCATCTCAAGCTGCTGCAGGAGTGTGTGTGTGAGCATATGTGCGTGTGTGCGTGTGTGTGTGCATGCAGCATCAGATAAAGCGTGCCATTAGGGTGTTACTTATAAACCGTCACCCCTAAAGTGACCTTTAGTAAGTTTTAGCTTTACGGTTGGGGAGGCTGGCTATAGGAATGATGTGTTTGTGTGATGTGTGTTCCAGCAGAAGTGTTAGGTTTAGTGTGAAACCACTTAAGCGATTGGAAAACCACTGAATGTGACTTCTTGTGGAGGCATATTTCATATGACTGGTCCACATGCGCTAGCCTTCGCTCCCCATGTGAATAATGAGACTTGGACACCATGGCACTGTCACCAGTTCAGCGGTTGTCCTTCCTCTGAGTACTTATAGGTAGGTAATGACCACTGCATGCTGGGAACATACTAGGAACAGCCCTTAAGACACAATGTTATAGATATGTTCTGTTTTAGTAATCTAACCACTACAGTTTGGCCCTCATTTTTCAGGAGAAAAATCTGTGTAGATTTACATTCAGTGCTTGTTTGACTTGTCTGAAATGTTTTTTTTTAGTTACACTTTTGTTTACTTAGCTTAGCTTTAAAAGTCTCGAGACCTGTTGAATTTAGAAGGAAAACATTGTAACTACTCTGTTCCTACTACTAGTTCCTAATGTCACATAAATTGCACCTTATAGTCTGTAAATTAACGTATCTTTGTGCAATTTTTTTATTAATTTCGGGTACGTTTTAGTTAAAGATCATTTAAACAGTGATTTTCATTTGAGGTGTATGCATAAGCAAACTAACTGTAATCCAATCTTTGAGGTTTCTAGTACAACATTTTTGTTATACATCTTACTGACAGCAGCACAATTCTCAGCTAGGCTGAATACATCAGAAACATCAAAGAAACAAAAGACTTGGGTGAGACTGAGACTTAGTCAAGCCCTGCTTGAATCCTTTACTCAGACCTGGGGGGGGAGGGGGGGGGGTTGTGAGATGCATTAATATCATTATCATTATGCAGGCTCTGGAGGAAAATTAGAAACAACCACAACCACCACAATCGTAACCTGTGCACTCTTCAACTGATCCATAAAAGTTGTAGCAAAGAAGTTGGTATACCTATAAAAATGAGCACAATCAAAAAGTACAGTATACTTACAAGTCTGGATCATACCATATGTAATTCTTATAAAACAGCTTAAATGAAAACACTTTTCTAGATATTTACATGAAGTCTTCACTTTTTTGTCAGGAATGCACTCTCTTATGTTACATTTTTTTATTTAATGGATTTAAAATTTAACAAAGGGTGCACAAATTCTGCAAAATTAGCTTTTATTTAAGGACATGGACCAGATATATTCCATCAGTGAATCCATTCCTCAATAAAGTATGCAAAACAGTACATCAGCAATGGATTTCATATAACGTAAACAATTCACTTGTTTCTGATTTGTTCTTTTACCTTTTATAACACAAAGGAACAAATTATTAAAATAAATATCCATAAATATCAGTTCTAAGGGGCCTACACAATTAATAATCTTTATTTAATATTCCTTTAGCAGGTAACAAAAACAGCTCGGTAGTACTTACGGTGGTATGATGTGTCTAATACACTGCTGGATTTAAATAACGATTTCCCCACACTGACCCTCCTCTGCGCTCCGCAAAACCAGCAAGCTAATTGGCTGTTTCTCCTGAAAGGCAGGGCTTTCTCCTTGAACTGGCACCATGATTGGCATTAAAAGATTTAATAATCTCTCATTAATACGTTTTTTTTTTTTTTTTTTATATATATAATAATACGGGAAATTTACGGGAAAATACTAATACGGGAGGACGGCGGGAAAGTGTGGTAAAATATGGTTTCCCAGCCAAAAAGGGTGAATAGACAGGTATGGTCTGGATTCTGAATATAAGAAAATTATTACAGTCAGTTTCATCATTGTAACAATAAGAAAATTGAGCAGCCATTTTCAACAATAGTGGTTTTATTATGGTTCACAGTTTCTGTTTGATATTCATCTATTAAATATGCATGGTAAATTCAGGTTCTGTCAATATTTGTTTACTTACAAAAAATGAACAAACATTTTCACTCAAGAGCAATACAAAGTTACACGTTTTAGAGCTGTTCAAGTTAAAAGGCAATCTACATTGTATTTCTACCATGCACTTGATGATCTTAAAAAAGCCCACTGGGATATTCAGCTTTTTAAGAAAACAGTACATGAGTGGGAGGAACATGATTCTTGGTTCTGGGTTCATAATGTGAAATTATGAATTTCATTCAGTGATGTTTAAGCATAAGCATTTACGAAATCTCATCTATAATGAATTCTATTTAACACACTGAACTGAATCTCATTGATATTTAGTGCTTCAACACATTTCAGTTCTTCAGTACAGATCTGAATGTAGTAAACCAGTGAACTGTAGCAGATATTGATTTAGAAGTGTCAGTAAAGTAGTAAAGAGGTCTTGGACTGAGAACAGCCAATACGTTTCTGCTTAGAGACACTATCTACATCTAGCATGTCCAGGAACAATAAAACACAAAAACGTCAATGCACTTTGATATGGATTTCTACTTCATAGAGTTCAATAGGGCTTCAAGTGTTGCCTTAAAAAAATAATTGATTTCATATATACAACAATGCTCAAAAAGACTGAAGTAATACAGTATTATTTACAACCGGAAAGCTGCTCCATTACATGAAGAGTGAGAACAGTGGGTTAGTTACAACAAAAGGGTCAAATATTTAAATGAACAGGCAATACAGTAATACTGATGTGACAAGGTAGAACATTTGTATGACGAATTGAAGCGTCCTACCTAAAATTGGACAAAATAGACAAATAACCAGCAAAAACGTGACAAAATGGAAACTTCCTATTAAATCTGTCATAATCAGAGCAATATTTTAAACATGTAAGCTAAACCTAGCTTTTAACCTTTCCACATTTCACACAACAATCTAAACTCTATGATCCATCAATTGCAGTTATTCAACGTTACTTTATAATAGGGATTCCCCCAATCTGATCCGAGTCTCTTCTGATTCAATCTGATCTTTGTTTAAATAATGCAGCCGCACAGTTTAGGTAAATTCTTAGTAACCTTTAGGACTAATTCACAAATAAAAAAAATACTGTTTAACCCTTTTAGACCTGAATTATTTTTAGTCATGAAAAGAAATGTAAGAATGCTGTTTTCTGTTTGTAATGCACAGAAAAGAAAACTCTAATATCCTACTATAAATCTATATAGCAAATAAGTCCAATTAACTAAAATAAAGTTTTTTTTATTTAATTGCATTGGGAAGTAATTTTTTATATTTCATATTGACCTTTTTATTTCATAAACCAATACTAAACAGTAAAAAAAAACAAACCATGATTAAAACGTGTTCTAAATCACATTAAATTAGTAAAAATTAGCTCTAACTTTGCCTCAATGGTTCTAGCAGTGGAGTGGGTGTGGCCACGTTACTGTTTCATTGGTTTATAAACTTCATTGGCCATTCATGGTTCATGTTCTATTCTGATGGACAAAACATAAAAAGTAAATAGATGATGGCCATTGTAATGGATGCAGGGTCTGAAAAGGTTAATATTAAGGTGAAGCTACTTTTATTTGGGCTATTATTAGTGTTTCTTCTGACAGCCCAAACACACGGATATCAGGTAAATTGGCTGCTCTAAATTGGCCAGAACGGGCCTATCTAAATTGCTCTAAATACCTTC
Source organism: Astyanax mexicanus (assembly GCF_023375975.1). Lineage (NCBI taxonomy): Eukaryota > Metazoa > Chordata > Actinopteri > Characiformes > Acestrorhamphidae > Astyanax > Astyanax mexicanus. Next base: position 29,648,829 of record NC_064418.1, read on the forward strand.
TAAGAATTCTCCTTAGTTGCCAGATGGGAAGGAATATTAGTTAATGGTTCTGTGAGGATATAAAATGACGTTCTAAACACAATGGTCAAAAACAAAGACTCTGAACTAGATTGTGATTAAAATAGCCAATACCCAGTGCATTAGTGCTATGATCTCGAGTGACTGGATCAGATAGGGACATCCCTATTATATTAGTTTTTTGCAAGTCAAACACTCCAGGCCCAGTTAGACAAATAGCTAAATTGCAGCATTCTCGTCTAAATCTGGGGAAAAATATTGGCTAGTGATATTTTTTTCCCTACTTCTTTATATGCATTGCAATTTGAGCTCAATTTCAATGTGCTCTTATATACTTCTCCTAAAGTCATCAATGCTTCCATTTAGCTTACCTTAAGGCATATCAGCATAACACAGTCTCTCACCAAGACATCTACGTGTTGAAATGGGTGGCTTTGTTTCAGAATGTTGGACGTACAGCGCATTTTACAGGATGATACATAATATATGATATATGATAAAACATCTGTATGGTCTGATAAAAACTAGTTTACCTGTACAGATTCTTAAAGATTAGAGATATCCCTTATTTCACTTCTGCATTTTAGCCAACACCTAGAATGTCAGGTGTTTGCAGGTGCAAATACTGCTTTAGATATTTAATAATCAATGATATGGACTGGGCAAATCAGACACCTTGACCTGTAGGAACTGTACAGTGTGGAACACAATGTCAGGAAGTGAACTGAAAACAGTGGCACAAATATTTGTGAATCAACTGCAAAGTTCTGTCTTGCGGAAGTTCAAAGGATTGTGGGTAGTGTAGTACAGAGTTGATAGCAACGAGTTAACAGAGCTTTCAGGCCCAGCAAGCATCTGAGCTGCAGAATGATGATCAGTCTTCCGAGTAGCTCCAGATGGAGGCCACTTTGAGTGTAGCCAAAGTGACCAGAACAGATGCTACTGTATTATGGCTTCTGGCTTTAGCTCTTTTAAAACAAACCCCAGGCTACGCTAGGGACGAGTGGAAAGTAGGGTAGGGCTCCAGTCACTGGTAGAGTGGCCTGTTCCCGAAGCAAGAGTTCCAGCAGCATTTGAGAGTTGAGAGCTGAGGGGAAATGCAAGACGAAAGACAGCCAGAGAAAATGACCAGAGATTGAGCAGACTGACTTTCAAACACTCTGCATCTAAATCTGTATTGGACTGAGTTCTGGGACACATGCTCTTAATGGGTCAGGTCAAAGCAGACTTCTGAGTTCTGAAGCAACCCACACTCCAGATTATTACACTGGAGCGAATTCCCACCGTGCCCTCAGCCCGGGTCAGAGCAGACCCGGTTCAGATACTTAAGGTCATGTTTCTCAGGAGCCACTGTTGCGATCGGCTGCCGTTGCAGTCTCTCAGAGTGGGAACCATCTTGTCTTCCTCCGAGGGCATGTCCAAACACTGGTTACTGTTCACGTGAAGCAAGGTCAGGCGCTGGAGAGGACAATAATAAGAACATAATAAAAAATAACAATGAGAACGGCAACAACAGAAACAGCAAAGAGGTCCAGGAGCACAGCCTGGCATGTCAACAAGGTTACAGAGAGAGCATGTGCTTATCACAGGCATTTAAATGAGATTCTGTTTGGAAAGTGGGCTGGCTGTGGGGGCAGTGTGATCCATATAAATTAGACAGGGACACCCAGCAATTCAAAAACAGTGAATTTTCCCTGCTGTTATTTAATGCTCAAAACCTCCAGCCACTGAAAGGTTTATAATCTTTAGAGAATTCAAATTCAGTATAGCAGTATGGACTGTTCACTTCAACCAGTTTAAAACGTAGAAACAGCCAATCAGCCAAAAAAGTGCATTTAGAGAGAGAAAGTGAGAAAGTAAGAAATAAAAAGAGAGAGAGAGAGAGATACAGAGAGAAAGAAAGAGTCAGAGAGTCTTAGAGCTTTTGAGTAAGCACTCATGGCCACTTTGTGAGAGTCGATGCACTTCAGCTGTCCTGCATCTGCCTCGCTCAGCCTTCAGCACATATCAAACACTTCTTGAGAACAGTCTGCCGTGAAAAATCCAATAGCGGGAGTGGAGTTTGGGCCAGAGTATGTTATTTTCCTTCCCTTCCTGGAAAAGAACTGCTGTAATGCAGGTTTTTCCTCAACAGCTTGACTCTTTGAAAGCAGTTTAGTCAATATGCAGTGATCAAAAACCAATGACTGTAGAAAGCATGGACATGATGGTTACATTCCCTTTTTTGTTTTACAGAGATCAAGCCAAAATTGTTCAACATAGGGCTGGACGATATGGAAAAAAAAATCTTATCAAGATCTAGTTTTCCATATCAGTCGATATTGTTATGTATCATCAGATTTAAATCACTTTCTTTCACACTTCAAGGTTTTGTTTTTACTCATAAGTGAGAGAATAAGGGAGTTATCAAAGATTTTAGTTAAAATAAAACGTTAAAATCCTGTATATTTAAAGATGTTACATGTTACAGAATAACAAATTAAACAGAAAACTAAATTCTTTGGTCAGTTCCAAATCATATACAATAAATTCTTTTTAAAACTAAATCTTCAAACAACTTTCCAAAATAGAACGTAAAATTCACTCAATTTTACTCAGCTTATGCTCCAAAGCAAAATAAAGAAAGACACAATAAATCCTCATTAGTGCAGTACTATAATATTACCACCTGTGGTAAAGACCCTCTCGGCCAGAAAGTTGGACTGTATTCTTTAAAAGTGGGTCGCAACTTAATAATCATGAAAAAACTGTGGGTCCCAGGCCAAGAACAGTTGAAAAACCATTCTCAGACTTTACAGTGCAGCCTAAATTACTAGAAGCAAACCATTTTTTTCCTGCCAGGTTTACACTACATAATTTGTCAGAGCTTGTCAACAAAAACCTTGTTTGTAGGCAAATCATAGCGGTAGCTTGGTTACCACGTGTGAGTTGCTGAAAAATGCACTTTGAAACTTGCTGACTGAATGACTGCTGATGCCTTGCAATCCTCCAACAAATATCTAGCAGGTTTCACATCCGGACCTGTCAGCAACTCTAAATCCAGTAGTGTAAAAAGTGTTGTGACTAGCTACAGCCAATGAGAGCGCAAGAGGAGAAAGCTTCTTTTTCTTCTGTGTTTCGCTGTAAATCAGTGCAGTATATAATCTGTATCATTTTTTTCTTGCAGACATCCATTTTGGAAGAAAAAAAAACTTGTGCATGGCACATTTGTGACAAAATGTGTTTTTGGAGTGTAGGCAGATTTGTTGTGGGTTCCTCCTGGTGAAAGATCTATTAATTTGTAGCCCTGTGTTACTGATTAGTTGACAATGTGTAAACCACAACCACTAAAAGATTCCTCATTACAACAGGTTGTGTAGTGTGACGAGTAGAATGATCTGATGACTCTAAAAATCAAATAAAGTGAATCTGGCATTAGTCTTACAGAATTTTTTGAAAACTAAAAATAGCCCAAAAAGTAAGACAATTTGTGTTTGGTAGATTATTTCTTTATTGTAAGAATGCATCTTTGCAATAAATCTTTTACTGCTGGAAAGTCTATTAATTAACTTTTTTAAATGGAGCCACATTTGTAAGGAACATGCATTTGCAGAATGAGCAGCAGCGCTGAGTATGTGGGCTAGGGAACTTGGCCTTCAATTTGGAGATTCTGGTAAGGGCTGGACGATATTGTTTAAACATAGTCATCGTGATGTGCACCTGCGCAATAGTCACATCACAGGACGTGAGTTGTCACTTAAGGGAATTAAATCAAACACGTCAATTTTGCAATGTTTTGATTCTTGACACAAGCAGTAGGTTCACAGCACTATGTGTCTCTGTGTCTGTGTGAGTGACAGGCTGCTGCTGCCTGAGAAGCGTGAGGATGAGGGGGGGCAACAAGAGGTAACTGCATTGCCTCCATTCCACATAGTTGGGCATGTGCTTGCAAACGAATGCATGTGTCGCAAGTTGTGCACCTCAGTCCAGCAGTTTTGTGCAGATATTTCCAGTTACAGCTGAATTCACACTTTTAATCACAGAAACATGCTCTTATTTTCCTTTTAAAAAGCCATATAAATGCCTGATTAAAGGGCCAATTACTGTTGTTTTGCTAAGCCCTACTGACGCATGCTCCTTACAAATGTGGCTCCAAGGGAAATTTCCAGACTTTCCAATGATATAAGATTCATTGCCAAGAAGCACTGTTAAGATAAAGAAATAATCTACCAAACACAAATTTCTTTTTGTGCTGCTCTTTTTCCCACAAACCTTTAGCTGTTTGAGACTAAATTAATCAATATCAAAAGATCAAATTCTGAGATCATTATCAGAACCAAGTGTGATAAATAGAGACATATTTTAGGGTGTGAGGTAGGGAAGGTTAGTTTAATTATAAATTTAAAGAGCATATTCTCCACACACTACTTGCCATGGCATTCTCTAAACCAGTCTAAACCATTCATCATCCACAGCAAACCCAAAGCGTAGAGGGGGAAAAAAGCCAGCCGCACTGAGGGAGGGCACCCTTCCAAAACCCCAGCCTCCAAACACCCGGCCTGAACGAGTGCCATCAGTCAGTGTCTGTGCACGAGAAGAAGAACGGGGAATGTGTTGGACTCGGGGTTCGGCTCTATTTGCACTGTTCAAGCAGCAGCACGCGAAACTAATGAGTGCGACTGGCCTCTGGTTTCAGGTTCAGCGCTAATCACAAACAGCTCAGTGGGCTTCATAATTAAACACTGTCCTATCAAACAGCTGCTAGCTAATGGAGGAACAAAGGGAGCATGTGAAAATGCAGAGCACAGCTTTGTTTAAGTGGAGTGGAGAGGAGTGATAGGGTCCAGAAATAACAGAAATTTCTGGACCGCACAACAGAAATCTCAAACAAGTACCCGATCACATTACACCTATTCTTTCATCCCTACACTGGCTAGCTGTTAAATTTCGTATAGATTATAAAATACTTCTCCTGACGTATAAATCCCTCAATGGTCTGGCCCCGCATTATCTACAGGAACTCCTTACTCCTTACAATCCGCCGCGTTCACTCCGCTCCCAAGACGATGGCCTGTTATTAGTCCCGCGTATTAGGAAAAACTATGCAGGAGGAAGAGCGTTCTTTTATAAAGCTCCCGGACTCTGACACACTCTCAATCTTTAAATCTAGACTCAAAACATTTCTATTTGCTCAAGCTTTTGAGTAATGTCTCATTACAATTTTCTTCCTTTTACAGCTTATCCAGCAAATATAAACCCTGTCCTAATCATCTGCTTTCTCTTTCTCTCCCCATGTCCCGAGCTGCTGCTACCAGTGCCCATCCCACTCCAGCAGAGTTTTATAAAACCATTCTAACCCCTTTTTCTTCCCTCCCCTCTCTGTTCTCTCTCTCTATCTTTCTCACATGTGCTGAGATGCCTGTCCGGCCGGTCTTCCTGGATGTGTCCGTCTGTGGTTCCAGCTTTCAGGAATCAGCCCTGTCCTTCTACTCATCAGAATTATTACACAGCCCTTCTAACTTCTGCTTTTTGTTTCTCTTCCTTTCCTTTCTGTTTTCTCTATCTATCTCTTTTACATGTATGGAGATGCCCTGTTCCTGATGTTCCCAGCCTGGCTCTCCACTGCCCGCTGTTTTGTTCTCCGGCTCTGCAACCCTGCACTGATTAACATTAACACACTCAGTATCTGTTTCTGTATTAGCCATAGCTCTATAATTTGTGCCCATCACATTCTTATATTCATAAAATTGGCATCTTTGTGGTGCTGCTCATAAGAGGCGTGGACCTGTTTTTCCTGTAAAGCGGCTTTGTGACAACCTTTGTTGTAAAAAGCGCTATATAAATAAAATTGAATTGAATTGAATTTCAGCAGTTAGATAAGGTGAGAGGTAGAAGATTAATTCTCTGTGCTGCATCATTGCAAAGATATTATCATAAACATCAGGATACATAATTTGACATGTTGGCGAGTTAGTACACCCCAGAGGGTTAATGATTAGTCAACAATAAACATTTGGAGTTGACAAAAATATTTAAAATCAACTATGTCGGTTATATCGACTAATTGTTGCAGCCCTAGCTGCCACTATGATCAGGAGATCGCTGGTTCGAATCCATGAAGCTCGCCATCAGCTGCCAGAGCCCCAGGAGAGCACAATTGGCCTTGCTCTCTCTGGGTGGGTAGATGGCGCTTTTTCCCCTCAACACTATAAAGGGTGTTGATGATCAGCACAAGGTGTCTGTGAGCTGATGTATCAGAATCGAGTCGCTGCACTTTCCTCAGAGTGCGCTGTGATGCTACTCTGCAATGCTGCATCTGAAGCAGTTCGAAAAAAGAAGCGGAGATTGACTTCACATGTAATGCTTGAACTGAATATCATCGCTGTCCACCAATAAACAATTTCTCTTGATTTTTTGTTTGCAACTAAATTTGAACACAAACTATTACACTGTGTCATTATGACTTCACACACACACTGTCATTTCTGTTGCTTGATTCCTTCTAGATACCCTGTTTTTATTTTTTTTGATGATGAGTGTAAATGAAGGTCTTGCAATGTTGTTGTGACCACAAACAATAAATTCTCATTTATTCCTCATTATTAAAACAAGCCCAGTTAATACAAACATAAACTGGGAAAAAGGCTAAGCTCTAATAATGATGTATGCCATACCACAGTGTTTTAATGAGATAATGAACTGGGGCATCTGCTCATGCACACAGGTCACAGGCAAAGCACAACTGTTTAGATTAGTGTCAGTGTCAAAATAAGGCAGAGCGAAATCAGTTCTCATTAAAGAAAAGCGCTACATGTGTGGGACCAATAAAGCAGCAATTAAGCCTTATATTCACAGAGAGCGGAGTAGAAGGTCACTGTAGCGCAGGCAGCGTGTGTTTCCGCGCACGGCTTTGAGACGGGGTAATTGAATCAGAATAGTCTGTAATGGTCTGGTCCTGGGTGAAGAACACACATTGGTTTTTGTCACAGCAGCAGAGCACAGGGAATTTCAACACACACATTTCCTGCTCCCCTAATGACTAAGTGCTTTGGGCCACACCGGCCCTTACACACCACAAAATCAACAACAATCATACCCATGCTTACACCACCCCGGGGAACGCTACATGCACCACACATGCCTTCTCAAACCTCATTCTGCCAGAAGAATGTATCTGAAGCCCAGATGTGTAATGGCCAGTGCTGCAGTATGTCACTGAGTATAACACTCTAGTAAAGTGGGAGTGGGCAGTAAGACATGGGGCATGTGTAATCACTGGCAGCAGCATGTGTGAAACACTTAATATCTGCAAACATCTGTGTACACTGTGCTTTGACCATTTATAGATTTGACAACCAAGAAATAAAAGCTACATAAACTGCACTTTGAAATATTCTTATGCATTTTATGCAAGTATCATGCTGTAATATTATTTTACTTATTTTAATTTAGTAGAGCACAGCAAATCTGAATACATCATAATGTGTGTCTATGTACTAAAGAGTAGCCTTGGGATGAGATTTTATAATATGTACTGAATATTGTGGTAATATTAATATACATGTATTTTAATATTGGGCCAATATTGTTCAATTTAAATTCAGCTGTTTTTTGCAACATAAATTATTATTTGCTTTTATTCAGCTGTTACCTTTGTACAGTCCGTTGCAATTTATGTTTTGTTTCTAATTAGAATTATTAAATGTTATACAAACAGAACAAACCTATTGTGTCAGTTAAAGCAAAACAGAGTTAAAAAAAATGATACCACAGTTAGTTCTGACTCTGCAATGTGATTGGCTGAGAGGTGTTCTGTGAGTGCCGTTATCAGCCGGTAATGCACTGTAACCGAAGCTCTCCATGTATTACTCCGCCACATACAGGTAACCTAGCAACGATGCAGCGCTTAAAAAGCCAAACAGCGCAGCTACAAACAGAGCAGCAATAGAACTATTTTTACTCGAAAAGTGTTTATAACCTAACAGATCATATTTTCTCGTCCTCTATAACTCAAAATCTTTTTATAAACAGTGATAATCTAACTGTGGTATAGTCGCAATAATACACTCAATGTTTGTGCTGTAACGTGTAATATTGGGCCTGCTGTGCTGATCTACAGTGCAGTGCCAATACAACACGTTATAGCACTCCCTCTCGTGTATTATTGCTTAATTATATCAAGACGCATAACAGCATGTTGCACTGCTGAACTGTACAAAGTAAAATGAGAGCTATAAGACAATATTCAAATCTTTTTTTATATCACTCTTACGTCTTAACTCACTGTGACTCGGTACCCAACAGATCCGGTACCAAGCCCATAATAAAGTGCAGTGTCTTATTTTTGTCTTCATCAGCCAAGCCCGAAAAAAAAACAAAACATAAAAAAAAACATAACCCGTAAAATTAAGATTTAAAATAAGGTACAAAGGAGGAAAAAAATAAATAAATAAATAAATAAATAAAAACATAATATAGAATTGCAATATAAAAGTAAATAATAAATATGGTAAAATTACAACCGGTTGTAGCAATAGAATAACAAAGTGGAATTAATAATTAAAGAAGTAAAACTAGGAAAAGTAAAAAAAAAAATAATAATAATAATAATATGATAATACTATTCAATTATTGATGATGCTCGTCTGATCTCAATTGGTAAGCTGTTCCATTTTTTTTGGTGCACAAAAACAAAAAGCTGCTTCCCGACTTCTCTTCTTAATGACTTTTGGTACTTTAAGGCAGGCATGCGGTGCTTGATCTTACAGAGATGTCTGTACAGTCTTTGATACAGGTGAGATCTATTTTTTTGTTGCTGTTAACACCCTGGTTGCAGCATTCTGGACGAGTTACCACTTATTAAGCATCTTTTTTGGTTGGCCAGTGAACTTCTTTCTGTGCGTTCATACGGACAGGTTGGCTCCAACACATTCTTTGGACCAGTCATTGACAATGAGCATAGCCAGAGGTTCCTAGTTTCTACTCTTTGATGTTTCTATTTTTATTAACATTTCTTTCCTTTCCCAAGTTTAGCACCACTCAACAGCATGATGCTAAATATGGAAAAGATATTCACAAACAGTTTCTTCTAAACAATTATTTATGTTCCTTTAAATCAGAGTAATGATGTAGTGCGATTTTGATGCAATGACATTTCTTGTATTTTCCACAGCAGAAGGCTTTGACGGAAACTCTATAAGAATTGCTGAATTTCCAGCTTTGTAAATCACGCTCACTGCATATCAACATAATGCTGTGCTGTGAAATTAAATTATTGACTTGAAAAAGCTACATTTTTGCATCAGGCCCAAGTGGCTACCAGGAGTGAATTGTCACAAGCAGCTTCTTCAGGTGGAACATCTCATTAAGCGTCTCCATCTAGAGCGTGTTCAAAGTGAAGAGGGACTAACAGTACGAGACTGAGTGATGAGAATGAACGCGGGGCCAAACTCTGGAAAGCAGAATAATAAAGCCTGCAGATGACTAATAGTCTGAAATGCAACACAGCATTTCCAGCAAAAGCCTGAACCGGTAAAAATAAAAAAAGCAGTGAGGCCATTAAAATTCAGGGTTCTGACAATATAAATAAATAAATAAATAAATCCCCCTGTTTGTGGGGAGCACAGATGTTGCGTGGCGGTGTGAGAGAGTGTTCAGACGCAGCCATGCTCTCAGAGAGGCCACAGCCATGAAAGAGGCCTTTCACAATGAGAGATCACTTCAAAAGAGCTCGTAAACAAAGACAAACCCATTTCAGTGCTCTGCGCATAGATAATCAGCTCGGAATAAAGCCGCCTCCTCTGCTCACGCTCAATGAGAGCTGGCATGTGTGGGGCTGACCAGCGGCTACCAAATTTTCATATCAAAATGAAATATTTATGTAAGGAGCATAGATGTCAAATGAGATTTAATTTGGTGCAGAGGTGATGGAAAGGTTCTTGAAACAGTGGTATGTATACAGCAATGCTCTTTTTGTGTTTGCTTCCAGCCCCTCTTGGCCATCATAAATAATTGGTGAACAATCCATTCCAGACAGTGCAGACTCTGAGAAAGTCACAACTTAAGAGGTTCAGAAACAACAGTTCCCAAAAAAAAAACATGGCACAAAAAAACACTCACTAAAACTACTAACCACATCCAAACACGTCCTATAAGAACTCATACCAATATCAAACTGATCTACTGTAACTATTTAATGATCTCAGTGAATGGTCCCAGTCCTCAAACAGCCCCTTAGTCCTTCTCCTGTGTACCTCTATATTTCAAATGGTGTGGTTTTACGTAAAGGAACATGCATCCCTTTAATTAAAGAACTGCATTTTAGGCAGTTTAGCTTTTTTTAGGGAGCCTGATTAAATCCGGAGTAATAGACTCGGTCCCACTACTCCACAGGACCTTGATTAGCCAAATTAGTATCTTTTCATAATTTTCCGTATTTATTATCTCATTATCCAATCACCTTTACCCACTAAAGGTCAATCTTACAAAAGATAATTACTGCAAACACATTATAATTTCCAAAATAACCACAGAATTTAAAACATATGCTCTACGCTCAGCATCAGACTGACAAAACTGCACAAAAAGATGAGGTATATGGTTAGAATCTGAAATAAGTAAGAATCTTGTGCTTCAATAAATGGTGCTTTTCCACTGTATGGTACCCACACTACACTACACTACAACTTTTTAACTCTATACTGCTTTTTTTTATTTTCCAACAGGCAAACTTGGTGCCTGATACCTAAAAACCTGGTGCGATGCAAAAAGCCACAATCTGGAACATCACATTTTTGTAATAGTAATACTTAAAAACATAAATAAGCTTTCTCTACCTAGTCTCTGTCTCATGTTCATTCGGAACAGTCCTTGATTTTAAATCCTTGAGTCTTGGTTTCAGGGTGGAGTGAACTCTGTAACTGTTGCTATAACATTAACAGTATGACTGTAACGTTTTATTTTTTTATTTACTTAGCTAACCTTTTATTATTAATTTAGATACATTTTTGTCATTTTTTTAAATACACAGGATACTCACATTTTGTAATTACACACTGTGCAATATAACACAGCACTTTAAACTGTAATTCTGTTTAAACTACCTCATACAAAATTGTCTGTGCCTATGTAAATATGCTAATATACTACTCATATTTTATACTATACTTTTACTTTTATACTATATATATTATATACTACTCATGCTGTATTTTTTCATTTATCTTTATTCTACTTAAAAGGATTTTCTGTAGTAACTCATAACATAAACAGGGTGTATCAGCAGATATTAAGGAAACATGCTGAGTAAAGCAAACAAGCCAGTACTTTCTTAGTAAAACTGTGTGTAGTACATCACAGTAATCTGTGTGAGTTATGGCCTCTGAATCTACCCACCACCGTTCCCCTTGTCCCATTTCCACACTCAGGGTTACCAGGTATAGACAACGGCACAAAAAAACAGCTTGCTGCAGCCATGGAAACAGGCGAGCTGGCTATTTTTTTTGCTGAACATGTAATCACTTAGCTTCAGTAAGGTAGCTAATCATAGCTAGGTATATTTCCACCACCACTTGGATAGCAAAGACGGGCATTCTGGAAATTGAAACATATATATTCACTGATCAGCTACAGAGTAAGACTTGTAGTCGATTGACAGGGTTTATCAATCTGGTGGAGCAATACAGTTATATCTATATAAAATGTAATATGATTTATATAAAGAATGTTTAATAATTGTACAGTTAATATAAAATATATAGACATTTTTTCTTCTTTTACTTGAACTTAATCTGGTTTTGGTTTTATCTCAGTTTCGGCTACATCTTGATTTGGAATCAACTACTAAGAGTCTTGCTCTCTTGCTGTCCTGACTTCAACACTAACACAGTCCTTTCAGGAGCCTTCATTATTGCTTTGTCATCACAAAAGATGATATGGCAACAGTGTTTTGCAACAGCACCAGGCTTCAGATCAGTAGGGTACTATGGTAGTGAAAAACCTACCAGGTACCAGGAATCAAAAAGCCAGTAGATTTAAGTGAAGTTAAGTAGTGTAGGTACCATTCAGTGGAAAACCTCAAAAGAGATTGAGAACAGAAAATTGGTTGATTCTGCACGGGACCACTAACCTCTCCAGCACTAACCTGCTGATCCCTGAGCTCAGGCGCTACAGGAAATAATCGGTGGGGCTGTAGTAGAGCCTCCTAAAGACCTCCAGCCTGGTGTAGTTCCTGAGCACCCACGTCTGAAGTGGACTGTCATCACAGTACTCCACCGTGGGCCCGTAAGTTCCATCCTCCAGCCGACTGATGGTAAGGCATGACTGGGTGATAATGTGCATGAACGTGCCCTTCTGATGGTCACCATGAGACAAAGCATGGATAAAGATAGATGAAGATGACATAGTTGAACATTGTGGACACACCACACAACAAACTCGTCTACTCTAGAACATAGGAATCACATTACTACAGGAACGCTACTGGAAAACCACCTGGACTTGGAGTTTAAGTGATGTTTGGGCTCCTTGTAGACCATTTTTTAGATTTAATCCAGTTAAATATTATTAAATCAGCTCCGGAAAAAACGCTTAGTGACACACTTTAATTAGTTTTTTGCTCAGAGCACAAATAAAAACCAAATAAAGGCTCATTTATGCTTATTGTTAAATACAGATATGGATACAGATGAAGTCTTCTGTCTGTACTCTGCACTCATTTTACCCATATAAGTGCACATTCTTCCTTAAGGATACGAACACAATGAAGCAGTACCACTGAAAATTATAGGGGCAGTGCAGCCAAGAGTTCAAGGGAAACATAAACGTTTAGGCTGCAGTCGAGGTAATCAAGCAAACCAGAAACTTTATTTCAAAACATTTTTGCCCAATTTCCATGGTGTTGTTGAAGGATACATCAGCTGCGCCCTTTCTATAAACCATGGTTGTATTTCCTGGCTCTATATGAAGGATCCTTTACTTTGGAGTACCTTCAATGACATGGCTGCTGAGAAACGCAGCCCACCTATGATGGGGTTTACATTTTGGAAAGAAGACTCTCTGTCAGAAAAAAAAAAAATTTAAAGCAGACTTTGTAAGCACTGCTGATATTGCCAACGCATTGCCAATTGTGCTCTCTGAGCCTCTGCGTGCTAATGGCAAACAACATGATCAAGATGTGAACCGGCAAACCTCTTAAACACTGTTTAGTGAAAAATGTACAACAATGGCGCCAAGTAGTCGATTGCAAGTTCAATGGACTGGGCCATAGCGTTAGTGTCTTGTGTCTGCATAGCCAGTCTAATGGTACATTCACACTGCAGTGATGTGATGCAATTGTCGTTCTGTCTTTTACGCTTTTTTCCCGCATTTTTAAAAATGCAGCATAAAGAATAGTGGAAGGAATCATTAGTGATACATCAGAAGAGACGATTTCCTTTATTGTTGCGTTGCTGCAGTGTGAATGTACCATAAGTCCCACTTCCAAAATCTCTAATGGATATACTGCTTAACATTCAGGCCAATGTTAATGAGGCATAAAAATATTAAATAGGCAGTGACAGCTACATTGTTTGAAACTGACATATTTACTTTTTGTATGTAAAAGGTATAAATGAGCCTTAAAAGTATGGATTATTTTTTTTAAGCATGCACAAAAATACAGGCCAGCTAAGACACTTCTATTATAATTTATTTAATTTATGGTTGCACAATACAAAGTGCATAGGTCTAAAATGCTGGCCAATACAAAAGATCCATTAATTATTATAAAACTAGAAAGAAATAACCAAACACTAATGTCAACTTGTTGAGTTTATTGTGGGAACTCATATTGTGATGATTATGGGCTGCATAATTAACTGTATTATATTTTTATCTTAAAAGAGTTTGACAGTAGCAGTTCCTGACATTTCATTCTGATTGGTATGAATGAACAGATGATGCTGTTAAAAGTGACAGAAGCAAGATGGATGCACTAAACGTGATGAGTGATGGGATGACGGGGCGGTACATGAATGGCAGCAGGGAACAGACTGAAGAGGAGGCCTGGGCTAGTCCAGCTTCTGTATCTCTGCTGAAGCGTCTACCATTTGTTCTAAAATTAGAAGAGATGTTGGCAGCGGTGCCGGCATTCGAACATTCATGCGAAAGATGTGAATATCTACAGCTATTTTTTAACTTTCCATCAGCTCCCTTGGTTGTCATGTGGCATAAGCAAAGAGCTGGTTTATTGACTGTGAGATGTTTCACAAGAAAGCAATAAAAATTTAATGGGAAGAAGTCCTGGAGTCAGCGACAGTGTTATATAGAAGCTTTTATAAATAGTTTAAAGACTGATAGTGTTCACAGCCTGTGACATTTCTGAAAACCCAAACCGGTTAATATTTAATGCAGAATAAATTACTAATTAAAAAGGTCTGAAATTTGTGTTCTCTCGGCCAAAGTATAAATAAACTAGTCCGCAGGGGCTTTCAGTGACCTGCCACAAGAGGACTCAATCATTTGGAGGTGAAAACACAGTTTTCACACAAGGATGGGTCCCAATGGCACGACCAAATCCTCAACAGGCGTGGAGGTCTGTGTCTAAAATAAGCCTTCTTTTCTCAACTTTCTCTCAAAAGTCTCTGATGGTGATGTCCCTGTTCATATCCCACGGCCAATCAGTCCAAAAATATATTCCCAACTAGGCCACCCGATGAACGGGGTTATCACACTCATATTGAGACATTATTGATATGGGAGGAACTCTGGCTCTACAGCTTTGATCTATTTTCCAGGGTTTTTTCTCTGTAGCCCAGGGCTAGGAGCGCTTAAAAAGAGGACAACGAAGACATCAAGCCATCTTCACGGAACATGGGTATAAGTTATGGGACAGTAGCAGAAAATCAATGTGGAACAAGATTGGGAAATGCCAGAAGACTGCAGTAGTTCCACAGTAAACAGATCCTGCGTAGCTTAGGGCACCAGGACACATTCTGATCTATGAGGTGTGTCTAGTCTGTCATATATTTAACAGCTAGCCGTTCAGCTGTAAAACGCTAACACACAAGGAATTCCAGAACACAGAGCAACGTCTATTCTGCTAAATACACTGCTAATACACACCACAACACCAGAAATATAGACACACTGAAGATACACTGCCATGAAAAAGTATATGCCCCCTTACAGATTTCTTTAGATTCAGATTTTGCATTTTTGTCATACTTACATTTTTCAGATTATCAGATTATCATGTTATCAGGTTTTTGAGTGGCCCAGTCAAAGTCTGATTGAGATGCTGTGGTATGATCTTAAACAGAACGGTTATGCTCAAAAACACTCCAATATGTCTGAATTAAAACAGTTCTGCAGAAGAGTGGACCAAAATTCCTCCACAGAGATGTGAAAGAGTCACTGCCGGTAAGGGGCATTTTTCATTTTATAACTAAAATGATCATATTAAAAGTGAAATATACTGTAGGAAGGTGGATGGAATCGTTAGTGATACTGATAGACTATTAACACAAACTTTTAATTTGTGTTGACATAAGCTATTTACAGGGTGTTTAGGCTAATAAAAGTGCTATGTCAGCCACATATAAAGCTATCACAGCTATGACAATATGAGCACAGTGATTATAAGCCCAGTTTTATACTACTGTATGCCCCCAACTAAAGTTTTCACACAAGGCTAGATTGGTTTAATCATTTTTTCCTTTTATAAATAAAATTATCATTTTAAAAGTGTTTTTTATATGACCTCATGTATTACAGATAATATGTCTGATATTAGTTTGTTTAATAATCTGAAAAATATTAGTATGACAAAAAAGCAAAAATGAAATGAATCTGTAGGGGGCAGATCCTTTTTCACGCCACTGTACCATAACCAGCCACTTCATTAGAAATACTCATACGCATCATCTGGATACTACAAGTGAAATATAAAATGATTTTTATACATTTTTGGATAAACAATTTTAAGCCAATGAAAATATGACATAAATATACCGTTGCATTAGCAATTACATATTAATATTTAATGAGCAATGTACTTTTAATTATTAAAAGATGTACACATTGGAATTTGAATACCGTATTTCTTGCACTATAAGGCGCACTTAAAATCCTTTTATTTTTTCAAAATTTGTCAGTGTGCCTTATAATCCAGTGTACCTTACGTATGAATTTTACCAGTCGAGTTGTAAAGAGCAGTAAAGCCTTTCTGCTGAAGTACAGCTTTATACAGGAGATTCAGTTTAGTTCTCCAGCATCGAGACTCGAGACTGGAGCAGTATTAGCATTAGCCGCTAACAGTGCTAGGTCTTTTTCTGTTCAGAGGTAAGTTTTATAGCCTATAGCCTGCGTGTTTACAGTGTTAAAACCTGATATGTAGGACAAACCGCTAGCTTAAATCACCCTGGCTTACTGAAACACTCAGGGTTTCTCAGTGCAGAGCTGTCGGGCAGCATTAGCGGCTAACCGCGGCTAGCCTTAGTGGAAATCTGCAAATCTAAGCTTGCTATAAATAAACAGAAGCGCTTTACTCACCCAAATAAACCGTTTTCAGGAGAAAAATCTGTGTAGATTAACATCCAGCGCTCGGTTGACTTAAAATATATATATTTTAAGAAGTATAGTTTTGTTTATTTAACTTAGCTTAGTTTTACAGGTCTCGCCGCTGGCTGCTGAATTAGAAGGAAACACAGCAACAGTCCTGTTCATTACTAGTGTTGCCATATGCGTCTTTTAATCTGGTGTGCTTTATGTATAAAAATAGAGCAGAAAATAGACAGTTATTGATAGTGCGCCTTATAATGCAAGAAATACGATATACAGATTTGTTGAAATGTTCATAATAATTAAAACGTGAATAAAAAAAACAGTTAACACTCTGGGTCTTCATGTTGACATGTATTATTGAGGTCAGCAAAATAATTTTATACTATATTCTTTAATGTAAAAAAAGTCCATAATGCAATTTTGAATATTTTGCCTATTTTATGTTTAACTCTGACTGCTAGATAGCTATAATGCACTATTTAGATTCTGTCTTTTGATTCCTCTGTTTTGAGTGCATAAAGATTAATTTTACAGATTTATTTATTATTGCATATAATACTGATTTTTCAACACTGACAGTGCTTCTATAAAATTATTTGTTTAAAAAAATGCTTTGTGTCGTCTTTATCGCAATATCTAAATATATATAACATAACCTACATTAGCTATACCTTCTCCACTACCATGCCAGGGCTACTGCTGTGTAAAGATTTCACTGTCTATATAATATCTAATTATCACAAAATGTAAAAGAAGGATGAATTATTATGTACAATACAGTATAGTAAAGCAGATTGTTAAGTGAACCTCATTGTGGTAAATGAGTAGAAGTAGAAAGTAGATGTTTCTAATAAAGTGGATGGGAATATTGTAAATTCTCAATAAAACTAACACAACACTCATCTTACCTTAAAATCATATTCCCACTTGCCAACATACTAAGCAAGGGGAAAAAAGGACATTTCATTTTAGAGCATCTCTAATGAGGCTTCAGAGATTAGAACACACAGTAATCCAGTCCACATGCTGAGTGAAATCAATGGTTACAGCTCCACCTGGTGGTTAAAACTGTTCTCTTAACACCTCTTAAAACAGGACAGCTTTAAACTAGATAATAATACCCATTCATATCCATGTTCACCACATCTTATGATAGTAATATTATAGATCAAAAATCTTAGAGTCTCATTTTTAACACCATACATACCTCAGCATCATATTCAAACATCTGGTTGCCCTTCATGTGGTGGCACTTGAGCATGACCACGGGTCCATTCAGGCGAGACACGTCCAGACACAGGTCATCAGTCCTGATCTCCTTATCTGCTGTGTATGAAAACACCTGCACAACACACAAACAAACAAACTTATGCTTCTGAAACCCGCTCTTTATAAAGGAGGTCCACACAGATTCTGGAGATTCGCTCAGAAGGTTGTCCAGGTTGGTCTCAGTATCTTCTCACCTGGTTCCCACCCATGCCGTGACAGTTAAAGAAGCCAACTTTCTCATTCTCTTTTCTTCCCATGTTGTCCACACACTGGTTGGTCTCCACATTTCTGATCTGTGAATGAGACACAGCGAAAAGCAGTTATTGATCATGCTATAAATCTGATCATTAAAATGTTTTTGAAGACATTTCGTCTAATTAATGTTTATTGTGCCATATCATATACATTAATATCATTATAATTTGTTAAAACAATAAAACAAACACATCCATTGTACAGTTACGTCACTTTGTAGATTCTTTGTCTAAGTATAATACATTTTGCTGGGAACTAACTCGAATATCGCAAACATCACAATAGGGAGTTTTTTTACTGTGTCTAAATTTTTGGATTAAATTATTTATTTTGTTACATTATTATTATTTATTACAAAATGTTAATTGAAAATTCTGGGTTAGTTACTTGTTTATGAAATTGACAAAAGTTTAAAGTTCTTTGGTTTCAATTTAATGTTTTGAACTGCAATATTTACTCAAAAAAATATTTATATTTATTTTGTTGCAGTAGTATATTCTGGAAATTCTATTTTTTTTGTCATACTGCCAAAAATAATATTTTATTAGAAAAATACCCTAAAATATTGCAATATTATTTTAGGGCCATATTGCCCACCACCAATTTCAAACACATTTTTGATCACCACCATGAAAGCAGTGCCAACAGAGCAGGATGCACTGAAGCAGTCGTTTAGGAATCTAAGATCACTATGCAATTTGTTTCAGATAAATCATATCTGATCGACATCACCCCAGGAGTGATGAGGGAAAAGAGTTCCATCTACCCATTCAGAGAGAGCAAGGCCAACTGTGCTCTCTCAGGGTTCCGGCATTTGATGGCAAGCTGCATGACCGGGATTCAAACCATAAATAAATAACAACTTGTATTTTCTGTTTTTCATTTGATGACCAAACAAAAATAGGGGGAAAAAAGGTATTAGAGTCTGAACTTGATTAAGATTTTTCACCAGCATATTATTCAGATTTCCATTCCACATTAAATGCTTACTGTGAACAGACTGGAATTGACTGTTTTATAATAAGAAGAGTTCTCTTTGAGAATAAAGGTGTAATATAACAATATTAAAGTCATAATATTACGAGACAATAAAGTTGTAAAAAAACAAAAAACAAGTAATCCTATGGGTAACTGCCCCTTTACACAGAACATATAAACTGAGAAAGAACTTGAATGTCACTCCAAATAAGCCCACAGGCTCTCTGCAGAAGCTGGGAACCTCAATGGCTATATTATCACTGCATGCGATGAAGTCACTCACTCTCCAGGTGGCTTAGGTCTGAGGCAATCACTTTCCTCCATGTAATTAATAATACAAGGCCTTGATTAGCCTACTCGTGTGTTGCAACATTATTAGAGCAACAGTGAAACAAGTCATTCCAGCTCATTAATTAGGACCCTGGCTGGGTAGCCCAAATTGAACATCATGGATTGTTTGAAGCTCTCCTCAATTTTCTCCTCACTGACCGCTATATATATATATATATATATAAAATCAGTCAGCTGAGTTGATATGGACACAATCTATATTTAATGTCCCACTTATTACTTAAACTCATCAGTGAGGTTTATAATGAAATAACATAAAACCTAATGGAGTCTGTAGTGAAACGGGTGCGGTGTGGTGTGGTGCAGTGTTGTGTGGTGGGAAGCCGTGGAAAGCAGAGAGAGGGCAGACAGCACTGTCAATCCTGCAGCAGCTGTAGACACACAGACGAGGTTTACCGCAGAGTTATAAAATATAAGTCTGTCTCTCTCGCTCTACAAACACTCAGGCACCTCTCACACCGGCTCAGCAGACAATTATTAATCAAGGCCATCAGCCCCTGTTGGCAGCGATCCGCTAGTCCATTATACACTGTGGATTGGCAGTGATTTTATTAGCTTAGCCAAGCTGAATGGCCAGCCCACAGACAGACTCCCTCACTGCCTCTGTTTGAGCTGAGGAGTACTAAAACATTGAAAAGTTGCCAGGTTAATAAGTTATCACAATATGTAATATGCATTACGTTATGTAGCAAATATGTATTTGTAATATTAAGCTCTATCAACAGAGCATGAAATTGCACAAACAAATGGCATTCTATATAGTAATGCTCTTTTCTTTATATATTATATTATACGACAGTTAGTCCCGACCCCGCAATGTGATTGGCTGAGAGGCGTTCTATAAGTGCCATTATCAGCCAGTAATGCACTGTAACCGAAGCTCTCCATGAATTACTGCGCCACATACAGGTAACCTAGCAATGATGCAGCGCTTACAAGCCAAACAGCGCAGCTACAAACAGAGCAGCAATGGAACTATTTTAACTCATGGCGTTTTTGTAAGCAAACAGATCATATTTTCTCATCAAAATCTTTCAATAAACAGTGATAATGGAACTGTGGTAAAATTGCAATAATGCACTCTTGGTTCATGCTTTATTGCACTCATTATTGCACTCTCTCTTGTGTATCATTGCTTAATTATTTTATTATTATTATTATTATTATTATTATTATATTCATGACACAGTCATAGGGAAAAAATGCACACCGTTGTCATATACATGAGTCGCTAAACTTCTAAGTGTAAATAAGTTCCTCTACTGTTTATTTGCTAAATTAATGCTTCCAGAAACATTGCAAAACTAATGGCACATTAAATAATGTTTTCTTTTATATGTTAAACTCAGAATATCTTATTGGAACTGTGCTCTAAAACATGCACAAAACAAAAACAGATGTGCCAAAAATTATGGGACAGCAGTATGTGAAATGATGACATTTACATCAGGCAATGGGTTGGGAACACCAACACCTGTATAAGATGTAAGGTGTTATCTAGTGAGTGAAGTTGAACACTGGTCAGCATGCTCATGGCAAGGTGACATAAATGATCAAAGTTCGAGAGAAACCTGGTAGTGGGTGCCAGATGGATGGAACATTTAATTGTTTAAAAGGCAACAGTGTGTAAATTGTTTAAAATTTTCTATTTGTTTTTTTGTGTGTCTGTCCAGTAAACATGTAAATGATTTATTCACTGAGCTCCCGAAAGCGATCTATTCTTTCACCAATTCTGGTTGTAGAAACAGTCTGCTTGCCTAGGTGTTTCGTTTTATACACGTGTGGCCATAAAAATGATTGGAATTTGATTTGGATGGGTGACCGAATACTCTTGCCTGGATAGTGTATATACAGTCCTTTGCAAATGTCTTGAGAAAAACTGATTTAAAAACACTCCTGTTAAAAGAGTGTTTATTAGTTAATAGTTTATTAGTAAAATAATAACATTACAATTAATATAATAATAATTAATACCAAGTTTTACAATTATCACTTAATTAATTAAACATTCCATAGGTCTCCTCAAGGAGTCTAGAGTTATGTATATTCATCATCCAACACCTGGCTTGGTAAATCAGTGCTTAATGACTTTAAATCAGGGGAGCAGGTGATGAAACGGGAAAAAAAACATGCACTGTACTGTGTGTTCTTTTAAGAGGCCACATTATTTGCTAAAGGGGCCTTCAACCTCTGAATGGTACAGTGTACATGTGAAAAAAGTCTCAAGTCTCATAAAAAATAAGTTAGTATGAATCTTTAACAGAGAAATTTCCAACTTTGCTTTTCAAAGAAATGAGCTCTTCTCTAAATGAGAACATTAATAAAACGTCCAAGTGCAAAAAAACACTTCACCCTAGAATGCAATTAAATTTAACAAGGAACACATGAATAGGCATGAATAACAGTGTCGCATCAATTATTGTTTCTTAACCACTGATCTGCTATGCCTCACTGAACGAGAATCGTTTCTTTAAACGATCAGGGAATAAAACAGACTGAGCGTACCTCTCCGAGTGAGAAATATCTGCGTGGAATCTGAGAGTCGGGGTAGATGTTCTCTAGGTACCAGGAGAAAGGCTTACACTGCAGAGCTTCTCTCAGAGCCTTGCGGGCAGACACGTCTCCGTAGTCCACTCGCACCACACCTGCATAAATACACAACACATTCTTCACTGTGGACAGCATACAAATCAATTCAACATACATTATAGCATGCAGTGTGTGTGTGTGTGTGTGTAAGGATCTATGTAGGATATAGATGTGTCTTTTTCTCTGTACATACACCTACCATCAAAAAATAAATGGTCTTTCAGTCTGCAATGCTATTCGCAAAGAAGATGTGTGCAATATATATTGAGCTACACATAAAGAACTATATCACACAATTTCTCACACAATTTCAATCAGGGATACATCTGCACAGCAAAGCTGCTTGCCATGGCACAGCATCTGCACTTTTAAAGGACCATTAAAGAGCATATTTTCTGTAGTAATTCATAACATGATCAGGACGTATCATTAAATATTAAGAAAACATGCTAAGAGATAAAGCATGTTAAAACACCAACAGACATTCCCCCAGTCTCATTTCCACACACTTGGTTGTCAGGTATAGGACTCTACAGGATACAAAAAGTATGCTACAACCATGAAAAGGGAGAACTGGCTAATTTTCATAACAAGTAAACACTGAGCTTTATTACGGTTGCTAACAATAGCTTCATAATTTACCACCACAACTAGTGTAGTAGAGATGGGCATTTTGGACATTGCAAATGATTATATTCATTGATCAGCTACAGTACAGAGTAAGACTTGTCTGGCAATCTGTGTAAACATCGCATCTAGAGAGGTGAGGGTGGGGTACAAAAGTCTATCCAGTGTTTGGAATTTTTTCTTTTGAATTAAGCGCTTGAGATGGAAGCAGTTTGTGGAAAAGCACAACACTCCTGTTGGAATAATGCACAGGAGTGTGTATGCATGAAAAGGCAGGCATGTGTAAGGCATGAACTAGAGAGTATAAAGCCCTCAAATATATAAAGTATAAAGCTGTGGAGCATTAGAACTGTGTTCTTACTGGAATGATTGTGATCTCTCCTGTACTTTTGGGATGTTTGGGAAGTTGGAGATACTCACTATAATGCATTAAAGTTCATTATAAAGATTTCCCAGAACTAGGAGTGTGTTTAAAAAAGATTAGTTTCTTAGATTTAAATAGATCTTCGTTTGAATACGCCAATATCGGTTCATATAAACCCGAATCAGTCTTTAGAATTAGGCCAGAATACGTATTCGGGTACAATTTTAATGTCTCGCGTTTTAACTCGCGAGCACCGCCCTCTGCCTGGGGTGAGCTGGAGCACGAGGGACGGTGCCCAGGAGTGCGGGGAGTTTCTGTAAAATGTAAGTAATTTTCTCCTGTATTTCCACTCACTGCTGCCTGTGTTTATCAAACTAGTACATTTAAAACATTTTAGGTTGTTGTCCAGTGTTGTTTTCTCTGTGCTTTATTTAAGGTAAGACCTGACCGGCTGAATCCACTGTTAGCTAGCGGTTTAGCCAAATCACTGGTTAAGCTAATCCCCCTTTAGCCGGTTTTCCAAGCACTACTGGCGCGCTAAACTACCCCCAGTATCACATCTGAACTTGTGGGTATGAGTACATTTCACACTTTTATTTGCAAATAAATACGTTTATGAAGCATGCAATGTCCGAAGCCTCATTAATGTTCTGGAAGCACGTTATGTTTTACCCACACGTAAACATTTGAGTAAAGTGGCCATTCCAAACATGTATAAAGATGTGAAGCACGAGGTCACAATTAACTAAGCTAAATTAATTGATATTAAAAAACTAATATAATTGTTCTGTTAAGTCTATAAAATATGAACACTAATATTTTAATAATGGAAGTTTGAATGTTCCTTGTAAAATTACATACATATATTAAAACTGCATTTTTTATTATAACTTAATGACTTATAATTTTCTAAATTAATCGATTTTGAATCAAATTAGGACCTTGTGAATCAAAATCTAAACTGGTAAATCAGTGATGATACCCACACCTACCCTGAACACTGGAGAATTTTGTTACTGCAATTAAAGCAAAATAAACTCTTCAACCTTTTTAATACTATTCATTATGATTTAGGAAGAAACAGCAAATGAGCAGGTGCTCCAATACTTTTGTCTGTACAGTGTGTGTTCGCCAACATTAGGGGAAGTATGAGTTTTGTGATTTGGGGATAACAATGTCCCCTCACAATTCAATAATTAAACTGGTCACTAAAAGCTAATAGAGCCTGGCAGCAGTTGGACCACAACATTCCCAGTGTAGAGCCCGTGTCCCCTGGATGAACTGCACACACTCTGCTGGCTGTGATTCAGTGGAGCTTCTAAATCAATGGTCTATTTCTGGAAGAGTAAGTCAGCTGACCTGCAATCAGAGTTATTAGTGTTTGCCTTTACATCGTAATAAACATAACAATATAGACAAAAAACGTCTGATATAAATCTTTGAGATACTTGCTGAAAATAGGCACAGCTAATTAGACTCCACAGTGAAAGTGAACCACAATGCATGACTCAGTCTTGAACACTAGAGGGGGCTTCCATATCATACTTCCTCTTCACTGTCCCAACTGAGTTTAAAAAGTGCATTACGGTAATTTTAAAGGTTCCTTTAAAGAGGCTGAATCATTACATACCAAATATAACTGTTTTTCCATTTTGTAATATAAAATACAAGTAGTCCTGAGTCACATTCTTAAAATAAAGAATACAATATACATACATGGTCTAAAACCATACAGAAAATACTTCTACCTACACAAAAAGCCAATATGATAAATTAACACAAGAGAAAATATGGGATGAACAGAAAAGTAACTCAAATGTCATCAATCATAATTCGCTATGTTCATCAGCAGTTTCCAAATATTTGATGTTATGTTCAATTTATTAATGAAGCATATAAATACATAAATAAATAAATAAGCAAATAAATAACAGCTGTTCAACAACAGGTAGTACAGTGCAATAAAAAAAATAAAACAAAGTGTAAAATATGAAGCTACGTTTATAAAAAAAAACATTAAGAGAAAAAAAATCTTTAACCAGAATTTCATCATAATTATGGACCTAATGAGATAAAAAAAAAAAGAAATTAATCCACAATACTGGAGCATTCATAGAAAATGAACAGGCTCAATAGCTCAAACTCTCTCACTCTTTATGGGAATCATGGAACAGACAGGAACAATTTTGGAAAAATGATCTTCACTAGTTTTATTTATTCTTGGCTTAAAAAAAAAAAAAAAAACACCAAACACCCACAGCATTAATACCACCTCCATAATATTGGATAAGTCCCCCTTGTGCTCTCACATCAGGCCAGACATAGCATTTAAGGCATGGGTTTTCATGGAACACATCAAAAACCCTTAGGTGCTCATGATCCTGTTGCCAGCTTACAGGTGATTACAAACGGTCTTGCAATCAAAATTTAGCCCTAATTCTAAAGCTTGACCATTTTGTATTGCTTTTATTATCTTTATTATCTTCTTTATTAAGTTTATCAACTGTGATTGGTGTATTTATAGATGTGCAGGTAATGATGGTAAAGATTTGGTAGAAAGAGTAAAAGCGGACATCTAAATGTAAATAAATTAACTTTTTAGATGATTTTCTAATATTTTATATTTACTTCATAAACACCATGGAATATCATGAAGTAAAGCAAGTTTAATATATTTAAAAATAAGAAGGATGATTAGCACGTTTCACGTTCTGGTAGAAAACCTCAGCTGAAGCTTTCTTTCTGCGTATAACAGACTGTATGCTGTCTCTGTCCTTCCATACTGCCTTTCATCTTGTCCTTTCATTCAGGCCTATATCCATTTATCTGTCTCCATTAAGTATCAATTTCTTCCTCCCTCCCGCTTTCTCTCTCTCTCTCTCTCTCTTTCTCTTTCTCTATACAATTTTTTCTTTTTCTGTCCTTTCTGCCTTTTTGGTCCGGATGTTCTGGCTTAGATGCTATTTTGCAGATTAACTATAAAGAGTCAATTTCAGCCTACATTTTTATATCCATACATAACTATACATATATGGCATGTAATGGTTCTCTTCAAACATTAGGACTAAATTCAAAGCACACTACTTTCTGTCTAGCCATTTCTCTGCAACAGATGCAGCCCCAAAATGCCCAGACCACCCAGGGTTATCCTGCTGCTTTCTGTACCCCCATTACAAGATCATTTATCATGTGCACAGAGCCCTCCCTCCACTGGGACAGCTCTCCAGGAATCCCTCCACCTCTGGTCCCCCACCTCCACACTCCAGTCAACTACTCCTCTTATACCACCGGCAGCACCCGAGATCATTTCCAGCCGACTGCAGATACCTGCAGCAGAAGCAGCAGCAATCAGGAATAAATCATATCACTCGCTGGTACAGAGATGCTGCAGAGTTCTCACCCCGCTGCAGGACCGCGCTACAGCTGAACTACGTTACCCACATCTCCTGTGGGAGCAGGAAGTGAGCGGCTCATGAATACGAGAGCAGCAGAGCTGAACTGAGTGATTCACTGCATGTTGAATGACACTTAGTACAAAGCCAGGCATGAATAAAAGATGGCAGATTCAGCAGCAGAGTGAGACACAGGTCCCGCTGATCCCTGCTGAACACGGAGAAATCTGGACTGTGTGCAGACGTGTGTGAAAGGCCGACTTCAGCAGAAAAGAGCGAGATTGATGGGTGTGATATTTAAGTGAAAATGTTTAGGCTGATGTGCTACAGTAACATGCTGAGTAACAGAGAAACTCCAGTGAGTGACACTGTGGGAGGTCTGAGCTGACTGAGCGCGCTCAGAATTAACATCCGAGCTGAATACAAACGCAACAGACAACAGCACACGTCAGTCAGTGACAGTTTTAACTGCTGTGAAAATAAAAGCTATTGCTTCTGGATAATGAAGCAAGAGGCACACAGCGTCTAGAAGTCTAAATGAAACATATGTTGCAATTAATTTGACTTTTTTTTTTATTAAGCGTATGTACTGAATTATAATTCAGAGAGTAGAACTTGAATAGGTCTATGCTTTTTGTAATATGTTTTTAGTGATCAACATTTTCAGCTTTGAAAATAATTCTATGAGACTATATATTGTCACTGTCCAATAAAAAACAAGTAACTCTCTTATCTCTTTACTACATAATTTAAACACACAAACTGTGTCAAACTTTATTGATGAATGGACCAATAGAAACTCTTCAAAATGACCTGTAAAACACTTTTTACATTGACTTCCTCCTGTAAAGTTGCTGTTTTGGAGATACTTGCTGTTCATTGGACAGAGACAATATGTAGTATATGAAAAAATATATATTTTGCCATCATGTCTTTTTAGGGTTTTATGTTGAATAATCTGTGGATTACTAAAATATATAATCAATTATTCATTTTATCAACTAATCAAAAGTAACAAAGCTTAGAAACTTCATTTGCTATCTAGCAAAAAGACTATAAAGATAAAGTGCCTTACTAAATTATCCACAGTTTAAATGACAACCCCCCACATATAGAAGATAAATAAATTCCAATATATTTTCCTGTCGAAATGTAACACCAAGAATGCAAAGTGGCAGGTAGAGGTTGCTAAAATTTTGGAAAATAACCCCTGAAATATCATTATTTTAGAGGCATATGGGCCATCAGGGTACATTTTTGCGTTTCATATTTTAATTAAATCCTGCATATATGGAATGCATAATTAGTATCATGACATGCTGGATCATTAATTTTTTACTGTTACTGTAAATCATTTTTTTTATTAGTGGTGTGCAATGCAATCATATTACCAAATAAATTGTTATGTTCATTCATTTTGTTGTAGTAGTTTAATCTCCTAATACTTGTTTTATTAATTCAATGTTTCGTCATATCCCCAAGAATATTGTTATCACAAAAATATCCTGAAATGTTGTCCTATTATTTTAGGACCATATCGTCCACCCCAGTTGCAGGTATAAAATATAACAAAACTAATTTTCCCACAATTTTATGAATTAGAAGGAAAAAATAAAGAGACAAATTGTGAAGGAGTCATTTTTAGCATTTACTATAAAATAGCTTGTGTTTCTGCTACATTTATGGCATATTTTGACATGGCTTGTAATGTAACGGTTGAGTGGACTATTTTTTTTTTATTACACTGCACTCATTTCCATTTGAGACTCCCACACCTCACACTAAAACACCACTTCAGTTTCTGAATCAGTTTCTCTGATTTTGCTATTTATAGGTATATGGAGGTATTCTCCTCCACCAGTCTTACACATTGCTTTTGGACAACTTTATGCCACTCCTTGTGCAAAAAATTCAAGCAGATTATTACTGTAAAATGTTACAGCAAAAGTAAAACTGTATTCCACACTGCCATGGTTACACTTTGACAATGAATTTACAGTTTATAGTCAACTATCTAATCAAATATTAAGTTGTATTTTATCTGACCAAGTCAATTAGTCATCATATTAGATTAGTTTTTGTTCTCCAAGACACACATACAACACAACTACCAGTGAAATAACAGTTAAAATGTGAAACATTTAAAGACAAACATCTCTGACTGGTGGACCTCAATTTAGGATTATGGGTAGTGTATTTGTTTCCAAAGAATGGGGGGATATAATATAAAATTTGATAAAGCTAATAACAGAGGGCTTATGGATTTGACTGCAGTGCTCAACATCGCATCACAATCTCATAAATCTTTTTTTTCTGGAATTTAAAATTGTGGTTTCTAATTCCACAACCAGATTAATAGGTGTGATAAAGTATCAGATGTAATCAAATCTGGTTTCTGATGCACAAACGTACTATTTAGGTTTAATACAGAGTTGGGAGTTTAAATGTGAGACAGGCACAGACATCAATCTTTTTTGGGGGGGATATCCATCTTAAAACCTAAACCAAGCAACCAGATGCCCTTCACACTGACATTTAAAACACAGAAAATATTTTTTCCTAGAGCAGATCTAATGACAGTCAAAAATAACCATCTGTAATAGTCAAGCTACTATAGAGTAATTCTGAGGCTCTTTTTATCTGTAGTACCACGCAGTGTGTTTTCTGAGTGGAGTCGCATGCAGGGAGCTCAGCACTGGTCCAGGAGTTTAAGCACTAACATAATTACTCTCTTCCGCAAGAGCACTGCCATGGATGCAAATCATCCAGCCATGCTATTTATAGACAACACAAGGCATTGCTCGAATATAATCAAGCAGACGGCAAGAGACACGTAATTACTCCGAGAGCAAGGCTCACGAACGAGAAGCAACAGGTCTTAGTCATGTGCAGGTTCACGCTGAGTAAATCAGCTCATGTCCAAGTAATATTTCAGAAACTGCAATAGAAAAGTGAAGCACTTTTGTAGACTTTTGAATGTAAAACTGGACTCTGAACTACAGAAATGACTTTTGCATTCAAAAATACACCGATCAAGAATAGCATTATGAACATCCTCCTTGTTTCTACACCCATTATCCATTTATTCAGCTCCACTGATCATATAGGAACTTAAGATGAATAGAACAGCACCAATAAAGAAGCAGATACAGCTTGCTAGCTAATGCTAGCCAATTAGCAAAACAAGCTAATACAGTAGTATATATATAGTATTGGTAGCTCAGCTCTGTGGAGTCAAACACTCTGTCCTTCCTGAAGAAAAATGAGAAGAGAACTTTATCTGAGGAACTCCTGCTGTTGTTCCTCAATGTATCAGTATTTTTAGCCAAGTACCATAGAAAAACAAGAGCAAACAGCGTTCATTCACTCAGAAAAGAGATGAATAGAACTGCGCAACCGATTCACAGCCTAGAAAAAAGTTCCTCTCTTTCCCGAGACAAGCCCAGAATCGATCCTGGATACAGAATCATTTATTCAGCATAAATAAAAAAAAAATCCCTAAAACTCTGGATATGAGGTGCAAATAAACTTCAAGAGAAGTAACTATAGTCCTTTTAAATATATTGATATTGTAGCTTAAAGGATAATACAGTATTAATGCACACTGAATTGAATTGATATGTTAGCTGGAAAAAGAAGGGAATTGCGGTTGGTTTTAATACTGTAATGCCTCTAATGGCTTTATTAATAACAAATTGATATTACACTTATGTTTTACTTGAGCTTTTGAGAAATATTTCTTTGAATACTTACATTTTGAGTATTTTAGGACCATGTATAGTGTTTATGGAACTATTTAAAATATTTATTTGCTGTTGTATCTCTTTTAAAGGTCAATTGTTTAAATGCTTCAGCTGTTTTTCTGATAACGAAGTCTGATTTCTTCATATATTGTAAAATTATCTGGTACAAAGTAAACCCTATAGTAACCAAAGCCTTCATTTAAAGCTTTTTTTGTATATAGTTGTTTTATATCATATGCACTTCTAATAGTACAGTCACAACCCTATATTAACCCTATATTAAAGCCCAGTCAACTAAAAAATACAGTGATATAGTGTGAAACAATCAGAATATTGAAACATAACATGATATACATTTTTGGTCATACCGCCCAGCACTAGTGGAGTTACAAAAATATAAAAGCTGTACAAACAAGGAGGCGGACCATATTGTTATGCTTTATTCATATATTTTAGAACACAACAGAAAAATAAAGTGTTACCTGGTGATATGATGTAGAAGAAGTCTTTGAATTCATCCATCCAGACCTCAGCCAATCGCCTGTTGTTCTTGTTGATCACCTGACCCGTTCCACCAGGGAAGCTGTACGGTGTCGCTTTCCGGAACACGTGGCCCACGTGAGAACACGTGACGATCTCCAGAGAGCCGCCGCACTGCCAAATCTAGACACAAAGCGCTCCAAATATATTTATCAGATTTATACCACAGCTCCTGGTAATTACCATCATCATTTTAAAGCCCCACTATCAAAATAACTCAAATTCACGTTCAACCCAACTTGTTGTGAATTATAGCCGACAAGCGATGCAGCAAACGTGCGGCTTCATCAGTGCCGTGGCAGTTTAATTGGGTTTGGCTGTTCCAGTCAATTTCACCATCATGAGCTGCCAATCACGGTCACTATTAGCAGTAATTTCATTGTTGGCTGCCATCGCATATCAAGTCGTGAACTTACCCTGAAAGACATTTCCAAGTTCTCTCCTCCCCATATGTCCATTCCAGGATCGTAGGTGCCAATCTCCTCAAAATAGCTCCGGTCGATAGAAAACAGGCCGCCGGCCATGGTGGGAGTTCTGCAGCAAAAGTGTACACAGATTTAACAAATCGGAGAAAGCTGATCAAATGCTACATGTCATGGAACAGGAGCTAGTCTTGTGTGTACTTTTGCCATGTTCACTGAAAGCTGAAGAACCTTGCATTAAACTTGTGGGAAATGCATAAGGCAGCGCTTTAACAACAGATCACTTCACACTTCACTATTAATTAACATACTGCCAGGGTTTTCCAATGATGGTGATTTACCGTTTTTGTTTGTTACCAGGGGATGGGGAGGGGTTTGGGCAGCCGCCTTGCAACAGCAATTGTCAAACCTAGCAGAAATCTAGGAAATCTTGATAAGAAACTTAACGAATTGCATATAGCCTTAATCTCAATGTAACAAAAACAGGTCTATGTGGACAAGCAGCTGAGAGGACACTCTATTCATATGTTTATTTAAGGTGAATAATTCTATTTAATTCTATTTAATTATAATTATTTCACCTCCACATGTCCTTCCCACACACTATTTCCCACAAAACAGTGTGTATTTTGTTGTTTGCACTGCCATACAGAAAACATGTCACATAAAGCTAAAAAAACATTGGATTTGGGCCTGTATGTACAACACTGAAAAAAACAAGAGACCACTTAAAATGATTAGTTTCTTTGAGTTTACCAAATTGAAAACCTCTGGAATATAATCAAGAGGAAGATGGATGATCACAAGCCATCAAACCAAGCTGAACTGCTTGATTTCATGCACCAGGAGTGGCATAAAGTTATGTGTAGTGTGTAATCAGCTGTTTAAGACTGGTGGGGGAGGACATGCCAAGATGCATAATTTTCGTTATTTCAGCCATTTTTCATTGTCCGCTAATAAATGCTCTAACTGACAATATTCTTTATTAAGAGTAAATTATAGAATAAAACAACAATGCTCATTTTACTTATACCTATAACATATACAGTGCCCTCCATAATTATTGGCACCCCTGGTTAAGATGTGTTCTTTAGCTTCTCATAAATTGAGTTTTGTTCAAAATAATATAGGACCACGATGAAAAAAAAAAGAGTAAAATACAACCTTTAACTCAAGTGAATTTATTCAGTAGGAAAAAAATCCCACATTAAGAAATAATTATTTAACATCAAATCATGTGTGCCACAATTATTAGCACCCCTGATGTTAATACTTTGTACAACCCCCTTTTGCCAACAAAACAGCACCTAATCTTCTCCTGTAATGTTTCACAAGATGGGAGAATGCAGAAAGAGGGATCTTTGACCATTCCTCTTTGCACATTCTCTCTAAATCATCCAACGACCTGGGTCCTCTCCTCTGCACTCTCCTCTTCAGCTCACCCCACAGGTTTTCAATGGGGTTGAGGTCTGGGGACTGAGATGGCCATGGGAGGAGCTTGATTCTGTGTGCGGTGAACCATTTCTGTGTAGATTTGGCCACATGTTTAGGGTCATTATCTTGCTGAAAGACCCAGTGACGACCCATCTTCAGCTTTCGGGCAGAAGCCACCAGATTTTGTTTTAAAATGTCCTGGTATTTTAGAGCATTCCTGATGCCATGCACCCTAACAAGGTTCCCAGGGCCTTTAGAAGAGAAACAGGCCCACAGCATCACTGATCCCCCGCCGTATTTCACAGTGGGCATGAGGTGCTTTTCTGCATACTCAGCTCTTGTGTTACGCCAGACCCACTTAGAGCATTTGTTGCCAAAAAGCTCTATCTTTGTTTCCTCTGACCAAAGCACACGGTCCCAGTTGAAGTCCCAGTACCGCTTAGCAAACTCCAAACGTTTGCGTTTATGATTGTGAGTGAGAAATGGTTTCTTCCGTGCATGCCTCCCAAACAGCTTGTTGGCATGTAGATAGCGCCTGATGGTTGTTTTGCAGACTTTGTGACCCCAAGAAGCTACCATTTGTTGCAATTCTGTAACAGTGAGCTTTGGAGAACTTTTTATTTCTCTTATCATCCTCCTCACTGTGCGTGGTGGCAAAATAAACTTGCATCCTCGTCCAGGCTTGTTTACCACTGTTCCAGTTGTTTTAAACTTCTTAATAATTCCTCTGACAGTAGATATGGACAGGTGTAGGCGAGTAGCGATTTTCTTGTAGCCATTGCCTGACTTGTGAAGGTCAACACACATCTGCCTCACTTGAATGGTATGTTCCTTTGTCTTTCCCATGTTGAAGATAAATGGCCTCTGTCACGTCATATTTATACCCCAGGGAAACAGGAAATTGTGAATTACTAATTAAATGTTCCTACATACTCTGATCAACTTCGTAAACTACTGTAGAAGTGACAGAAATACTTTTATTAAATTTATTTCCTAAGAATTGTTAGGGGTGCCAATAATTGTGGAACAGGTGATTTTATGAAGAATAATTATTTCTTAGTCAGGGATTTTATTTCCCCCTTAAAATTTACTTGAGTTAAAGGTTGGACTTTACTTTTTTTTCCCATCGTGGTCCTATATTATTTTGAACAAAACTCAATTTATGAGAAGCTAAAGAACACATCTTAACCAGGGGTGCCAATAATTATGGAGGGCACTATACCTATAAATAGCAAAATCTGGTCTCTTAATTTTTTTCAGAACTGTGTATATAATAAAATACAAACCTAAAAAGTCTACTGATTAGCAATGATCACACATTGCAAAAGATATAAATGCGTGTACTTTAAATTCTACCACTACTATTTTCAGCATCTTAACCCGCTGTCTCTCTGACAGATAGAAGATGCTAATTCCACTGCAGACAGCTCACTGATCATGCCTGGCTTTTCTAACTCGTCCCATTTAAAACCCATCAGTGTGGTATGAGTAATTTCTCAGAGGAGAACCTCTCCCTCAGGTTCAGCACTGCATTTTCTCTCCATTTTCGGGGTGCAGGTGCTTCATCCGAGCTGGAGATGGTTGGCAGTGATTACAGATGGCTGCCAAGAGAGAGCAGCTCCCTCAGGTGCCAGACTGGATAAGAGCTAAAAAGCATGAAGATCTAAAGGGCTAAATCATAATGACGTGCTGTTGATCTCACCTTCTGCTAAACAGCTAAACTAAATGGATAAGGGTGCAGCTCTGAAAACGCATCTAATCTGTTTAATGATTTGAGAGTGTTTTAAATGGATGTGGCATTTTATTTTACTGCTATTAGTGTAATTAACTATGTAGCTCTAAAAAGTATACAGAACTGGGGGAACACTTCTTCACTTTTACATTATTCTCCATTCTATTTTGATTTCTGACTTTGTTTCTTAAGCATAATATTTGAATGGCATTAGTCTTACC
The DNA here is from genome assembly GCF_023375975.1 of Astyanax mexicanus. Taxonomy (NCBI): domain Eukaryota; kingdom Metazoa; phylum Chordata; class Actinopteri; order Characiformes; family Acestrorhamphidae; genus Astyanax; species Astyanax mexicanus. Next base: position 29,683,285 of record NC_064418.1, read on the forward strand.
TGGGGAGGTGTGGTAAAAAGTTCAGATTGCTTAAATCAGATTTTTTGCTCAGATCAGGTTGGGCCATCTTGACGATTTACATTCACAGATGTAAATGATCTGTATCTGTGTATGATGTAAATAAATCTGTCCCTGAAACACCTCACATGCACACATTGATACGTGTATAAACGTCGCCTTTTTCACCACCAACAAAAAAACGTCATATTTAAGGGATGACTCATAGCTCTATAAAGAAAAAAAAATGGATGATTTAGCAGCTCATATGTGGAGCATCTTTTGATGGAGTGGTTTGAAGTACTTGCTCAGGTCGAGGAGGTGAAAAAAGATCAGGCGGCTTGCTTTTGCTGTTTTTGCAGCCATAGCTGCACCGCTGTACTAAGAGATATCCGATTTAGGACCACATATGAAAGTGACTTAAATCTGATTTGAAAAAAATCGATTTTGTCACGTTCACACACCTATAAAAAAAAATCAGATCTGAGCCACATTGGGCAAAAAAAAATCTGATTTGAGTCACTTCAGCCTAGTAATGTGAACTTAGCCTTTGTTACATTGTATTAATTAAGTCTGGTAAGTTTTGGTTTTATACAACAGTTTAGTGAGCGGACTAAAAAATGTAATTTCATGCTGTTGTCATCAGCTACACTATGCGTCTCTCTACTTTATATTAATTGGTTTGTAGAAACTCTAGCTCTCTGTCAGAATCTGGCTCGCCTCACATACATGCGGCCCCACAGCAGAGCGAGTGTAAAGATTATCCCTGGATTACTTTCATTTCTGTTTATAAATAAGGGTTAATCACAGTCTAAGCGTTCATGTCTATACCGGCTGAAAAATGATACTGAATGACAAAAAAAGTCGGATTTCGACAAACCACAAATTCTTTTTTCTACTGTTTCTCTGTTTAAAGACTGGCTCAACTTCCTGATTGATCTGCAATTCTGAATAATCTAGAAAAGTACCAAAGAAGATAGGTGTGAAAATACCCTAAGTGTACCATATACCGTATTTTTTACCGTATTTATAAGGCGCACTTAAAATCCTTTAATTTTCCCAAAAATCAACAGTGTGCCTCCATCCAGTGCGAGCAGTAAATCCACTCCACTGAAGTACAGAGTAATACAGAAATTTCAGTTTAGTTCTCCAGCATCTAGGAGGAGTAGCATTAGCATTAGCTGCTAAACGCTGTTTCCACATTAAGAGTGGACTATTATCAGCCTGTAGCCTGCTCCTATACCCCGGTAAGCACTGCTGGAGCGGTTAGCCGCTAATGCTAATGCTACTCCAGCCTTGGTGCTGGAGAAATTTGAGAATCTAAGCTTGTAACTGTAAATAAACAAAAGCACTTTACTCACCCAAATAAACAGTTTTCAGGAGAGAAATCTGTGTAGATTAACATGCAGCACTCGTTTGACTTCGAAAGAAAGACTTTTTTAATACAGATTTGTTTACTTAGCTTCGCTTTACTTAACTTAGTAAGCTATCCCCCCATCACAGCGGTGAGACCTGCTGAGTTAGAAGTACCTTATAGTGTCTCTTAAAATGTGCCTTATAATCCAGTGCGCATTATGTATAAAAATAGACCAAAAAAAATAGACATTCACTGATGGTGTGCCTTATAATACAGTGCGCCTTATAGAGTGAAAAATACGGTATATTAATAGCATGGTGCCACAGCTTCAGGCTAACATCTGTAAAAAAGTGAAAGTAATTAATACTCCTATTACAGCATAAATATAAGACACAAGTAATTCCACACCAATGTTTAAAAGCAATACCATACATTTTAAGAGGTGAAATTCCTTTTTATCAACTTATTTAGATCTATAATATGCTTTTTAGGGATTAAAAAGCAGAAAAAAAAAACAATTTATAGCATTTATAGCTAAATAAATAGCATGTTAGAATGAGAACCTTAGTGCTCTGTCAGAAGCTCAAGAGCTCAAAGTTCCAGCAGCACTGGACAGCTCCAGTAGCTCCAACAGCAGTGATACACTCTCAGCCTTCCTGAAGACAATGACTCACGACTTCCTCCCAGCTCTCCTGCATTTTCAAAAAGACTCACTCTGAGACATGCAAATTACCTGAAGAGTGAGCTCACACTGAGCGCTTGAGGTACTGAATTAGGCTGAGTATATTACCACGTAACAGTAGAACCTCACAGTAACAGACTTCCTCTGCTAGAGGTTTTAACTGCTCATACTATGAACTAACTAACCAATCTTAAATCTTCAGCAGGGAGTTCCAGAGAGCAGAGTCTGAGGTTCATATTTGTATTTGAGAGGAAAACATTTTGTCTGTCCCAACAAATATGTTTATTTGGATTATATAATGATGCACAAGTAATTTTAGTAAAAAAATATTATTTTATTATTTATTATGTTATGACTTTTTTTATGCCGCTGGTACAATAATAGAAAAATAATGATTTTTTTTACTTTTAACTATTAATTATAGTTTGGCAAAATTATATTTTGGGACATTTGTACTGCCTGTAAAAAATCTAGAATAGCACTGTCCATCGCAGTCCACTCTGTGTAAATGCAGGGTGCCATTATTGATACATTAGTCATTGTGCTCATTCTTACAAAAACAAACACATAAATACACACAATGGGCGATATCATAACTATAGGATTATTGTGTAATTATCGTTACAAACCTAATGCCATGCGATCTTTATCTGTATGTGTTTTTAACAGAAATGTTTAGTAAAGTAGAAGTACTTCACTACTGTATGTAGGTACTAAAATACTGTATCTGTGTCTACCGGAGTATTATTTTCTAATTCTCCTCCTTCCACTTTTACTTCACTACATATGTTGGATAAGTTTAATACTTTTATGTTAGGAATCATTTTATCACTTTTATCACTAAAGTCAGAGTGGTAGATTCTCTGCACTGTCACCGGGTTTGATGAAATTCCCCATGATTCAGTGAATCAATTGATCGAGCTGATCCTATAAGAATACGTTACTGCTCTCATTCTGCCTTTATTGCTGAGAACTTTCCACTGCTTTCTGTAATAACTACACAATACACTACTGTACTTTTACTTTCAGTACTTCACTTTTAATTTTAGAAAAGACAACTTGAAATATTTTAGTACAAAAATATTAAATACTTTAGTACTTCCACTCATGTGTGGTTCCCAATTTAAACTGTCAATTACCCAACCTACTTATTAGGACTCCCCCTATCACTAGCGGTGCCCCAACACAAGGAGGGTGAAGACTAGCACATGCTTCCTCCAATACATGTAAAGTCAGCCACCGCCTCTCTTTTCTAACTGCTGCAGATGTAGAATTGCTGAGTAGCATCACAGCGCACTGGGAGGAAAGCGCAGCAACTCGGTTTTGATTCATCAGCTCACAGACGCCTGTGCTGATCGACATCACCCTTTGAAGTGATGTGGGAAGAGAGAACGCATCTACCCACCCAGAGAGAGCAAGTCCAACTGTGCTTTCTCAGGGCTTCGGTGGCTGATAGCAAGCTACATGAACCTGATTCGAACTGGCGATCTTCATAGTAGCAGCGCTTTAGACTGCTGGACCACTCAGAATCTCTACTTTTTTTTTTTTGCACTAAGCAACAGAAATACCAAACTTGTTAGAAGTACAGCTAGGTGTATATGATTTTATTATTTTTGTTTATCCTTTTTTTGATAATGTCAGATAGGGAGCAGGAACGAGACGCAAGTGCGAGAATTTATTGAAAAACACAAAATAAACAAATAACTCAAGAAACAAATAAACACTGAATATATGGAGACAAGAAAAAACAACGGAACATATAACCTCACTGACGTGAGAATGTACAACCATGGACAAGTGAGACAGAAACAAAGGGAACTATATTTAAACACACAGAAGGGGACAGGAAAAAGAAACACCTGAAGGCAGGTAACGAGGGGGGCGGAGCTACAAATGAACAGGTAAGCACACAGACAGGAGCATGTGGAGGAACACGAGACTGGGGCGGAGCTACAAATAAACACAAAAAGAGCACATAGACACAGAAACAGACAGGGAACAAGGAAAGGACGTGACAGATTAACCACATACAGAATATTTTAACCCATCATTTGTGGCAAACTGTTTTTATTTAAGTCACTAAATCACTGAGACCTCGAGGTAAACTTGTTACCACTAAGATTATGCAAGAAAATGCTAACTACAACACTAATTGTATTCTTCTGTTGTGCTGTTTGAGTCAGAGACTGTGCTTAGTGTTCATATCTATAACAACTTGACATTATAGGCAAATGCAGCATCAAGAGTTTAATTGTATATATATTCAGCTTGAACAATGAAATGAGCACTACTCTCCCACATGGGCAAAGGTGTTATTCACTATGTATGACCGTGACAATTTTCAGCAAACAGTGCTGCATAAAGAGGTGCATTAAAATCTCATCAATATTCACAATATGCCTAATTTAGTTTCTCCATAAAAGATGACAAAAAAAATCCATTGTGAATAAATCAAAGATATTATGTATTTGATACACTTAGCCTTGGTTAGAAAAACTATCAGACAAAAGAAACAGTACTTCAGTCTAGACATATGAGACAGAGAGCTGGAGTCACTGTTAACAAACCTAATTACATCAAATTCAATTAGCTGCCTTGTTCTGGAATCAGTTGCAGATCAACACAAATTGCTTCCATGATTGCATGAGCTCCGTTATTGTTTCTCAATTATGTATCACTAGATCTTTTACCAGAAGTGTTCTGTACAGAACTGTAAGATACAAGAAAAAAAATGATTCACATACTTTGTAAAGACATATAATATATTTTAATATGTTGACAATTGTGAACTTGGCATTGGGTTCTGATGCAAGTTACTAAGGTACTTAGAACACACATACATTGTTGATTAAATTTGCATTTGCAGTTACATTTTAAGCTTGGTAAAATTTACGTTGTATTTGATTATGTTAGCAATTTATTATTAGATAAGTCTAAGATCAATCCACACATACCCAGATATTTAAAAAAATCTGAATATTGGTATTTTATGCCATTAAAATAGAAGTAAACTGTACAATCTATGGTTTCAGCATTACAGGAGGTGAAATATAATAAGGCAAATGAAATAAAAATGTTACAACATTTTTGCTCCTTGAAATTCAGCAAAATTTTATAGAAAATTCAGCTGAAATGTTCTTATTTTTTTTCTTATATCAGCCCAATATATATTTTTTACTATAATGTTTAAGTGAATCATATATGTATGAGTATAATAATATGTATATGCCTCAGTGCCAGATTACTTTTACAATATATTTTACTCCAGTCAAAAATACAATAGGAGCATCATCAAGATAATCATGTTGGGTAATTTATGTTTGTCAGAAATGTCCTGTATTTGTATATATTCCTGTATTATATATAAATAAATATATTTTTAAAATCTGACATTGTGATAGACTCTCAAACCATATATTTAACAGATGCAAATAAACTGAATAGCCTCAGAGTGTTATCTGTGATGAACCGAATGTTAGCAATCAGGCTAGCAAGGTGAAGCCTTCTGACTAGATCTGCTAAACATTATTATTTTTCGTCAGACTGATGGTTAATTATTTACTGTATGACTGACTTAAACAGTGTGTGCAGTGTTCCCTTTGTCTGTAATCAAACTGGACTTTGCATTAAAAATAACCCAGAGTTTGATGGTATTGTAAACAGACATAAACACAGGACTTGCACAGTGGGTTTAAAAGAGATAAGCATACAAAAAAAATGCAACTGAAATCTCCTGCAGCACCGGACAGCTCTGATAGAAAATCATCAATGACTCACTACTTCCTCCCAGCTGTGCTCCACCATCATTAAAGAGTCAGTCTGAAACGTGTAAATTACCTGAAAAAGCCGAGCCGGGAAGAGATAGAGCTTCTAAATTAAGCTGAGTGTGTCAGTGTAACAGGAAAACCTCACAGTCAGAGGTTTCTTCTTACGGTGTCTATAATGGGCTTAACCTAATGTGTAAGACCTTCGGGCCACGTCATGTGACCCTGACCTGTGGGAAAGGTTGCTTGACTTTACCTACTTATCATTGCATATGTCAAGAGGAAAACCATTTCCATTCCAATTTTATTATATGATTAAACAAAAAATCATTATTTCTCAGCTGACAGTGAAGGTGTGATCTCCAGCTGAACACTTCACAAGTCATATAATTACTGTTATTTGTGTTTATTCTAATATTACTAATAATACAATAATACACTTAGACTCTGTTCATACAGCAGGCAAAAAGGGTCGAAATCCGTCAGATATGTCACTGATGTGTTATTACTATTACTATGGATATGTGAACAGCATAAAACACACTAAATGTGAGAGTTCAGTTAAGATTTGGCCCGATTTCATTTGTCGTATTGATATCTGCAGAAATGTGACTCCATCTGAACAGCCAGATCAGAATTCATGTGATTTTTAAGTAAAGGAAAAGATAAAAATGGACAACAGCAGTAAGGGAGGTTTTCAGTGGTTGGAATCAGACAAACACATATTGCAATTGCTTTGTGTTTCTAAAGAAATGGCTAAACCTGGCTACAGTAGCATAAAAAAAACATATGAAAAGTAGTGGTGTCAATCGATTAAACAACAAAATTCTGTGATTAACTGCGATTAATCGCATTTGTTTTTCTTCAGACGCTAATTTTTAAAGTGGATATTTAAATGTAAATAAAATGTGGGAAATTAATGTAGGAAATGTAAAATGCAATTATATGTATATTAGTGGTGTCAATTAAAATAATAGTATATATTTGAATGTTTGAGGGTAGATCAATGTAGGGTGCTGGAATAAAGAATGCATGATGGTAGAGAGAGGGAGAGATAGAGATAGAGAGATAGAGAGCGAGAAAAAGAGAGAAAGAGAGAGAGAGAGAGAAAGAAAGAAAGAGAGAGAGAGAGAGAGAGAGAGAGAGAGAGAGAGAGAGAAAGAAATAAAGCTCTCTGACCGGGTCTGAGCTGAAAAACACAAAAGCCAAAGAAGTGGCCACTGCCAAAAAACATTTTTTACAGTGAGTCTAAATGCATTCTCAGTGATAATCCTATCTGTCAGCCAATGAAACTCCTCGATAGCACCTGTGATTCTTGTGAAGATGATCACTCAAAGTTATCAGTTCTCACCTGACAGGTAAGGTGCGATCTCCTTTGCGCCTGTCCATCTCTCGCTGAGGAACTGGATACCATCGGAAGTTCAGCTTCCAGTTGAATCCTCCATAAGTCATGTCTGAGCCCGCCATGTACTCAAAAGTCTCGTCACTGATGACGTCAATGATTGGGCAGACCACAGCTTTCCTAGAACAGCAACAAAAAACTTACATTACAAACAGAATTTTAATCAAATCCCTTAAAAACAGATGGGGTCACTGAAGCCACAGAAATTGGTCTAACTGAGATGGTAATAAGCAATTTCAGTTTGAAACGCTTTATACAAATGACTCAGCTGACCTTACTCTACCCACCATCAAGCTGCGTAAAAGCTCATAAAGAGCATTCCAAATTTCAGGTGGTTGGGAAAAAAACTGCTTTCTTGGCAGGAACTCATGCACTTAGTCATATCTTCCCCAGAATAAATGTTTCATATGAATGTAGCTCTAGAATTGGACTTAATTTTGTTCTTAAGGAAAGTTCTCACAGTGCAGAGTCCTTGTCATACCTTTGGCCCAAAACTGATTTATTATTAAGTTCTAACAAGATCCAGGAGGCATTTTGGGCACCTAAGCACATTATTCACAACCATTTATCTCAGCAAAAAGAGTTGAGCTTGTAAAAACTTGTAAAAAACTTGTACAAACTCCAAATCTCAGTAGAACAGGTGCAGATAAACATAAATCATCAATTTCTCATTTTTAAGAAAGTAGGTAATACTTTCTGAGCTAATTAATCTAAAGAACAAACAAGACTTGGTTAACGCTTGGAATTCTCTTTTATAACTCAAGACTAGTGCTGTAAAAATTGTCATTGCACTAATGTCTGGAATAGTGTTCACTATAATGTATACAGCTCTGGAAAAAAATAAGAGACCACTTCAGTTTCTGAATCAGTTTCTCTGATTTTGCTATTTATATGTATATGTTTGAGTAAAATCAACATTGTTGTTTTATTCCATAAACTACGGACAAGATTTCTCTCAAATTTCAAATAAAATATTGTCATAAAGCATTCATTTGCAGACAATGAGAAATGGCAGAAATAACAAAAAGATGAAAAGCTTTCAGACCTCAAATAACGCAAAGGAAACAAGTTGATATTCATAAAGTTTTAAGATTTCAGAAATCAATATTTGGTGGAATAACCCTGGTTTTTAATCACAGTTTTCATGCATCTTGGCATGTCCTCCTCCACCAGGCTTACACACTGCTTTTGGATAACTTTATGCTACTCCAGGTGCAAAAATTCAAGCAGTTCAGTTTGGTTTGATGGCTTGTGATCATCCATCTTCCTCTTGATTATACTCCAGAGATTTTCAATTTGGTAAAATTAAAGAAACCGATCATTTTTAAGAGGTCCCTTATTTTTTTTACAACCGAATTGAGGGGTTTTGGACAAATACAGTAGAAACTAGACAAACAGTTTACAGATGCCCAAGAATCACAGAGCCTGTGTTACATACATTTATGCATGTTTCTTGAATAGTTTGCCTCTGCAGCAGCTGAGAATCCGTGTTTGTGACACTCGGGCCAATGCCAAAAAGTAAGGATCAGAATATAAAAATTTAAACTATATAACGACACAGTTATACCAAGCAGACATTAAAGAGCCCCAGTATGCTTTTTCAGTCGTGATTTCTTCTGTATAACAAGTGTCTAAAGAGTTTCTAATATGTCTATCTAAGTGCTGACTTAAATAACCCATAAAGGACCCATGTAAAAGCTTGTGGGTGTGTGTAACACGATATTCACGCTAAATGTAATTCCACAGCACCTTAAGCTTCTCCTCAGTGAGATGTAAATGGAATATAGAGGGAGGTCAGACAGACGCACAGCACTTATATAAAGAGAGTGAATCACATCTTCTAATGGAGAAGCAGACTAAACCAGAGAAAGCCAGAGAAGAGAATTCAGAGGCACTAAAATGGTAAAGCATTCAGAGACCAAAAGAGGCATAGTACTCTTTAAAAAAAAAAAACTAAACTGTTAAATAGGCAGTCTAAATGAGCTTTTAAAAGACCAACATTAGTTCTGAATAAGAAAAAACAGTAGAGGTGGAAGCATGGTGTTTTCTATGGTATGTCTGAGGTGTTAAAACTCTTTTCCAGACAGGTCAGACTTTCTGAGCTAATTATAGGAAGTTGGAACAGGCTGTTATCAACCATTCAGCACCAGAAGAAAAAATGTGAAATGAAATGAAAATCACATAGCAGTACAGCCACAAACGATTCCCCTTAACTACCCCTGTATCTACTGTGACTGTAGATTCTGCTTGTCACAATAACTATATTTGTTCGGATTATATTCTGTCCCAAAAAAATTGTGATAAACAATAATATTGTTATGTTAGGACACTATTATGCCAATTATAAAGTATTAAAATAAATAGCACAGTAATGCAAATACTCCTTAAAAAACAGTGAACTCTTATATCATTATAATTTTAACTTTGGAATAAAAACATTTTTTTAAATCCCAAATAAATCAAACCTAAGTAAACTAAAAATCCTGTTTTTAAAACACATTAATTGACTCTTCTTGCTAAGATAAACATAACTGAAAATACTGGGATCAGCAAAAATGATTGAGGTTAGAGATGGGACGATCAATCGGCAGTGTATCGGTATCGGCCAATTTTTCAGCCAAAATACGGTCTCGGCGATCGGCCAATGTTCCTTTGATTTTAGATGATCCGGAGTTTAGGGTTAAGCAGTTAAGCAGTGCTGTTTGTGGATGGGCGGTGAAAGGGCTCGCTTACAGGAAGCTGCAGTTCCTCATCCAACCACTAGCAGGAGCTGCAGCAGCAGCAAAACAAGCCCCGCTGTCTTTACCCAGTCAGAGCTACAGCCCAGCCACGGGCTACAGGGCTCAGCTCAGCCAGTCTGGAGCGTTTTTACAGTTTCTGCAGTTCATTTGTGTATGAAATAAAGGTTTTAACCCAACTAACTGGATAATACAGCTCTCTACAGTTCATCTTTCAGCCCAACCAGTGAGACATGGAGCTGGTTGGGCGTCACGGAGTCACTGCTGGGATTACATTATAAACAGGTCAGTTAGCGCGCTGCTAACCTCAGGATGTTTATAACTACGGAGTTTAGTGGACACACCACGGCTGCAAGGTTAGACTGTTGAAGGCTACTGAAGACTATTAAAGGCTATTGGAGGTTATTGAAAGGGTTATTGGAGCAGAAATCAGTAAAGGCTGGTTAGATAAGTGATTCACGTCCTCGTCCCTTGCTGCGGTGAAACTTTTATATCTCTGTTTTATTGCTGTAACTTTACTTACTATAAAAATATGGCGTTTAAATCAGGTCCGCGCTCTTAATTACAGTTTGAAGATTTTTGCCCAATCTAAGCTCTAGCTGGAGTGTTAGATTAACGCAGTCTTACACACTGCTTTTGGATAACTTTATGCCACTCCTGGTGCAAAAATTCAAGCAGTTCAGTTTGGTTTGATGGCTTGTGATCTATCGTCTTCTTCTTGATTATATTCCAGAGGTTTTCATTTTAGTAAAATCAAAGAAACTCATAATTTTTAAGTGGTCACTTATTTTTTCCTGAGCTGTATATCAGGGTATTTAAGGTTTAATAGTATATCATAGTATTCATTTATTCATTTTAGACTGGGACATCTAGACGTTTTCATCTTATACAATTTTTTACATACCGTACCGTACCACTAAAATAGTGGCCATAGCCGACACCGATTATTCTTAAAAAAAAAAAAACGGATATAATACTGCTATAATTCTGATATCATTGTGCATCCCTAGTGTTTTAGTGTATGAAGTATAGAGAGTTGTAGCTCATGTAGGCGAAAATGACAGAATGTAGCAAAGTTCTTTAGTGCACTCACTAAACTGGAGTGTGAAAATAAAACTAAATAGACTAAATACAGGTTAACAAACACATGAGCCTTGCTTCACTGAACCTCTGGTCCAGACACTCCCTCAGACGTTAGGATCATCTGTGATGATGTGCCATGCCAAACTGAACCAGCGTACAGAGTAGTCATGTTCTACTTAGATTCAGGAGCATGAGAAAGGCCTAAAGCTATAAATTATACACTTTGAATTACTACATGACAACAGAAACTAAAAGAATAAATAAATCAGACATTCACCCTGTCAACAGCAGCGACACTGGCCATCTGAGCATCTATTAATAATGCATTCATCTCGCTGTGTGCGACTAAACAGAGCACAAACACAAAGCTCTTCTCTGTTTGATTTCTCTATTTATATTCATTGTTTTACACAGCAGTGGAAAGGCCCAGCACTTCCAAAAACAACAATAAAAACAACTATAATTTGCTACTGATCATTCAGTAAAAGCACTGAACACTCTACTGGCATTACTACTGTAGTCTTTCTAAGCTCTCTTTTGGCCGAAGCGGACAAACCCACCTGTCTTCTTTGATCCGTGACAGCAGAGGTTCCAGCCAGCCCACCGTGCACTCGCAGTGCGCGTCCAGGAAGGTGATGACCTGGCCTCTTGTAGCAGCAGCACCTCTTAGCCTGGCCCGGATCAGACCGGAGCGCTGCTCCATCCGCAAGATCCGCACCGGCACCTCCAAGGTCTTCACATAATCCTCCAGCTTCTTCTTCAGGAAATCTGCCAAAGAGAAGAGAATGTGTGGTAAGCCAAGCTTTCACTTCTACTCTCTGTACTTTCACCTCAAAACCAAGCTTTCACTTCTACTCTCTGTGCTTTCACCTCAAAACCACAGCAATGTGAGAAAGCTGGGAAAGAGCTGGGATGGCCTCTGAGTATTTATGTTTCATACAGTTCCTCTTGCAGAAATAAATACACAGTTAAGCTCAGCTTATTATTTCAGAGAGCCCTACCTCTCTCACTGGCATCGTCCACCAGTAGAATCTCCACCAGCAGATGTCTTGGAGAGCGATTGATGACACTGTGCACAGTGCGCAGCAGAGTGCTCCACGCCTCATTGTGGAAAACTATCACAATGCTAGTATTGGGAAGGTCGTCCGGGTACACCTTCGTCTTACAGCTAGAAGAAAAAATAAAAGTAAGATTTTTAGCCTTTTACACAGCAGCAGGAGAAGCAGGGCAGCATGACGAAATCTACAGCTCTGAAAATACATTAAGAGACCTCTAAATCAGTTTATAGGTATATGTTTAAATAAAATGAACATTGCTGTTTTATACTATAAACTATGGACAACATTTCTCCCAAATTTCTCATTTTCTCCAAATAAATTTCTTCCAAATGTATTTGGAGAAAATGAGAAATGTCTGAAAAAACGAAAAAGATGCAGAGCTTTTAGACCTCAAATAATGCAAAGAAAACAAGTTCATATTTATAACGTTTTAGAGTTCATTTTCATGCATCTTGTCATGTTCTCCTCCACCAGTCTTACACACTGCTTTTGGATAACTTTATGCCACTCCTGGTGCAAAAATTCAAGCAGTTCAGCTTGGATTGATGGCTTGTGATCATCCATCTTCCTCTTGATTATATTCCAGAGGTTTTCAATTTGATAAAATCAAAGAAACTCAATCATTTTTAAGTGGTCTCTTATTTTTTCCAGAGCCTTTATATCAGGGTATTTAAAATTTAGTAGTATATCATAGTATTAATTTATTTTTGTATTTAGGCAGGGTATTTAGAAGTTTTCGTCTTATTTTACTTTTTAACATACAGTACCAGACAAAAGATTGGACACACCTTAACTTCCGTGCTATTTTATTGTTTTAGGATGTACTGCATTGTAGATTAATACTCAAGTCATTCGAACTATGAACAAAAACATATTGAATTATTTAGTAAACAAGAAAAAAAAGTGTTGCACCCCTTATAATTTAGTCAGCTTTGAGTTAATCACCTGTAATGGCTTTCAGTTAACAGCTGTGCCTGGTCAAGAGTTAATTACTCGAATTTCTTAAGTAAATTCTATTTGAGTAATGTTTTAATCCATATTATGTCAAGAACTACCCAACTAAGTAAAGAAAAGAACATAAATCAGGGTCACTTTGAAAATACTGACGTGTAGTTGCAAAGACCATGAAAAAAGTTATAATGAAACTGGCTCTCAGCAGGACCATCCCAGAAAAGAACAAACAAGAGTTACCTCTGTTGCACAGAATACATTCATGAGTTTAACAATTTTTAAAACAGACTTTGAAAACTGATTATTAAATTGGCTTTTAGCCCATTATAAAGAGTAAGCATATTTTACAGGTAAACAATGGCTTACTACAATACATATACTTACATACTAAAGTATATATCAAATATTTATTATTTGCAAAATAGAAAAAAAACTAACAATAAATATGCAAAATTCTTTTGAAAAAATAATGGAATTTTATGGACAGCTTAAGTTGATTTTTTTTACTCTAAAATGTCTTAAGTTTCTCAACATTATCTTAGCACTTTCTGTTGCATACCACAGTACCACGGTTAAAATAAACAAATATATATCTCATCACTGCCACACATAAACCTTTATTACTAATTCAACAATTTTATCCACAAATTAGTTAATATAAATTTTAAACATTAGATAGAAACCCATAGAGAATCAATCGCATATTCCTGTTATCTACATTATCTAAAGATCTAAAGACAGCTGGTTTAACCCAGTGTTTGTTGAAGGAACATCAGTATGATGCAACACCGAGTGTTAAAAATAGAATTGTGACATATGTCAGAAAGAGGATTTGTCACATATGGTGTATAGCACCGCACGACATCCTGCTCTGTCACTAATGGCTTTATGTACAGCTTCATTAAATCTAACTGACAAAACATTATGATTCTCTCACACACACTCTCTAGTGCCATTTGCTGTTAGGACAAGGTGTTGGTGGAAGGAATAGAAGTTGTCATTCCATTCTCAACTATGTAATTAATTACACCAGTATGTAATTCTTTTTAATCTCTTAATAGATTATATATTTAGCCTTAAGAATATGTCCTTCTTATGCTTTCTGTTAATATGAAAAATTATTAAGTGAGACCTTTAACGCTTGTTTCAATGAGCTACATCTAATAAAAAGAGTAATTTCAAATTAGTTTACAGTGGCATCAATATGAAAAATTATACAGTCTTCAACTAGATTTATAAAGCACTGCTGTTTCATTGGCTTCGGGGCCACCTTTTATAATTTGATATTTATTAATGGGGCTAAGGTTAAGCTTTGAATGGGGCTAAGCTATTTAGATGGACAGGTAGGGTCAATAACAAAAGAGCAGCATAAATAAACAACATACCAAAAAGGATAGTGAGGCAGTCCAGGGTTATACACAGAAAATCCAATATAAGAGTTAAGGAAAAAAGGCGAGGTGATAAACAAAATGGGTCGATAACAAGGCAATAAATAGAACATAGGCAAGGGGAAGGGATGGCCAAAATCAAAACAGATTGGTAACGATAAACAAAACAAGAAACACTTTGTATGAAAGCTAGTAAACTAGGTGTAATACTCAGCAAGGACAGGAAGGAAATGAGGGGTATGTATACAGGGGAAAACAGGTGTGAGCAATCAGTAGCTTGGTGAGTGGGAACACTGTAGCGAAACAGGCAGACTGACAGTCAGTCTGTCAGTCTGCCTGTTTCTGCCTGTTTCGCTTGCCTGTTTTACAAAAAATAAAAAATAAATTCTCACAGATTCTGACCACTAACCATAGATAAAATCTAATAATTTTTTGCATATATTGTATATTAGTTACTGGGGTGTCAATGGACCTCAACTCTTTAAGTGCATGCATTGCGGAGTTAAACACCTGGTTGCAGCAAAACTTCCTTAAATCAAATTCAGACATTTTGCTGGAAGTTTTGCTGGTTGGAACAAAGACATTGATTTCCTGTTTATCAAATTTTTAGGTCAATATTGATGGTGTTGATATCAGACGTGCCCGCTCTGTTAAGAACCTTGGCTGCCTAATCCTTAACTCTGTTCTCACCTTTGACTCTTATATTAAGCTAGTCATGAAAGCTAGCATGAAAGCTTTATTATTTATGCAGTATTGCTTAATTACATCCCATGCTTAGTGATGACGATGCTAAAATGTTAGTAAACGCCTTAATTATTCTTTCACGCATTGATTCCTGCAACTTATTGTTATATAGTCTCCCAGTTAAACTACTAAATCGTCTCCAATACATCCAGAATTCTGCAGCTAGGAAGCGTACAGGACACATTACTCCTGTTCTCCAGCAGCTGCTCTGGCTTCCTGTTGAGTTTAGGATTAAATATAAAATCCTTCTCTTCACCTTCAAAGCTCTCCATGGTCTGTGTTCTTCATATCTGTCTGAACTCATTTCTCTGTATTGTAATTCCCACTGTCTTTGCTCTTTGGTCTTCTTACTGTCCCCTCAACCAAACGTTCTACCTTGGGTGTCTCTAAACTCTGAAACTCTCTTCCTACTCCACCTTTTTGCAGTTGCTCAACTTTAACTTCCTTTAAATCAATGGTAAAGACATTCCATATTTTCCGACCAGTAGCTTTTTCCTTCTATGCTGTTTTTTCCCTCTCCCTGTTTTTGTAAAGCATCCTTAGGTTTGGACACTATATAAGTTGAACTTATTATTATTATTATTATTACTATTATTATTAACTCACATTCCTATTCATCGTAATGTGATTCAACATTAAAGTAATAAGAGTAGGATATCCAAATTAAGTAGATTAAAGTTTAATGCTGAAGATGCACAACCTCTTATCAGCCTTGCAGCCCAGCTGACTGAGCAAAGCCCCTCACAGAGAAGCTAAGCATCGTTTTTCTTTCTTTTTTTCTATGTAATATATAACAGACCTGCTTCTGCAGACGTGAACCCCTTTAGGACAGTGATTAGCTGAATCATGCGCATTAATAAGGGCATGAAACCAAAACTTGAATAAAACGCATACATTGCCCTTCTACAGGGCACCTATTAAAAACTTCAAAAAAGGACAGTGCTCACTAACTCAGGCTAAGAAGTGCGTCCTTCCCTCCCCAAACCCAAACCGCTGACAGCAAGGACACAGTCTCCTCGGCTCCATGGGACACCTCGGTCTGCACAGACACAGGATCTGGTGGAGTGGGGGACGGGCTGGGGAGGCGAATCAGGCGATGTGTCCCTTTCTGATCTTAAATAAGGCATGAGGCTGCATTAGAGGTGGAGGCGGCTCAATAATGGAGGGAGAGTGACGGAGGATGAGTGCAGAGTGAAAAAGAGGGGACATGAGGAGGAAGGAAAGCGGGGGATCCTCCTCTCTCTTCTTTCAACAGCATGACAGAATGAGGGTAAGAGGGCACAGGATGGCGTTAAACTGCATGCGGCCGCCCACTGTGAGAGCCTGTGGTTTGTTAAAAGCTAGCATGTAACACCCTCATGTATTCCCAATGATCTCTGTTTGGTGTATTATTGATTTGAGTGGCAAACATCGCAGTCACGCTGCTTTATTATTACAGAGAGACCCTGACACCACCTCTCACTGAAGTGAGTTTTCCAATTTTTTATATTACAACTTTCTCTTTACTTACTTTTGCACTTTGTATGTGTTTTTTTATATTTTCTGTAAAGCTGGGCATCATTGAAAAAAATTATGTATTGACAAACTTAAAATATTTACAAGAATATGAGTGTACTCATTATATCTTTTCATGGGACAATACTAAATAATTTTTAAAATACAATTTATACAATAGTTAATTCCGACCTCACAGTTTGATTGGTTAAGAAATGTTTTTACACTAAATCTGAATCACTCAGCGGACACGTTGCCAAGTAACGCCATATACACATAAGACTTTTTTGTATGATCGCCTCCACCAACCCCAGCAGCAGCATTAGCTTAGCACAGGCTAGCACCCAACCAAGGCACGCTCACCCGCAGCTCGCAAAAGCAGTGTATAAGACTGGTGGAGGAGAACATGCCAAGAGGCATTAAAACTGTGATTATAAACCAGGGTTATTCCACCAAATATTGATTTCTGAACTCTTAAAACTTTATGAATATGAATTTGTTTTTTTTTGCATTATTTAAGGTCTGTCACCTCTTGCATTTTTTGTTATTTCAGCCATTTCTCATTTTCTGCAAATAAATGCTCTAAATGAGAATATTTTTATTTGGAATTTGGGAGAAATGTTCGTAGAATACACATTTAATTTTTTTAAAGGTTATGAAACAAGCACAAATCTATTTAGTGTTTCAGGCTGGAAAGGTGCTATATGAAAAAATACAATCTATTTTATAAAGAGAATTACAATAAAACAGTCAATTGATTGAATACATTTGCTGAACAGCACAAATGTACTGTAATGCAAACCACGTTCAGTTGCTTATTTCTTTTACTTCTAAAGCATTTAATTCTAACGCTAGCTCCAGGTTTCTCACCGGGTTCCAGAAATGAAATATTATGCCCAGTGAAACTGAAAGAAATTGAGGGGGAAAAAAGTACCCATCTCATTGGGAAACTAGGGGGGGAAAAAGAACATTAGCAGAGAAACAGATGTTAACAAATGCCTGCAAGAGAGAGCATCAGCATGAATAAGAGCGATGCCTCTCTCAGTGAGGCGAGCAGCCGAGTAAATCAGCAATCCAAGATGAATGCAGTAATGTTTCGCCCTAACAGCTCTGCGGGATTTCATTATGCTCCACAAATGGGCCTTGGGATTCAGCAAACAAAAACCTTTCTCATCTAGCTGTCACTGGCAGGAGAGAAAACACTCACAGTTTGTCAGTTTTAAGAAGAGGGCAGCAGCTCTTCTTTACGTATATAAATATCTTAGTTTTTTTCTTTTGTTGTAGATTAAATTAGTTGTCCATCAAATGTAAAGCAAAACTATATTATATAGTTGAATTGAAAAAAAAAGTGAATTAAAAAAAGAATAACACTTAAAATAAGCAGACAATGTTTGTAGTGTATTTTACTTTCTAAAATAACTCTATATTCCTCTTATTTAAAAAAAAAACAAAGTTTTACAATAGTTTGGACTTTTTTTATTAGAGACAGAAAAAATATAAAAAAAAATAGAAGATCAAAGTATATTTCTCCTATTAGTTAATTTTAAAAGACAATCAGATCATTTCTGCAAGTTAAAGACTACAGCAGTGAGGCAGCTCTGTCACAGTATGCTGCAAACATTGCAAACGACTGCAGACACTCGTCCCCTTAATTGTTTCTGAATCCAACTAAAAAATGATTGTACTTGTAAAACTAAAATATCTCAAAGGAGATGCAGAGTAAAAGCCTTTAACACCACTAACCGGTAGACCTCTTCAGAGTACCTTACTCAGCTCAGCACAGTTAGCTCACAAAAGGCTAGTAACCACACAAACAGCCAATGATGCAGACCAAATTTAACAGCCAAAAGTACAGGAGCACGGAAAACTAAAGGGGTAATGTCCAAAGTGATGGAGTTTTTAGTGCTATATAAGCAAAACCTTTTGGTTGTTTTTTTTTTTTCATTCTGAGATCACAGATTCTGGCATCTGGTGCTCCACAGCGTTGAGGCTGATTTCAAAAAGTATGTTGAACAGACGGAAGAACTGCATGATGATACATTACAATGTTCAATGTGGAATTCAGCGTCTCCCTGTATCTGTATCATTGATCAACCGAACATTCTAAAATTGGCCCCAGAAACAAAAATCTGTCCATCTTCACTTGGAAACCAGAGACCACACTCGGTTGTTTAGACCTGAACCACATGATAAGCTGTGATGAAAAAATTAGGGTTGATTTCTGAACAATTAAAACATAATTATTGTTGTTTCTAAAGGACTTGTTTTCTCTGCATTATTTTGACCAATTCTCATTTTTGTTCTCAAAGAACTTCAACATTAAACATATGAATGTTAAAATAAAAAACAGTATTTTCTTACTAGAACCTGTATGGTAGGTCAAGGACATCTGTTTTGGTGTTGGCAGCTGACTCTGCCTGCTGCTCTTTCCTTAATACCACCCCTTAATTCCACCCCCGAGGTTGCCAAGAAAGCTAGCAAGCAAACCTTAGCTGCTACACATCGTAAAAAGCCTTGTCATTTGTTGTAAAAGCTTGATGACCAAAGACAGAATAAAATAAGAAGAGTAAATATTGGCAGTGAGTTTGACAGATGGAGCTTTGATAGAAGTTATTAAACTTGTCCTGCACTTGTTCTTGCAGGTACAGTTTCCTCAGCTTGGCAACCTGAGTGAGCTTTGGGTGAGATCTGTGGAGGGGTGGGCGAACAGACTCAGGTGTTTTAAAATAGGACTGCTGTAGTGATTTCACTTGCTCTTTCTCATTTTCTAATAATTTCTTTTAATAAATATTTGTATCTATTTGTTCATATGTTAATCTTAGGCCTGTCACGATAAGAATTTTTTGTGGACAAATTATTGTCACAGAAATTATTGCGATACACGATATTTTGTCATTTTAAAACTATTAAATGCCACTGATATAATGGTAATAGAATAGCATAAAAAAATCTATTAAAGATAGCGAAAATTGAATTCATCATTTAATATAATTACTTAGGGAATTATATACTTATTTCTTCACTTACTTTAGTCCACACTGTGTTTATGGAGTCACAGTTATTAAAGCATTATAGGCTAAAATACTGTTCACAAACATACAAATAAACACAATAGATGATATCACGATTCTCAATAATTATTGAAGTTATGTTTATTTGTTGTATGATAAATCGATATTGCAATTATTGTGACAGGCCTAGTTAATCTACAATGTTTGTTATGTTTTTTATTTATTTACTAATCTGACAAGTAATTCTAAACCTTTGAACTGCTGTAAATGTTAAATGGCAGCTGGTTCAGCCTTCTGAAATTCTTACCCGTCCAATCGAACATCAGGCAGACTCCGGTTGAGTGCAATCATGTCACTAGCCATCAGGTTGAACTGGTTGATTTTAAAGAGTTCCTTCATCTTCTCCTGGTCGTCTTTAGGGATGATCACAGCTTTCCCCATCTCTCCTGGTCCCTCATGAGTACGTGACATCACCGCTGGAGGACAAAAATACAAATGTTTAAATAATTCTAACAACATTTTTTCGTCGACTTCATTAACTAAACAAAGAAGCAGCTTATTACTATCATCATAATCATCTAATGAAACAAGCCTCGATACTGTAGACTAGAATCACTGAGGCGCAGAAATGGAGTGTACTGCAGCACACAGAATGCACTATGCTTTGGCAGAAGAGTGTGAGTGGTGACCAGTTTTCTGACTCACTGATCCATGTTATAGAGAGTGTCAGGCTGTCCTTGGACTATAACTTACTACTTGGCTATACAGCAGCATTACACTGCAATCCTCTCCAAATACTTCATACACTGGCAGGGTGCGGTATGGTATGGTTATGAGCAAAATCACTGTTATCACTATTTGTTATCAAGTTTAGACACTCTGGGCCCTATTTTAGCGATCTATAGGCGAGCCATCAACCACACATCGCGCAGCAGCATTTAGGGCGAGTCTGTGTGTCTTTGGTATCGTGAGGATGCAAAAAGCACGCCTTGTGCAGCTCAAAATGTGCAAAAGGCATGTACTAATTCTCTTAATTAATCATGGGTGTGTTTTGGGCGTAACGGGGTGCACTCTGACTTTTGTGTGTTTGTATCTTAACAGTGCAGCACTTTGCGTGTCTCAGCAAGAATACTGGATACTAGAGATGGACCTATCAGTGTTTTTTGGGGCCGATTTCGATCGCTGATCGCCTTTCATCTCGATGGGCCGATTGCCGATACCGATCTAAACCGCGTAGTTATAATTCTAGGGGATTGATCCTACACAGATGAACTTAAGAAAACTGAAAAACGCTTCAGACTGGCCGAGCTGCCTCTGTACCCCGTGGCTGGGCTGTAGCACTGACTGAGTGAAGAGAGCGGGCTTATCTCTTACTAGTGGTTGGATGAGGAACTGCAGCTTCTTGTAAGTAAGCAGTTTCACCAGCCATCCACACACAGCTCTGATTAACTGCTTAACCCTAAACTCCTAAATCAGATCAGCTAAAATCAGAGGAATATCGGCAGATCGCCGATACCGTGTTTTGGCTGAAAATCAGCCGATACCGATACACTGCCGATCGATCGCCCTCTCTCTACTGGATACTAACCTGCGCCTTCATGCAAATCAAACTGGATTTGCACACTGCAGCATGTCCATATAAGTGCACGTGTGCACTTGTGTAGCTAAGTAGGTAATGACGAGTAACTATGGACTGTTGTCAGGGTTTTAATCAGTCAGTGATGCACATGTTTTTTTCCGCTGCCAAACACAGCAGAAATTTACCTGAACACACCTTACTTCCAGACCACCACACCAGTCAGTGTAGATATATTCCTAAACTCGGACACCATTTTGACAGCGCGAGCACAAGGTGTGAAAATAGATTGTTGGCGATGTGTAAGTGAGCAACGAGCCACGCAACACACTTTGTGCAGGGTGTAAGATAGAGCCCTATAAGTACATTATACATGACACACATTCCAAAGCATTTATTATTTCCTATAATGTGTTCATTCCAGCCCATGGTGCTGGTAAGTTTAACAAGCGTTTCCTTAGTCAACCGAACCTTGATGAATCTGCATGTGCCTCAATGTGCTTAAAACAGCTTAGACCTCATATTTGATTAAATCAACTTTATGGTAAGACTTAGCCTGTTGCAGCTCAGAAACACAGCAAAGCTTAAGCCATTTCTCTGTTTTTCTAACCTGGAGAAAGTCATTCACGCATAAATGTCTTTAAGAAATTACTTGTGTAATTTGTTTTACATTGGTATTAACCGGTCTCTTGTGCAACAATTGCAGATGGTCCAGAATGCTGCTGCCAGGATCTTGACTAGTACAAAGAAAAAGAGCACATTACACCAGAGCCCACTTCTCTACACTGGCTACTAGTCCAGTATAAGATGCTGTTCAAAGTGATTTTATTTTTGATTTGTGTTTAAACACTGAATGGTCTATCCTGCTTCTACTTTTCCAGTCAGATTACACTCTCAGCCTTGGAGCGTTCTCTAAGATCATCATCCCAGAATTAGCTTGAATTAAACTTAAAGCTCATTGTACGTTTGCGGTTTATGCCCCAAGAATATGAAAACGCCAAAACTCGCCAAGCCACTTCAATCTCGTTTTTTGAATCAGGTCTAAAAACGTACTTGTACAAACTGGCATTTAAATAGCGGTAGACTGTGGTAGTATTAGATGTTTTTAATGTATGTTTTTTATTTCTTGCTATTGAGCTTATTGGTTTTATTTTGTTCAGGGTTTATACACCTTTTACAAGGTAAATTCAAAAATAATAAACAGGGATTATGGATTAATTTGTGTCAGATTAAATTAAAGCCTTTTTTATTTTACACTCTGCACTTTTTTCTTAAAGTGAATTTATTTAGTCAGATAATTATTTATTGTAAAGTAAATGTAGTTAGAATTTTAAGCATTTTCAAGCACTTTCAAAATCCCAGCACTTTCCAGGCCTTGAAAACAGAACGTTAAAATTCAAGCATTTTCCAGGATTTCAAGCACCCGTATGAACCCTTTTTGTTTTATCTTGTATCATTTTATTTATGTTTTTCATGTTTTATTTGCTCTTATCTTCCATGTACAGCACCTTGGTCAATGCATGTTGGTTAAAGGTCTCATACCATTGTTTTTTCATTCATTTTAAAATGTCTAATTATGGTCTCTAGTATAAAGAATGCCATGTGAGCTGTTTTTAGTAGGAAAAAGTGCTTTGGTGTTTCTATTTAGCCCTGCTTTAGATCACTGAATTAGTGATCCCTGAAGAAAGACAGGTTTTGGCTCTTGTTCATGAATATTCATACAAGCAAATATATCACCTCTGATTGGCTAACAGCACTGCAGCAGAGAACGCCTACCAGCCTCCCCCCACAGTCAATTTTACAGCTCTAAAACTCAAACAACAAAATGTTTTTAGAGATACAGCCTTAGTTATAAAGATATAGTGCTAAGTGCTAGGTAAGGTGCTAGGTTTCTACTTCTAGTATAAATGACATGAAAACAATGTAACAATGCAACTCACTGCTCCTGATAATACAGTGCCAATATCTAGAGGCAGAATAATGGCATGAACCTTTAAAAAAAATCATCTACCAGTGTTAAATTCCTTCGATTTTCATTAATGAACCTGCGTCATTAAAAGAACCCTCAAGGCTAGAGACAACATCATCCTATAGGTTTATCACTCCATCTTTTTAATAACCTTTCACTGGAAGGCTTCAGGTCTGCAGGGACCACCAGGCTCATCTGCAGCAGGTCTGTTAAGAGGATTCAGCAGGAAGGCAGGATAAATGAGCAGCACGTTCTGACTGAGGGCTCGGCTGATTTGATGGCCTCCTCTGTTAAGAGGGGTGAGATGAATCTGCTGGTGATCAGGGTAAAGTTGGATAGGATTACGGTACTCCACAAACCGCAGAACAAACACGGGCTCGGGTGGCTCGGTATCTATACTCTGATCTTCATAGTATATGGCAGAAATTTCAAGAGAAAATATTGTATGTCTGTATGATCAATAAGAAAGGCATACAGTACTATAGGAGTGGGACTCTCTAGCCACCTTACGATTTGATTCAATTTGATTACGATTCAGAGGTCTGCCATGCAATAATAATTAAACAATTATAGATGAATCATGATGCATCTTTTCTTCTATCCAGGTACTGTTAAAGTAAAGTTTTTGTAGTGATTCATAATGAATCCTGCTGTTTAATAGGCTCTTTAGCCCTATCTGGACAGAATTAGTTTTTCAGGGGGACGTCTGTGTAAAATATTTCACACTTCTACTCGGTGATAAAAATCTTGCGTCCGGATTGCAATTGAAAAAAACAGGAGGACCAGTGAGTTTTTTTGGCTTTCTCTGTCACCTGACATCATTCACGTTCAGTAGCATCTTCATTTCCACTCGCTGTTGTGTTTACGTGGATCTCCATGGAAACACGTGCCTAAAGTGTAATTACGGTGCGTGGCAGCTGACAAATAGCAATTTTATTAAACATGAGGTGACTAAACTCAAAGATTTGATTCCAAATGGGTTTATATTTTTCTTAAAACCACGGAATTCAGGGAATGTCTGAGAAAAACACATACATGGTCGTTCCAGACGGGATTAAAATCAAATAAAATTGATATTTTAGGAAAAAAACAAAACAAAACTAAAAAACTAAAAAACTTCTGCATGCTGTGCTTCACTAACTGATGCCCTTTATTTCTCTTTTGAGGCTAACCAAGTGTCAAATCATTTCAATGTGGGATGCAGAGAGATCTGATATCCCACCACACACACATACTGTACACACTGCTGTCATCTTGTGTAGCAGCCACATCCAAAAATAGAACATATTTGAGAACAAAGAGGGCGCCCAGTTTATATTATGTTATAATACAGCTCACGTTTATTATTAGCCAAACTCTCTGGAAACTCTCTGTAATGCAGCCCACTCACTTTACTTTAGAAAACTATAAGCAAGACATAAGATAAGCTTCAAACAACAAACTTTCCATCATCATGAGTGTATGGATGAGTCACAATGTCAAAGGAGACAGAAATGTGTTAGCTGATTAAGAAGCAGGGATGTAAATATAATCTTTATTTTTTATGAAAATCGTAGGCAGCGTTAGCTTCTTTCCAGACTACAAGTATGTCAGGATTCAATCATGCAAAAATAAACATAAGACCATTAGCTGAAGCTACTCTGAGAATGTGTTTCTCTTGAATGGAAGTTGGGGTGGTGCATCTGCAAAAATGACTCATAGATAAGCCCTGGCTCTGGTAGAAAACAAGTCGATGAGGTTTCAGACATTTGATATGATATTCATGTATCATTCAGACACACGCTGCATCTCAACAGACCTCATGAAATCTAAAACTTCAGCGAGCGGCATTCTGACCGGGACCAAGAAAACATGCCACAAATTCATGTTCATTTAATATAAAGTAGAGTTGCACTATGCAACGAATGTTCAATGCTTTTTCAATACTACGTCATCACAAATGATTCGGTTCATTAATGTTTGATGCTTTTAATACTGTAGCTGTATAGTCCAGTTACTAGCTTCAAAAGAGTCAAATTAGCGCAATTTGATTCACTTCATAAGAAAACCGATTCACATCGCGGCCAGTGTGGCAGGTTTAAGGTAAATCTATTATTCTGAACAATTGGTTCAACTTGCATTTACTAATTTGACTCAGTTGAGCGACACACGCACATGCAAGCCAGCAGCAGCGAGAGAGCCGCAGTGAGTGTAGAATTGCAACGGCTAAGATAAAACGTGTCCTCTCTTATCTGCGACTTGTGGACAAAACGGGCTAGTGGAGTGAAGTGTGGGCATATTTCTCTTATATCGCTTATGAAGACGGGAACCCAACCAACAACACAAACCCAGATTACAAACGATGTTACAAATCTTTCCAGAGCAAAGGAGCAAAAACAAGCAACTTGACTAAGCATCTCTGAAAAGAGCTGAGAAGTGGAGAGGTTAGTGGAGTTAGTAAAGATACACTCTGTAGCTTGACTTAGATTTACTAGCGAATGCTAATCCAACTGTTCAAGTCTCAGGGATAAGCTAGACAACCGTCTTGCTGTGTGAACTTGAGATGTCGACGTTTGTGCGTTTCCATCGCAAACTGGATGTCAGGCACTTTATCGTTACATTGCTTTATCGTTACATTGAGCGTGGGCTTATTTAAAACTGTGAAATATTGATGAATAAAAATGAGCAATGAGTGTTAAAAATAACATTACATTACTAAATGTTCTTCTCGCTCTTTATTTTCCTTATTCTTAACTTAACTTCTGCCTCCCCTTTAAGTTCATACAGTCAGACTACCATTACATCTGTGCTACACAGACACAGAAAATATGATAAATCTCTAGCTCAATACATCTGCATGTATATATGGTTGAGAAAACCAAAGTTCAGAAATCTGATACAGCAGGTAGACAGAAATGATGACATGCCTGGCAGAAATTACAATTTTATTGCTGTTTTATTCTTCTTCCAAGTATCGGTTTGGTATCGAGAATCGTGATATTACAGTTGGTACCAAAGTCAAAATTCTAGAATCATGACAACCCAACTATGAAGTGGACAAATTCATAGATCATACAATTGAGTAAGAGGTCAACACAAGGGAGCCTGTCTCATTAATCAGGTTTAACCTATACATGATTTATAACTGAGGGCAAATGTAAGCTTGTTTTATAAAATTTCTCCATTTAGTCAGAATTAGAATTTACAGCTCACGCTATGCTGTAAAAATCTGTGTGAAAAGTGTGGGGTTAACCACTCGGATGTTAAAATGTTTAAAATATTTTGGAGTTATAGCTTTAAAATTAATTTTTCTTCTTTGAAAATCAAGAAAACGTATAATTTGAATGGTCATGAAATGAAGTACAATACAATAACCCTAGTATTTGATCTTTACACTTTTGCTTTGGCTTTTGGCCAAAACAATGTATTTCAATGCATGCCTACTTATTTATTTAAAAAAAAAAGGGACCATATTTTATACTACTTACAGTAAAATGGTAGACAGAAAAAAATAACAGTTTAGACCAATGATTGCAGAAAGCATGAACAGAGCAATGTTTCAAACGTGAACCAAACATTGCTCTAGTGCCCCTGCTGGCTGGTTGCAGTATAACGTGTTGTTCCATCTATGCCCATACGCTTTACTAACAATAATAAAACAATCCACATATCAGGCACCTACTTAGTTAATCGTATCATTATTAAATCTTTGGTTTTGTTCTGTTGGTCACAAATAACTAACTCTCTTTAGAAATGAGTTATTTGCCGTCCTTAAAGCCTGTTTTTAACAGTACTTAAATACGTTTTGCATTTTTTCCCTATTTTTTTGCGGTAGATCAGTTTTGTTCTTATATCCATATCATATAGTACTGTAATTTTGTACATTTTAAAGTGATCTTGCTGTAAATTTTACAGCATTTCAGTAGTGTATTTTTTAGACTTACTTAGTTTATTATATATTGATGTATTCTATTTTTCTTTTAATCTTTTTTAATCTTTAATCCTTGGTGAGGAACAAAAAAAAAAATGACTTGTTTCCTTTCAAATGTCAATAAACTCTTT
Source organism: Astyanax mexicanus (assembly GCF_023375975.1). Taxonomy (NCBI): domain Eukaryota; kingdom Metazoa; phylum Chordata; class Actinopteri; order Characiformes; family Acestrorhamphidae; genus Astyanax; species Astyanax mexicanus. Next base: position 29,710,540 of record NC_064418.1, read on the forward strand.
GATCTTCTTGATCATTTGCTAAAATAGCCAGAGTAGGCACATCAAGCTCTGCCTTTGGTCTCTGCCTCAGCTTCATTTCTATAAATGTGAAGTGAATGGAACCAAAGAATGTGTATACAGTCACTGGTATAGATCAACACTCTTGAAACTGCTTGTGTGTTATTGATTTCTGGAGTAAAATATATTTTTCCCTGAGCAATTCTTTTTTTCCTCTTAAATCGACCTTGAATGAAGAGCTGTGCATGGCCTGACATCAAAAATGAACCTGCATGAGGCATAAGCTGCCATGACCATAGGCTCCTGATTTTGTGAGAAAGTGAGGGAACAAAACTGTTTAACTGAGATAAGCTACATGTCCTGTGGACTGACTACTAATAACTTTAGTTTGTTTTTCCTATTATAGCCAATGTGTGAAGATGCCTGTGAAGATGCCTGCAGGAGCTCCTTGTCAATCGTTATCTACTGCAGCCAATCACCTTAACAGATCTTTCAAAAACAGGTGGAAACTGCCAATCAGATTATTATATCTTATTCAGGATAAGACAGTTGGTATCGGTATCAGTACTCGGTATCAGCCGATACCAGAAAAGCTGGGATATATTTTATAACTCTAGTGTGACACTAGCGGTTACTAGATGGTTACTAGTTCTATACTATTTCATGATCACATACAAACCATGTTATTATGTGCTAATAGCTTATAAAAAAAATCTGATATGATAAATTATGCTGGGTATTTTAATACATTATTTCCAACTGTCTGTGGACACCCCTTCTAATGAAAGCACTGATCTACCTTAAAGAGGCACTTCAACCATATTTTGTACATTAATAACTGAAATTTGTCCCTTTGAATTAGTAAAACAAACCAGCCCTGCTTAAAATTCTTTATAAACATTTTCTATTTTACTGTGGTAATTTCCGCCTCTGCAGCACACTCGCAGGTTCAACTGTGCTATAGGCAAGGATGATGTGTCCGTGTACTTTGGTTTGCATTAACTGAGTGTGGCCAATGATGTCCAACAATGCAAAATGCCATGGCTCAAGTGTAAGTGGTCATATCCAAGAAACAAAATGAAAAGCATTTTTATTTTGCAAAAATGAGAACATAAAAGTGCCAGTCAACATTGCTTACTCGACCCATGGTTTGTACTGATGTATTTGGGACAAATGTAAGGAAATGTCCCAGGCTGCACCCATTGCTAGGGAAGTTAGGAATGTGATGAGTTGAGGCAGAGATCATCAAACAGTTTATCACAACAAAGATTTGAAAGGTAGTACAAAGACTCTACTGGGCAAGAGAAACAGTTACCCCACAAATGCAGGAAAAACTCCTTTATATTTTGGCAAATTCTGTTTAATTTTTATGTTTTAAAGAAAATAAATGCAATTTAAAAAACAATTGAGCAAATGCCAACATAGTTTATAGTGAAACTGATGTAGTTTAATAGCAAAATCAAATGAAAGTGAAACAAATGAAACAATTATTTATTTTCTTATTTTGTGTATTTCTGTGTGTATTGTGTTTATATCTGAACTCTGATTGTATTCCCTTTAATTCCATGATTCCGTCCATATTATCCATGTTGCATAGGAAAAAAATGCCCTTAAGAAAGAAATAATAAAAATATGTCCCTACATTTTTGTCTATTTAATGTGTAAAGCATGAGCTTCGCTTTTCTATCTTTGTCAACTCACTGACTGTAACCGAAGTCATGACCTAAATAGCAGAGAATCTTCCACCTGGCACAAAGTTTAACAAAGGAAAACAGTGAATGGGTAACAGACTGTCACAGCTCTAAGCCCTGCTTTTCTTGGCACAATGGCTGCTCAGACCTCATTTGCCTACTTAATTCCCTAATAGCTTTTCTAATCATTTGAAATCCTGAAGCAGACATACACAAACATCCCTTTCTGACAACTTCATTCTGCGGACAGCGAACTATCATCAAGTAATTAGGAGAGAGAACAGAACGGACATTTAATATTCCTGGACCTAGATGAGCTGAAGGCTCTTTCCAGTCGGCAGCTGTGCCTGTCCCTCACTCGAAACCGAAAAGCTGCTTATCGCGCGAGTCGTAAACCTATTTACTAGGGAGAGCATCTAAGTAAAGTGAAGGAACCAGTCATGTTGGGGATTATACGGCAAGAAAATGGCAGCAGGCGGGCAGGCAGTCATTCATCACAGCAAAGTGCATTAGCAAAGACATCAAGCCACATGGCCAGGGAAGCGCTGGAAGAGATTTAACAGTTGGGAGAGGAAGAAGAGGAGAACTTGCTTACAACTTGAAAGTAAACACAGGAGAGGTTGACGGCACTATTTGTAAATGTCTTTTTTACTAAAAGTCTAAAAGAACATCTTGCTAGCTCACTGTGTATTCCCAAACTACACTTTTCAGGACACACTGCTAATGTGAGATGGAGTACAGCCTATAAATATGTATTTATTATACAACAAAGCAGAGCTTTGCAACACTGGCTGGTTCACAATTCACAACAAGTTTCCATGAGACTAAGGGACGGTCAGCACATACTGTAGAAGTAATACTATAACAGAAGCGTATTGTGTTACTGTAAACATATACTGTGGGTCAGTTTGCCGGGCATGGAGTAAATATAAAATACAATACACTATTACTACAAGAGAAAGGGAGGCATACATTCATGGTATTTAACAGAAGCTCTGATCCAGAGTGAGTTCCAACTGAAAATACCCAATATAGACCTAAAAGAGATTTCATAGGTCTGTCATAAGTCTGTGTTTTGATATTTCCATGCACTGGTGAGACAGGCTATGCCATTTTTGGTCCAGTGAATCTCCCTTGAACAAGTGTATAAAATAGGGAAGTTAGGAGCCAAGGAAATCTTACATTATTGTAAGTCAATGACTGTATAAAAACATCAACAGCACAGTGTTTCTCAGAAGTAAGGCAACCAGGCCAGGTTATGAATCAGTGCCAAAACAGCCCATTTCCATCCCATTTTTCTTTGAACTGTCTTTTTTATCTTCAGTTTCTATTTCCAACCGTTAGTTTTCCAACCGTTAGATGTGTTTATACTGAAATATTTCATATTTTCCCACAGAAAAAAAAAGAAGGCAAGGCTACATCTAGGAAGTAAGGGATTAACAGCATTGACTGGAAAAAGATGTGTAGAATGTTCATTGCGACCAGTAATACAAAATACTGACCATGCAGGGTGCTTAAACATCTGCTTTGAGCCCTTTTACTCTCTTAAATATTTTATAAATAAATTATAAATGGAAACAGACAAGTAATCATGCTTAAAATATTTTAAAAAGTGTTATTTGTAACTTATATACAAAATATAAAAATATAAACATAAAAAAATTAGGTTATTACCTGCTTTATCATTTTTTATATTAGTTCATGTCCCATAACAAGTGGCATGTCAGTGTATGACTACTGGAGACACAGCAGATAAATACAATTTATACCTTGTTCACAAACACATGATAAGGACCATCTGCGTTAGTGTATGCGTGTAACAAATTAATTAAGAACTTGAAAGTGCCTAGTAATCTCTTAATAAATGCTTAAAATGGAATAAATGTAAAATAAGGTGACCTCATCCCTTAACAAAGCTCTAATGGACCCACTCTGCTCTCTAAAGACGACATCTCTTTTAGGAATGAAATCGGGCCTTTATTTTAAGGCTTTTCACTCAGTCCCTTTGCGCACCTTGGCTTTATTTTTACTTGGCCCAAATTTCATCAGCTGTCCAGAAAAACAGAACCTAAAATATGAAGTGCTTAGAGAGAATGACCAGCACAGTAAGGTTGGACTGACCTCTGAGAGCAGGCAGGAGGGAGCGGTCCTTCCTGTCGTCGCATTTGTTACATTCGCTGAAGTAGAGCAGCAGGAAGACGTCCACCAGCACCCAGACCAGCGAGGTGGTCAGCACCACCTTACAGTAGACGAAGCGCCGCATGAGCCCTCAGAGGCGTCAGGAGCCCAGAGTCAGAGAGAAGAGGGGGAGAGAGGAGAGGACGGGCAGTGCAGGGGCGATAAAGCAGCACACAGAGGAGGCCCTCATCCCACTGAAGAAGAAGAAGAAGAAGAAAAACACAACGATCAGGTATTAGACCTGACATGGGCGTATTGGCAATAGAACATGTATCATGATATAGGGGTTATGATTCAATATATCGCAATACTGTATATTGCAATACTGTAAAAAAAAAGCCTTATATTGTGCGGTTTAAACAAATCATAAAAACTTATTATATAAAAAAACATCATCATATTTATAAAATCTGAAGTTGAGCAAACCCATGATGGTCAACCAGCATCTCCACACCGATCGACCAGCATGACCAAGCATGAACAAAACAAAACTAAATACAACATACAATGTGCTGATCAAGAACTGGTTTACCAGTGAGATTACAAGCATAGGGAATGGTTTTATCTAGATGACCAGCTATTTAACTACCACCAAAAGACGTATGTAGAACTTCTGAAAACCAAAAAAAAAAAACAGCACTGAGTTATTTTTCAGCAGGTAATTCTTGCTGGTTAAGATGTTTGCCCATATGACAGCATTGGATTAAATAGTAAAGTTTGCGCACCTTTTTACTGATTTGTTTGCATTTTTTTTTTTTTCTAATTTTTCCCCAATTTACACGGCCAATTACCCAACCCACTCATTAGGACTCCCCCTATCACTAGTGATGCCGCAACACACCAGGAGGGTGAAGACTAACACATGCTTCTTCCGATACATGTGAAGTCAGCCACCGCTTCTTTTCGAGCTGCTGCTGATGCAGCATTACCGAGCAGCCAGCGCGCTTGGAGGAAAGCACAGCGGTTCGGCTCCGGTACATCAGCACACAGACGCCTTGTGCTGCAGACATCACCCTAGGAGTGATGTGGGGAGAGAGCGCCATCTACCCACCCAGAGGGAGCAGGGCCAATTTTGCTCCCTCTGACGCCGGCAGCTTGATGGCAAAGCTGCATGAGCTGGTGTTCGAACCTGCGACCTCCCGCTCATAGTGGCAGCGCTTTAGACCGCTGGACCACTCGGCGCCCTTGTTTGCATTTTTATATAACAAAACATGTTTGCACAAACCGTTACATCTTATAAAGGATATATTATGATAAACTTTTTTTTAGAGCTTTTAGTGTCCATGAATACAGAAATTATAAAATAGATCAACATTGCCAAAAAGAAAAAACATATCGCATATGACTTATGAAATAAAGCAGTGCCTTTTTTTAAATAAATAACACTACAATGTGTTTAAGCATCTAAAATTACTACTTCAGATTTATAATGTACTTTTGAACCACAGAACAGTTCTACACTTTTATCATGATGGATTCCACTGTTCTTATAAATCTATAACAATCATTAAAAATTATGTAAAATATATATAACCCAAAGTAAAAATCTGTACATTCTGTATGTGAATAAGGCCCAAATCTCTCTGACTGTAAGCTATAAAGTGATCTTTATTCATCAATATAGAACTTGTTTTTTTTTTTTTTGTACTGATTTGTTTGTATTTTTATATAACAAAAAAATTTGCACCAAACTGTCAACTTTTACAATTTGCCTTTTAAAGTGCCTATCAATTCAGAAATTATAAAATAGATCAACCTTGCCTTAAAATCTTTTTGGCTCCCTTTTCAATCTTATACGGGTATAATTAGCATTTTACTTCCCCTTGCCAGAATATCTCCAACTACAGTTTAAAAAGTACTATGTAAACGGTTTACCATTTTTCCCTCACAAGTGCTAGACCTGCTAGCATTATGTTAAAGCTAAGCGCTAGCTCAGCTGTGGGCTGCACAATTCAACACACATCACTAGCTATAGCACTCCCTTAGTCCTCCCTCAGAAGTCAGAAGAACAATAAAAGTTTAGTTTTGATGAAAACGTCTCGGTTAATTTTTGGGATTTAGGGCCCTCTCTGGTGAGAATGGGTAATTGCACAGAGCATGCGTAATAATCTTTTTAAACTGTGTGGGTGTGATGTGGCCTCCTTATAAAGCAGAATAATCAGATTCCAGGTTATGTTCAGTCAGAGAGAGGAGAGAGAGAGAAAGGAACGTACTTAGTCAGAAACTTCACTTTAACTACACACTTTGGTTTTACTATGAGTAAATGAGTTACTGAGCTCTGGGTTTCCCCTTCTGAAGTCTCCATTGTTTCACCAGCCGCTCGCATTCAGTAAAATTGAGCCGGATCCTCTTTTAGAGGCTGTACATGTGACGTAAGTACGTAAAGACGCAAAAGAACTCTGAACCCAGTTTTTAGAATGAATACATCAGGCTTAGCAGGGATGGTCATTCCAGCACACTGGTACCATTAAACACAATATTTTATTCCTTCTCCACTCAGAAATGCTTCTGCTTTCAGTTTAGAAACTAAATAATACAGACTGCCACTTTATGAAAATAAACATGAACATGAACTTTTTTTATTTTTAAATGGGCAAGATTACATTGAAGTCATTTTTGATTCATTTCTGATTAACTGCACAGCCGTAACTGAAGGGTTAAAATCTCATATGGTTTCAGTTTTATCTTGGCAGAGCCATATTGACCAAGTTATCACAAACACCTAAACTTCTGAAACAGTAATAAGAGAACAGAGAGGTCAGTCTGCTCTGGTCATTTTAAGCCCCACCCCCCAGGTCCACCAGGAGGGAAATCTAATAATCTCATTTCCTTCTATCTGTCTCGCTGTCTCTCCATGTGCTCCCTCAGCTCTCTCCTCCTGTGCTTCTGCTCTAATTAAAAGAGATGGACATGGTTATTTGAAGAATTGCATTTTAAATGCAGCAGATCTCCTGTGGCAATCTGAAAACTTTCAAAATAAGCACAGCACTGAACCAGCACACCTCAGACAATTATATCTCTCACACAAACACGTATGTACACTCTCTGTCTCTCACACACAAACACACACTGACTGACTGAGACTTCAAATCTGATCCTGCTTGTTTCTCTGGCCATCTGTTTGGCTGCCCAGCACCGTGTACGGCTGTAGTGCCACCAGCCATGCCATAGGCTGGGGCTGTACTCCTGAGTCCCTGCCGAAAAAAATGCAGGGTTATTAGAGCAGCCATCTGCACGGATGGGCTTTCACTGTCTGCTGAACACTCTTGCGCACAACAGCACTGACCTGCACTGCGATCACAAATCACACTAAAGATTTCATCTACCGAGCTTTTCAAACGGCTCGACTATGGACGGCCGTCCTTGGGATTATCTGTGCTGTGCCGATGAACATGAATGCTTGCTCAGGGTACCATAAAGATGAGTGTCTCACATTTTCCACAAGGCTGCTAATAAAATCCTTAACTCATAATGTACTGAAGTATTTCACAGCAGAAATGATTCTCTATAAGTATAAGTAGGGCTGAACGATTAATCGTTTTTTAATCGAAATCGCGATTTGAATGGACGCGATTTTTCAATCGCAGGAGCTGCGATTTGAATTAGCCAATAGCCTGCAAGTGTTTCCAACTTATGTGGTTAAAAGCGCCTGTTCTGTGTCTGAGAGGCTTGTGTGTGTGTGTGAGCACACCGCCTGCTCTTCTCCGATTGGCCTGATGCAGCAGGGGCTGGATTCATTTGAATATTTTTTTCACTGGAGGGCGGGGCTGCGTTCAACGCAACGAAGCCAGCATGCACTGCCGCTCTCTCCATTGCAGCTACATCAGGGTGAATTAAATTTAAAGTGGCGCTTGGACATGAGTGGAAGACTTGGATAAAATAATTTAAAGCCAGGCGGACACTGTGCAATTGTTTAAATGCGTTGTAGAGTTCAGATTGTCTGCGAACCCGAACCTGACTTGATGCCCGAACTCGCGCCGGGTCAGCAGAGAATTCCCTCCGCTTTCCTTTGCGCTCTGTCAGATGGTGCTCCAGAAAATGGTCTGTGAGGTAGATCTGTTTTAATACAACAAATCACACTATGATCTTTATGATGTACCACAAGTTACACTGTTATAATCACACAGTGCTGCACGCGTGTCAGCAGCTGCAGCTCTGCCTGTTTAAAGCTCCGCGCGTGGGTTAATCGGTTTGCGCCGCACACATCGCCGGGGTGACGACGCGTCTTTTTGGGGCAGAAATAATATTTCTTTATTTTATTTCTGCTATTGCGTGCCGTTTTTCGTTTATATCTTTTGGAATTCGTTATATTGTAATTTTATTAGTATTTGGGGATTATTAAATAAAATATAAAAGTAATATATAAACAGTATAAATAAATATCAGTTTGTACCAGTGTTGGGAGTAACGGCGTTAAAACAGCTTCTGGCCGCTGTGCCTGTGGTTTGGCGTGGTGAAGTGAGGCACAATTGTGACGATTTGCTGCTCTAATCAATTCAGTGATTGCCGTGGACAAGCCAAGTTCCGAATTAAGGACGTTAAGCTCTTTTTAGCTGCTCCGATGTTTGTGGTGCTGCTGCTTTCTCTTTTAGAGCTTAGATTTTCTGCCCGAACCTGACCTGACCCGAGGACCGACCCGAAATCGGGCTCCTATTTTTATTTTATATAAAGCTTTGGTGTGCTAATCATAATGTTGCTAAGTAACCAATTATTATTGTTCACTAAAGCGAACGAAATAGCGAAAACTGAAAGTGAAAAACATTTGTGTTAACTGAATCTAATAAAAACGGTAATTAAAAGAAAATAACATAACTATCTCGAACTGTATTTTGTGTTTATAAAACTAACTACAACTAACTGAAATTACTGATAGAATACCCTCATTTTCGTGTTAAATTAATTTAAAAGCGCTGTTGTACAGCGGAGTTGTACAGCGGGCGGTGTTGTGCCGAGCGCGTGGCACCTGGTCCGTGGCGTTAGTTCTTGTGTAAAGCGCTCGCGCTAGCCGCAAAATACGACAGAAAACACTGAGAAACTGCAGAACTATCTATGGGATTACAATATGAGCGCCAGGCAGATGAAAGAGAAACAGCAGATACAGCGTGAGAATATTTACCTGTGAGTAGTAACTCACACCAGAAATCTCTCTCTCTCTTTCTTTCTCTCTTGCAAAACGTGCACGTTTTGGGCCTGATCTAAGCTCTATTCTCTTTTGGCAAGGCTGTTGTTATATTAATACCATTTTAACGGTCATTAGATTGTTGTTTTTGTCCATTATTTTTTTTGTTTATATATACATATTTCCTTTGAGGGTGGCTTGGTATGTTTAATTTCATCCCCAGACGCGTTTTTCCGTTTTTTCCGTTTTTTTCAGTATTACAAGTTTTAGTAATTTTCTTTGGTTGTGTGGAGAATTTCGTTTTATTTTTTTTAAATTCGTTAGATTATATTTTTGTCAACATTTTGGGTTTATTTTCGTTTGTTATTTTTCTAATAGTAAATGTATAATTGATTTCCTTTTTTGATGGGCGAATATTAAAAAGTAACGCGATTAGTTACTTTTACTGGTAACTAATTACTTTTATAGTGGAGTAACTCTGTTAGTAACTCAGTTACTTTTTTGGAGAAGTAATGAATAACTATAACTAATTACTTTTTCAAAGTAACGTGCCCAACACTGGTAGCTACCAGTATGAAGCTAACAGCTAAAAACTGATTTACTTTTAAGTTCATTTATTTGTAAAAATGCATCTCAAAACTCAAAGAGTTTAGGATAAAACCGATATTTTGCTTTTTTTTTAGCTTTTCTGCTAAGGCATTACTGTCCACAGCGGACCAGTCAGTTACTGATGTTGCAGTTATACCTTTTGTGCATGCAAGCATTAATGATGCTACTTTTGCATTTAATGTGCAAAAAAACTGATTTACTTTTAAGTTAATTTATATTGTAAAAATGCATCTCAAAACTCAGACTTTACAGTTACTGATGTTGCAGTTAAACCTTGTTATTTATTTTGTTGTTACTTGCAATTTAAAAATAAAACTGAAAACTGCATTTAATCTGAGATACCTGTGAATATTTTATGTGGAAGAAGTTTATAAATTTATTTGATAGGTATGGTAACCACTAATACAGGTTTAGGTTTTTGATGGATTAAAAATAATCGCAATTTAAATCGCAATCGCAATATTCTGTGGAAAAATCGCAATTAGATATTTTGCCCAAATCGTGCAGCCCTAAGTATAAGTACTTAATTGACAGTGAAATTGGAAAAAGAAATAGTGAATAGCAAACGTTATTGAAAGGTCTCAGCATTTCTATTAGAGATTGTTAGGTTGGTTATTTAGATACGATATACAGTAGCTGGATAATTTTAGTCACTAATGTCACATATAAGTGTTTTCTGACTACTCTGCACTTGCACTGTAAAGCTCAAGGGGGGTGTGCTTGATCTTCACATCACACAACTGATTATCCAGAGCAAGGGCGTAGGAGCGGGCTTGATATTGGGGGGGACACATTTGCCAATATGAACCCAAGCCCACCCAATAGTTTCCTAGAACAACATTTGTGGAAATTACTTTTAATTAAAAGTAAATTATTATTATAAGGTGATTTTACAACCTAAACATGTTACTCCACATTACAGCTACTGTTGTTAGAAAAATTATGCATGCAATGTCTGAGTTATCACCTAATATTTAAAATAATATAACAGATTATTATTATTGTTATTATTATTATTATTATTATTATTATTATTATTATTATTATTATTATTATTATTATTATTATTATGTATTGGCATGTCAATTCTGTTGTATATTTACATTTTCTCCTGCACTTTTATTTTTTTCTACTGAGCGCTCTTCTTAAGATGGTGTCCTTTTATGTAAAAGAATGTAACTTTACGTTTCATAGAGACTTTTATAAACGTCAGGATATGTGGTCTTACTGTGAACTACAAATGAACAGAAGTCACGTTACAGCAGTGTTTCTCAACCCAGTTCTTATATATTCTACTGCATATTAAAACTGTTCTGCATATTCTAGAGCTTCCTCTGGTGGATATACATGATTAATTTAGGCTCCATAGGGGGCTAAAGGATTTTAACAGGTAAACTCAGTAAATGACAGTAAATGTTTATTAGCTGATCAGGTGGAAAACACTAGTTTAGGGCAGTGATCGGGGTTAAGTAACTGCTTTAAACTACCAACTTAAAGTACTGTACGAAATTCTGGCGATCATCTACATCCAGCTTCTATAACTAGTTAGTTAAATCAATTCTCGTTCATTATAGCTCACAGTAAGTCATGTAATCCTAAATGAATAAACAGTTTGAAAATTAAAGTGATTAGCTGATCAGGTACAGGGAAACATTACATATACCGGTATATTTTATTTTTTCCTTTAACCCTGACTCCCAATCTAGCTAATTCCAAAGATAAGCTTACACACTAACACAGCTGCAGTTTATTAATCACAGTGGGTTTAAACTGTGTGCTGATTCAGAGACGTGTATTTTTAACCAGCTATCAGAAACATATCATCACAGTTGAAGTGGTTAGCCTATCGTTACCTTTCTTTTAGAAAAATCTCCGTATATCCAGATCTGTTTTAAAATCAGCTGAAGCTGCTACAGCCCGATCCCGCTGCTAAATCTCACAGCGAGGGGGCGGGGCTTCCCCAACAGCAAACTGCCTCTGCTCCGTGCGCCGCAAAACCAGCAAGCTGATTGGCTGTTTCTACTGAGAGGCGTGACTTAATACCTGAACCGGCTCCGTGATTGGTCCGGTCTGTCTCCTCATTAATAGTACAGCTGACCTGAGCGAACTGATATCATTTTTGGGGGGGACAAATCCACCTGTTTCTAATATTGGGTGGGACATGTCCCACCCATCCCCCCCCCCCGGTTCCTACGCCTATGATCCAGAGCATGTGTGTGTCAAACTGCAGTCCTTTTGGGCCACACAGTTAGCAGTTTCTAACACATATTTTACATCCACGTCATTAGCCTTTGTAGGTCACCATGCATTATATTTTCTGTACTAATTCATAAAATTATAAAATGACGTGTAATCAGATATTCGATATTAAGATATTAGACATTACATGCATAGATCAAGCAAAGCACTGGCATCTCTTGACAGCAGAGTTTGAAACATTATGTTCTTCTATAAATAGTCTGATACAGAGCGAAAATTAGCATATTTTTCCAGCACCTACTGCCTATTTCCTAGTCCTATTTCCACACCCCCGGCTGCCAGGTATGAAACTAATAACTGGCAAGCGTAGCGTTCTGCAGCCTAGTTATCCTTCTAAAATGTTCCATGACCAGATATGAAGTAAAACAATGTACTTTATAGATGGAGACAGCTTAAAGACCAGACGGACTACAAGACAGATGCCAATCTAGCTAAATAGGTAGGTAATTTTGATTATATGTTGCAGTTACAAATGGTTTTGTACTTGTTATGCGTTTATTTGTGTAGGTTCAGAGTCTTTAACCTAGAAACCTGCATAAGCTACTCAGCAGTGTTTTGTATCTGAACCACAGTAGCCATTCTATATGTCAGCATACTGTTGGTCTAGTGTTTTAGAACAAGAAAATGCTACACACTGTACAGGCATGCAGGATTACAGAAAACACACAAAAGAACTGAGGTCATTTCACGCACAAGACATTTTTTCGGATAAAATGAATATAGGTAAGAAACACAAAACATAGGCGGTTTGTGTGCTAATTTACAATGAACACACAGAAGAAACAGAAACTGTTATAAATGAGAAAATGTAAAAGACATGTATATAACTTGTTTTTGTGAGTATTTTCTTTTACTAGCTACTGAAGTCAATGGAGGCTGAGGAAGAGTTTGATGTGCAGCATGCATATATAACTCAGAAAGACCTATTGTATTTCACAAAGAGCAAGAAAAACTGGAATTTTTGCAGAAAGAGACCTTTAAATATTTGACAACCAGAAATATTTGTACGAAAATGCTACAAGTTTGATGAAAACTGAACCAAATAATTCATACATACCAAGGTTTTGAAAAGCATAACAAAAATACATTGAACTCATCCAGAATGTGAAGAAAAAAAAAAACCTGCGCAAAGAAGCCATGTTTGGTATTCAGAATTTAGCCAAAAGTTTAATTTCGTTTCATCCTCTGCCAAATCTTTTCCATTTTGATGCATCCCAGCCTTTCACACGAAGTGACTGAGCCAGCACTGAGCACATGCCGAATTGCCTCTGACCTGAGGCTTTTGTCGGCGTTCTCCAAAAACAGTCGGCAACTTGAAAATCACAGCTTAAATTGTGTGATGAGAACCTGGCATTAATACCTGCCCTGGACTGAAGAGAGCACTGTCTACATGAATTTGTTTCAACCCCGCAAAATTCCACTAATGAGCTCTCCACCTTAACAAAAAAGCCGACCTAATTAATACTATCAGGAACTGTAAACACAGGTTTGGAACCAATATGTATATCACTGTGGGCTTTGGTGGAGCAGGATGAGTACCCAAGAGTGGCAATTAACATACTTCTTGATTTTCCAACATTATGCTCGCAACAGTCCCCCTTTTGTTTGGTTTCAGCCCGACGCTGTTATGCAGTCAGCACAGCCACCAGCAGATGGAAAACCAATTATGCCTATGAACTTGAAAACAGAGGGAAAAAATTGTATTCTGTTCATTTTTTTCTATTCTAATCAGTTTCCGTTGTAATAATCCACTAGTGTGTTTTTTTTAGACCTCAGAGTTTCATTAAGGTGCAAACTAGCCCAAAGGCCTTATCCTTCTAATCTTAAATGGGAATCACTTCATTTACATACTGTTGGTGTACCGTTACCTTGTTTCTGAGACCCTGAAGCCCTTATCATTGGTAACTCAAAACCTGAAAACTGCATTGACTGCATATTAATTAAGAGGGCACTCCAGTGAACACTGGAGTCCGGCGTGTGCACGATTCACTGCTGAGGAGTCAACAAGACCTTTTTAATTTGCAAGCAATGCAACTCCGCAATGAGCTGCTCTTTTAGTAATATACTGTGACACACAATTTCGTTTAGCAATTAAGAATTTCACAATCTGTCCTTCCATATTAGGAAGATGGTTGACTGCATGTACACAACAACAACAACAACAACAAAAAACAATAAAAGCTTTTAAACTTTGGTGCTAGTTCTATCATACCTGGTTGAATCTCATAATGAGCTGACAGTTTTTGCTTGACAAGCAAGAAAAAGCACAATATGGCAGCGCAATGGTGCTTTAGGGCAAAGGCTAGACTTGTCTAGACTTCCTTAGGTCTTTAGGCTGGATTAAATAAATGTTAATTGGAGAAGATCCGGGTTCATGTTCTAACTTGATGCCCCCCTGTGTGGGACATGTGGTTAGCGTTTACTAGATCAGCTTCTTTGAGTAAGGCCTTTACCAATTTAAAAGGTTCTTCGGATTACTTCTCTACTATAAAATTGCTTTTAATGGAATTAAAACATGGGTCTTCTATTGACATGATTTGAAAAACCTTCTGAATACTGTTTACACAAAAAAAATGACCATCCCAAAATATCACACTTGCAACAAAGGTCACCACCTATGTGTGATTTAATTCCAAAAAATAATTTATATTAGTTATCTGTGTAAAAAAAAACATTGCTTTTTGAAAGGATGGCACTCAAAAGAGTCTTGCGCATATTAATATATCACTAAAACATCACAATTAAAGCAGCAGCATAATGCACCACTCATCCACAGTGGCCACCTCTCACTTTGAATAAACTGAACAGTATCCTTACTGTTACAGTGTATCCCTAGAAGCAATGCACTGCTGTCAATGTTACAATCTTCACTTTATCCGAGGGCATACTGTAAATAATGTTTCTTATCAAATTTTAATATTATTTATTTCTCTATAAATGCTCAATAACTATTCATTATTGATCAGCCTGTACTATTTTGGGCTACAGTGCAAACACAGACTTTAGCAGACTATATTCTCAGGTCATATATTACTAAATTCTTCCATTCATTATATTATATATTTTTATCTCTCTCTCTCTCTCTCAGTTTAATACTTTAATAATTATGTGCCTGGTCTCTTGTTACATACATACGTGTTACATATCAGGCCATGAGACATCAAGACAAATACACTGTCAGACCAAAAAAAGGTCCGCCTTTAGCTTTGATTGCAGCACTGTTTGTGGCATTGTTTCGATAAGCTTCTGCAATGTCAAGAGATTTATTTAAATCCAGGTTTTCATTAATTTTTCACCAAGATCTTATAGCATTGATGATGGTAGAGTCTGACAACTGCACAAAGCCTTCTCCAGCACATCTCAAAGATTCTCAATGGGGTTAAGGTCTGGACTCTGTGGTGAACAATCCATGTGTGAAAATGATGATCTCATGCTTCCTGAATCACTCTTTCAAAATTCCAGCCCCATGAATCCTGGCATTGCCATCTTCCCAACTGCAGAACCAACAGGTTTAAAAACTCCTTTGTCCTTCATGCCATCAGACTGTACAACTCCTCTCAACAGGGGAAGAGGGGTCACAGGAGGACAGAGACTCAAACATAAACCAGACTATGTTCAACAATTTATAAAAAACTGATTAAAACAGAAATAGGACTAGCATTTGTGCAATAATATTGTGCTAACTCCTCTGCTGGACTAGAGTTGGATACTTGTATATTGTATTTTTACTAGCATATTGTATTTTATTTATTTATTTCCCTCTGTTACTTGTGTGTATTTCTTGTACCCTGTTATGATGCTGCTGGAAACCCTGAGGTCCCTGAGGGAAACCTTCCAAAGGGATCCATCCATCCATCCATCCACCCACTGCAACAACTCCAGATCATTTCCTTATATAGATCCAGGTGATTTGTTTGGCCAGGCAGCGTAATTCTTTCTATTCTTCTATTTTTTATAGTTTTAGTCATATTGCCCAGCCCTACATTAACCCACGTGGCATTTCTGTCTACTTTTTCTTTACTTGTTTAAATATTTCTCCCCAAACACATCAAGTTCTGCATGTTAAACCCTAAAGAACACAGCTGTTAAACACACGTGACAGTGTGCTTTCTAAAGAGAGAACAGGACATCTTCATTCTCAGTCATTAGAAGGTCAGTACCAGTCTCAGTCATGGTCTCTGCCTCAGTCCATGAACGGTTCAAGTCAAGCACAAATCAAGTGGCCTTCATAGCTTTAATACACCTGTCTGAAATGCAGTTTTTTTACTCAACAATCATTAAATATCCAGTAATTTCAAAATTAATAATACTAACATCCCTGTTTTTATACATACTGCATGCATATCCTATCTGTTGTTATCTATTACAAGTCAATTGATTGTTAAACTCTTTGGTAACACTTTACAATTCGGGTCACAATTAACAGTACTTACAACAGTAATGAACATACAGACTGAGGATGAAGATGCCTTGTTCTCTCCTCAGAAAGCACACATAATCTACAAGCATGTGCTTTTGGACCTACACTTCAGTATTTAATAGTACTGTACTGTCTCATATAAGGAGTGGTCAGACATTAGGGGTGTCACAATTTCGATATCTCATCGAAATCGATCAAAATAATGTCATGGTCTCAAGCCTCGAAGTCAAAAAGAGGATTGACGATCCCTCCCTCTAAGCTACCTAATGTGGTGTATTACAGATCACTTGTATCACTTTGCATCACTTATATCAAGCCCACCTTTTGAAATTAGATATTGTAAATTTGATAAATCAAACCAATGACTGACCATAGACTACTCTAAAACTGACATAGGCCTCTCTGCTGTAAAAAAAAGAAAAAAGAAAATCGAGAATCGAATCGAGGATTTAGAGAATCGTGACACCCCTATCAGACATGCAGTGCTTATTATTATGCTCATAAGATCAGGCCAAGCATGTCTGAACACTCTGTATATGAGACAGTACAGAACCATCATACACTGAAGTGTAGGTCCACAAGCACATTTCTTCAGATTATGCAGCTACAATCATATTTGATGTGTGTGTGTGTGTGTGTGTGTGTGTGTGTGTGTGTGTGTGTGTGTGAAGCACACTTGGCATTGGGCTTTCTGGGGAGTGTGCTTTCTTCATTCTCAGTCAGTTTAAGGTCAGTCCTAGTCTATGTCCGTGGACAACCGAGTACAAGTCCCTCGTAGCACCTCATAGCTCTCAAACACCTGTCTAAAATGCCTTTTAGAAATACTGCATGTATATCATGTCTGATTCTAGTAATTACAAGTAAATTATGGTAATACTCTTTGGTAACACTTTACTATAAGGGTCACAATTAACAGTACTTATGAGAGAAATGAACATTAATAAATGGCCATGAGACATCAAGACAAAGCACTGCATGACTGACAACTCAGGTTATCTGACAGTACAGAAACATCATACAGTGTGCTTGTCCTTAATCATATGCCAATGGATTATGCATCTAAAATCATTGATCATTGATTTGATATGTGTGTGAATAGTACACTTAGCAGTGTGCTTGCTGAGGAGAGAACAGGGCATCTTCATCATTCTCAGTCAGTATAAGGTCATTCTCAGTCTCATTCTCAGTCCATAGGTAATCAAGCACAAATCAAGTGGCCCCAATAGCTCTCATATACCTGTATGAAATGCAGTTTTTTATGCAAGACATCATTTTTAAATACCCAGTAATTTCTAAAACCACTACGCTGACACCCAGTCTTTATAAATACTGCATACATATCCCATCTGCATTCAGCTATTACAAGAGAATTGATTGTTGATTGATTGTACTCTTTGGTAATACTTGGTATAATAAGGGTCACAGTTAACAGTACTCATGGCAGTAACAAGCATTACTAAATGGCCATGACACATCAAGACAAATTCTGTGCATGTATAACATTCTTGGTGAATAAAAGTGAAGCTGATTTCTCTTCTATTTTATAGTTTTTAGTCACATTACCCAGCCCTACTTTCACCCAAATAGCATCTGTCTGATTTTTCCTACTTGTTTCCTACTTGTTTAAATGTTTCTCCACAAAAACAGGTGCCCTATGTTCAATCCCAAAGGACATAGCTAGTAAACACAGAACATGCTTGAGCTGATATTATGTGACCATAATAATAATAGGCACTGCATGTCTGACCACTCTGTATATGAGACAGTACAGTACCATCATACAGTGTGCTTGTGTAGGTCCACATGCCTACAGATTATACAGCTAAAATCTTTGATGTCTGTGTGTGTGTGTGTGTGTGTAATAAAGCACTCCTGGCAGTGTGCTTGCTGAGGAGAGAACAGGGCATCTTCATCATTCTCAGTCAGTATAAGCTCAGTACCAGTCTCAGTCGCAGTCTCAGTCCATGGGCAATCAAGCACAAGTCAAGTGGCCCTCATAGCTTTCTTATAACTGTATGAAATGCAGGTTTTTATGCATGACATAATCATTAAATACCCAGTCATTTCTAAAACCACTACACTGATACCTAGTCTTTAAAATATACTATGTGTATATACCATCTTACCATTTTAGGTATTACAAGATAATTGATTGTTTGTAATCTCTTTGGTAACACTTCACACTTACAATTAGGGTCACAATTAACAGTGCTTACACGTCAAGACAAATTGTGGGGATGTATAACATACTTGGTAAATAAAAGAAGTGAATCTGATTCCTCTTCTATTTTATAGTTTTTAGTCATATTGCCCAATCCTACTTTAACCCATATAACATTTATTTTTCCTTACGTTTAAATATTTCTCAACAAAAAACAATTGCTGTGTGTTTAATTCTAAAGAATATAGCTAGTAAACACAGAACATGCTTGAACTGATTTTTGAGCATAATAATAAACACTGCATATCTGACCACTCTGTATATGAGACAGTACAGGTCCACAATCATATGTCTATAGATTACACAGCTACAATCAGGCAGAGTGCTTTCTGAGGAGAGAACAGGGGGGCATCTGAGGAGAGAACAGGGCATCTTCTTCATTCTCAGTCAGTGTAAGGTCAGTACCAGTCTCAGTCCATGGGTAATCAAGCACCAGTCAAGTGGTCCTCATAGCTCTTATACCCCTCTCTGAAATGCAGGTTTTTATGCATGACATCATCATTAAATACCCAGCTATTTCTAATACCACTACACTGACATCCCAGTTTTTCATATATGTGTATATACTGTGTGCATGTCCATGTTTTTTAGCTATTACTGCAGACAGGCAGACAAAACAGACAGCCCAGCTTTAGAATAGCCAGCAATTAGTCAAACAACCATCATCACCATCACCACACACTTACTGAATAAAGTCTGCGGCTGAAAGACACCCCGAGGTTCTGGTGGTCCTGCTCGTCAGCCAGCAGCAGCAGCAACGTGTTGCATCTGGTTGGCTTCTCCTAATTAGAAATCGCTCTGTGATGGTTGTGGATGCCCTGCTATCATCGCGATAATCCCAGAGGAGGAAAGCATAGCTCAGAAGCGCAGGTCACGTAGCTTCCACAGCTTCCAGAGCCACTACCACACATAGCAGCAGCACATGCATCACATGCAGGCTGCAGCAGGCAGGCAGGTCGCGTGCTGATAACCCCTCTGTCTCTGAAGCTAAAATGTCTCGCTAGCGCAGAGAACCAGCTTCATCTAACTGGCTGCTGCTAATACAGCGCTACCGTGGCCGGGCTCGCGGATGCTCGAGCTGCTGAGCTACATGCTTCCCCTGCAGCTCTGAAAGCGCGGCGACTCCTCCTCCTCCTCCCAGCCGAGCACCTTCCTGCGGTGAGGGGTCGCAGAGCAGCCGCGCAGACCCCCGTCTCCCCCAGGGCTGATATGCAGCACCGACCCGCAGGACACGCTCCTGTTCCGGGCCAGTAAAGCGGCGCAGGAGGAGCAGCTAACCCTAATGGATGGAGACGGAGGAGAAACGCTTACAAACTGGCTCGCGCACCGGCCCCGCTCTCCCATTGGCCAATAGGTGCGCCCGTCATGACGTCAGGCGGGCGCCAGAGCACGCCAGACGCTGGCAGCTTGTTTTAGACCTGATTATCCACATGTACACAGACAGCACTGGGTGGACTGGAGTGAGCGGAGACTAGCTAAATATGCCACAATTAGGGGTGATATGGCAAAATTAGATTATATATTTCACTATATTTCTGGTAGGCCTGTAACGATTAAAAATAATAATAATTGTGATCAATATATCGTACCAGAAATTATTGTGATAAATGATACTATTGTCGTATATAAACAGCTCTGGAGAAAATTTTATTTTAAGAGACCACTTCAGTTTCCTGAATCAGTTTATCTGATTTTGCTATTTATAGGTATATGTTTGAGTAAACTTAAAATCTTATTCTATAACGTCGGACAACATTTCTCCCAAATTCCAAATAAAAATATTGTCATTTAGAGCATTTATTTGCAGAAAATGGCTGAAATAAGAAAAAGATGCAGAGCTTGTCAGAGCTTAAATAATGCAAAGAAAACAAGTTCATATTTATAAAGTTTTAAAAGTTTTTTGATTTTTAAAAATCAATATTTAATGGTAATGATAATATAACGATAATATAATAGCATAACAACAAAGCATTTATATCCTTTTATAGACAATAGCATTTTAATTAACCATATTATGGGTAATATACAGTCCTATCAAAAAGTATTGAAACAGTAAGGTTGTAGACATCTGGGTTGTACATCAATGAAGATTCCCATCTCAGAAGAAGCCATGCAAGCCCAAATTATGACACTACTTTCACTCTGTTTCACGGATGAGCTTGTATTTGGAATCATGAGCGGATCCTTTCTTTTTCTAAACTTTAGCCTCATCAGTCCATAATCAGTCCACAGGCTGGTCTCTGTACTTCTTGGTAAATTCCAGCCTGGTTTTCCTATTCACTTCACTAATAGTGGATTTATCTGGGAAAGCCTCAGTCCTTTTGTTCATGAAGTCTTCTGAAAAAAGTAGATTGTGACACCTTAATCCTGCCCTCTGGTGGTTGTTGCTGGCTGAATTTCCTACTGTTTTTCACTGAACTCTGTGGTCCTCCGGTTCTTTTATTACCGTCCGGAGTCACATCTTTTCGTCACCTCGCGTTAGATAAAATAGCTATTTGTCCACTGCTATGCACCAT
Source organism: Astyanax mexicanus (assembly GCF_023375975.1). Classification (NCBI taxonomy): domain Eukaryota; kingdom Metazoa; phylum Chordata; class Actinopteri; order Characiformes; family Acestrorhamphidae; genus Astyanax; species Astyanax mexicanus. The sequence goes on from NC_064418.1 coordinate 29,731,550, forward strand.
AGTTACACTTTGAGCACGTGTTTCTACAGAGATCAACGTAAACACAACAGCAGTGAAAATGGAGGAGCTCCTGAATACGATGTCACGTGACCAAGACAGCCAAAACAATCAAAAATATTCTAAACCTGTTAAAAAATGTCATGTAATAAAATCTGTTCTAGAACAGTCACTTGTTTGTTTGTTTTTTCATTTTGATATGGGCCATTTCACGGAGTACATAATTGTGGACTTGGTAAGTTCGACTCAAGTGCATACTCCTGAGAACGGGAGGATGCTGTTCGGTTATTCTGTAACTGAAACAGCTGCATACTTCATGACATCACCCTCTTGTTTCCTGTTAATGGGGCTACCCTTCTCAGAAATTGAAGAAGCACATTTTCATATAGTAACTGTGAACTAACAACGAACTTTTAAATGGAACAGTACTTGAGCTGCGAATGATGACGTTTCCCAAGTCCACAAAAAGAAAAAAACATACAGACAATAACACAGACTGAGAAACAGCCATGGACTTTAAAGCACTGTGTTTAAACACTGTTATTCAAATGAATTGATTCAGTGGATGCAGAAATTCAAACAACTAAAATGTTTACAGAACAAAATGTATATGGTTCTGAATATATCATACAATGACAGAGGTAATATTGTGTAAACCCCAAGAACTGATTTAATTATGTTCCAGTAAATTCTAGATGCAAATATCACAACATCTGTAAAAAGCTGAAGATAAAAAGAGCATGACTTCTATAGTTTTATATTTCCTTACAGATATTTGTACACTTTCTGGATGCACAATGATTTTGGAATTATATCTGTATTGGCCGATAATTGCTTTTTTCAGTATCATTGGCATCGGCCAATGTCTAAATATTTCAAACCAATATTTGCTGACATTTATAGTATGCCTGAAAAAGACCAAGCAACGCTGGCTGTGCTACTACAACAGGGTGGCAGTACTACTTTACAATTAATTGATTTTAATTGTTTTTAATAGTTTCAGTAGATTTATTATTTTATGTTAATTAAAAAAAGGGTTTAAGCAGTGAATAGTCTATGTAAGAACCAGTTAGCTAAACACACCTAAAACAAAAAAGTGAATTAAGTTTCCCAATATAAACATTTAATTTTATTGTTTGCATACAGTAGGTTAAAAGCTAAAATGTAAGGTATATAAATGTTACATTTATTTCTAAAGTTATAATCAAGGTGTCTGATCTCTCTGTAAATTATAAATGTGTAAATCATTACCACCATTGGCTGATATATATACTTGTGTATTATTGGATAGCTGCATTGGCCCAGAATTCCTACTTCAGTGCATCCCTAAAGCAGAATTATTATTCATATATACATATATAAATAAATTAAGATGACAAAGCTAGGAAATAATTGCACAATTTAATGTAGTGATTAAAAAGTTTTAAACAAACCAAACGTATTGTGATAATTCATTCTATGCCCTTTTGTATCTATGTAAATACAGCTTAGCAGTCTTGGTGTTTATTTAAGCAACTTCATGAGTCTCAGTGGACCCATTTTAAAGAAGACTGAAGAAGATTTTTTTTCTGAATATGCCACACAGGGAAAATACTGTAAATTTCAACTTCACTATTCATATTTTCTTGATATTTGTCTAAAATCAAGGAATTAAACAAGCTTCACTAAAATACTGACATTCAGTCATTTACTTTTCTTTATACTGTGTAGTGTTAGTCACATTTATGCCAGTTCTGGATGGTATTTCTTGATCTTAATGGGCTTAAGACGACCATGTCTGGACAGTAAAAAACAAACCAAAAACACCAAAAGCAAGATAAACCTTTATATAATTTAAATATCCTTCAGACCAGTGAAGCAATGAATGAGCAGGTGTCCCAATACTTTTGTCCATATAGTGTAGGTTTAGATTTTAAACTTATTGGAAAGTAGAAACTGTGGAGGGTTTGAGGTCTATATCCTAAGTTCATAGTCTAGTAATGTGGCCACATAGTGCCATCTGCTGTTGAAATTTATTCATTCATCTTTTAACAACACTGCCCCCTGCTGGTCCCAGCTCATTCCTTTTTACTGAGTTTCTGTAAATAAGTAGAACTTAAAATTAACTGAAGACACATATTCATGAGTTTGATTAGTTTGTATTTCAGGTCAGAAAAATAGGACATAACTTTTTACAGTCTTTGAAAATGAACAAAGAAAAAGTTTTTGCTATGTGTGAACAGATGTGTGAGTTGTGTAATTAAACTGCCATTTTGTAAGAATGTGTGAAGCCTAATTATATCTTTGAGCCTAAGTCTCAAGTGATAAATTGGGTAACTGCTAATTCAAAACGCCTTTCTAATTGTAGAAATGATTAGAAAAACATAATTGCACAAGAAAAGAAAATAAATAAAAAAGCGCTTTTGGTATTTGAACAAATATGTCTGAAATCTGATTAATTTACAGCAAAAAAAATTATTTTATGTCAGATTGCACTGCTGAAGTAAATTTATGACTGAAACAAATACATGATTAGGAGAGCACTACTGAGGCAAATATTTGACTAAACATGTACTGCTGAAGTAAATGGGTATAATCATTTGTTGTTTTGTATGCTTGGATATTAAAATGGTTAAGTGTTTAATAAATATTTTAAATTTTAGATTTTTATTTTGTTTTCATTAAAAAAACATTAAAATTAAAGATACATTTAGGTTATTTAATTTATTTAGTGGTAAAAAGTGGCATTTTGATGGATCTCTAGTATACAGAGTATTTTAATCAATAATGTTTTGATTACAGGAGGATGGGTCCCCTTGGGTTTTCTTCCTGCAGCTTTGATGGAGTTTTTTTATTGCTATTGTCACCTTTGATTTGCTTACCTGAAGGATGTATGTTGTATGTGTATAAGACTTGTTTTGGATCTTATAGACTATGCACACTTGATTGATTCAGAGGCTATCATTCTGTTTTTAGATTTCTACAAAGCGTTTGACACTATCGAACATGATTTTTTATTTTCAACCTTAAAACAATTTGGTTTCGGGGAAAAAATTATTAATATTGTTAAAATGTTTTATACGGATATTAATAGTTCAATTATTTTAGTACCCAATACTTCCCCTAGATTTAATATTAATCGAGGGGTTCGACAAGGTTGTGGAATATCGCCCTTTCTTTTCCTGACAGTAGTTGAACTACTTTCCCTAGCTATTAAAAACAGTCTGGAACTTAAAGGATTATCAATATTTGGAAAGGAGTTACGCATCTCAACTTGCAGATGATACAACAATTTTTTTGCATAGTAAAGATTATATTGCCAATGCCTTGAAGATTATTGATTTGTTTTCAAAGGCATCAGGGTTAAAGTTAAGTATACCCAAGTGTGAAATTCTCTGCTTGTATGATAACGCTGAAAAATCATTTGAGAATGTTCCTGTCAAAGATGAAGTTAAATATTTAGGAATCTACATATCCAAAGCGATTCAGGTCAGACAGGAAAAGAATTTTGCAAACAGACTAAAGAACACAAATTTAATGCTTAATAACTGGCTTCAGAGAGACCTCTCATTTCTAGGAAGAGTCCTTTTAGCAAAAGCAGAAGGCTTGTCTCGTTTTGTTTACCCAGCATTGTCATTGTTTATACAGGATTCCACCTGTAAACAGATAAACAAATTAATTTTTAATTTTTTTTGGAAAAATGGGCATCATCACTTAAAAAAGGCTGTAGTATGCGCAGGGAAAGCTAGTGGAGGATTGGACATGCTAGATTTTCTTGATGTGAATAATACCTTTAAAGTCAACTGGGTTAAAAGATGTATTGAGTCACCTGATTCAATATGGTTTTTTATCCCTCGCAATATATTTAAAAATGTAGGGGGTTTAGAATTGCTTCTTTCTTGCAATTTCTCTCCCACCAAAATTCCTGTAAAACTCTCAAAGTTTCATGAGCAGGCTCTTTTAACATGGAAGCTTTGCTTTGTACACAATTTCTCCCCTCACAAAGCAAAGTTATGGAATAATGAATCAATCCTGACAAGATGTAAATCACTTTACCTTGAGAACTGGCACAGAAAAGGAATTGAGTATTTGCTCGATTTATTTGATGAAAAGGGGAACCTTTATACTTACTGTAATTTTATGGATAAATACTGTTTCCCTGTAGTTTATAAAGAATTCAATTCGGTTATAAAAGCGATCCCAAACGGTCTTGTTCATCTTATGAAAAGTCACATCTCATATGAAAAGGTCAGGAAAGAGGAACATCAGTTTTTAGTAGGCAATGTCTGTATTTTTGACCTAAAATGCACTAATAAATCAATAAGGAGTATATTTCATTCAAGGAAATATATTACACCTAGAGGGAAATTTTTTTGGAATACTATGATCCCAGATATAAATTGGAAAAAAGCATGGCTTTTACCTTATAAATTTTGTATCCCCAATAAAGCTAGAGAAGTACATTTGAAAATACTTCACAATATATATCCTACGAATGAGAGAATTGCAAAATTTAAAGCTATAGATGTTGAATGTTCATTCTGTCATTCGGATTGTGAATCAGTATCACATCTTTTCTTCTATTGTTCCATCGTTTCTAAGTTCTGGCGAGACTTTGCTTCTTTCTTTTTGAAGAAAGCCAACATATCTATGAAACTTAACCTTGGAGATATAATTTGTTTTTTTTCACACGTCGAGCTAGATATAGAGTATATCATTAATATGTTCATTTTGTTAAGTAAACACTACATTCACCGATGCAAATGCTTGTCCTCAATACCAAAATTTGATGTTTTTTTGCTGGACTTTACCTTATTTTTGAAATCAGTTAGAATAGCTAAAAACGAGAAATGTAAAAGAACTGTAATAATTTGTGATGAACTCTCACTTGCCTCTGGTTAACACATATATATATATATTTTTTCTTTCTTCCTATTTTCCCTTGTCTAGTTTGTATTTTTTTTTAATGCTGTCTTCTATCGTTGTTTCTTGTATTAACCTGAAACTCTAAAGAATAAAAAAAAAAATAAAAAAAATGTATGTTGTATGTGTACTGATATTTTGTTTTATTAGTAGAAGTCAGTGAAACTACTTTGCAACAACTTCAGGTTAAAAATGTTTAAAACAAACAAATCTGATTGACGAAATGAATTCGTTTTTTTTTTACTGCACAGGCATGCTATTTCTGTCTAGGTGGCACAATTTGGCTATGGCTTATGTTTCGGCTTGAAGTTGCCCTTTAGAAAGAAAAAAAACTGTATTTAACTTGCCATTGTTTTTTGTGGCTTTTTTGTTATTTTTTTTGTGACAATACAGGCCTGTTTAAAAGAAAAAACTATATACATTTTTTTTGTACAGGTTTTGTTTAATATTATTTGCATCCTCAATGTTTACATATAAAGGTTACTATGAAAACCATGCAACACAAAAAGGGCACCAGTCCATTTGGGATGTGAGGATATGTTTTTATTACTTGCAGACAGTTTGCATCAGTTTACTGTCTATATTTCCCCACATGCACATCGCTTCAGACTCTACTAACTGGCATGACTGCAGCTTTGCTTGTGCCAGTCTCTGCAGACAAGCAGCTCATTTCAGTGAGCCAGAAATCACCAGCCAGAGAAGATGGCAGTTACTGAGCTAGAAGAACAGAGGGCACAGCATCAGGTAAGACTCTGGGTCATTCTGTAGTTTTCAATTTCCTATAGCAGAAAAAATGTTTTTCTACAGGAAAATGCCTTTATATAATGCCTTCTGAATAAATAAGCATGTTCAGAACATTATACAGATTGGCCTGTGTATAGGTTTCTCTTATACATAACTGGATCCTCTGAATTGTGAGTTTTAAAAGTCAAATTTTAAAAATTGCTACATATATGATAGTGCCGATGCACATAGAATTGATTTTATAGCAATGCAGCAATGCATCTTCAACAACCACACAAACCACCTAACTTCACCAGTGTAGTCAAGTGGGATTAGTTAATAAATTTAAGTCTGAGAAGCACACTAGTTTATCCATATGTCCAGATAACCAAATTGGTCAACCACCTTGGCCATACTGACAAGATAGACAAGATAAACCATTAACCTCAAATAAAATCATATGCTGTGCTTGGGATTATAAGTGATCTTAGTTAAAGAGCAGTTATCTGTCTCATTTAATACTCACTGAAACTTGATAGTGAGTATTACCCTCTTAGCTTGCTTCGACTAGCATTACAAGTTGACCCGCACTAAGGCTTCATTGCTCAACCTGACCAGACTGACACTTCTTATAATCCATTTCTGATTAACAAATTGAACAAGTTAAGCTGGCTGGAATATCTTTTTCGGGAGGGATGGCCGACTGCTACAACCTGCTTTAATTTGGTGTAACTGATGCCCACTAGCATTAGCTTACATGTAGCTATATCAGTATTATGACGACTCTGCTATGATCTCTATTACAATTATAAAGGACCCTGTAATATACAGGGAAACAATGCATACAGAACAAAACATATAGGGTTCTGAACATACTTATTTACACCAGAATGTGATAAAGATTTTTTTTTTCTAGAACATCATTTATTTCTAGTACAGAAAACCATGGTTAGACCTGGAATAGAGAATATAGGCATAAAAACATGGCACAGTACAAAATAGCTACAGAATTTCAGTGGGCTGTGTGTTTCCTGTAAGGGGTTACAGTGTAATTAACTATCCAGTAAAAGCAGATTGTGCTCGACATAAAGGAATAATCAGTAGAAGTATCCCAGCCTTTTCCAAAGTGAAGGACATTTTATATACAACTGAGAAACAGAGCCAATGTTAGGTACGAGTTCAGGGACACAACTAATGATGATCTTTATCTGGCCCTCGGTTACCCACAGTTCTCAGAATATGTACAATTCGCTGTGAGTAATGATAAAAAAAGAGTATTCAGGTGTTTATCAAGAACATTCGTGACAAATTTGTCTTGCAAGAGCGACCTCACAAGAACACAAGCATTGAGGACCTATAAACCTAGAGATGCAATGTACTTGTGAATTTATTAGCTATATTAAATGATAGCACTGTTGACTGTAATGGTAAAATCCACCTTTTAAGTGAATAAGGCACTATTTTTCAAACTAACACTACCTACATTCCATTAGTTCAACTTTTTCAAGCCTCACGACATAACAGTTTAAACTTTCATTGATTGTATCAAATAAAATTTGATTTGACGTCTTTAGTATCCATTTCTATCTTCATCTGTGAAAGCAGAATTAGGTATACTGTTTATTTAAAGTATGTAAAACTAATAAATATGTATCTGAACAAAGTCTTTTGCCTTTGTGTCAGTGTTGAATTCACAAAGAATGCTGGGCGTTATGCTTTTTTCTCTGTGAATCACAAAACGATGCGTATCTGGTTCTTGGTACATACGTTCTAGACTATTAAAATGCAATCTAGGCAGTGGAAGATGGCGCCAGTCAGGAAAATTGGACGCATATACTGATAAATGGCCTTAACAGGTCCAAAGTCCTAGCCAGGCCCACAAACCACTTGCTGCAAAACTATAAGCTTCAGCACTAGTTCGAGCAGGAAACTCCTGGGCTCGTCCCTCGTACCTCAACCAATCACCAGCTTCCACCTGTCTTTATAAGACCTCCCTTTACACGCCCTTCTCTGCTTCCAGGTGCTGTTTCATTTTCCCTACCTCTCTCCCCACCGTCTCCAGTTTGGTCCTGCCAGCTGCCCGGTGGTTGGCTCCGCCCCGGTCTCCTACATACAGCAGGATCTGCTAGGGTCTAGATGCTGTTTCATTATCTAATACATTGTTAATAAAACTATCGCAATTAAAGCTGTTATTATTGCACCCTTGCCTCTGGGGTCTTCCTGGTAGAACCACACGTGCAGCGGTTGGGGCTGGATATAATCCAACTCCTCCCATAAGTACAAGGGTAAGGAATAGGGTTACTGTCTGATCTGCTTCAGACCGATGAAAACACATTGGAGGATCAGTTGGATCAGATCTAGCCACAACCTCTGGATAAGTATCTTCTATGTCAACTGCAGCTTAGGCATTGGAATGCTGGTGCTCTTCCACTGAGGCAAAATACTGTGTTTTTTAACGGGCACCTAAAAACATATCTGAGCTATTTTCACCAAAACAAATTGCTCATATTAATTCATAATAATTAACAAAAAGCTACTGAAAGTACTTAATAAATGCATTTTATGTCAAATGTAGATATGTAATATCTGGATAAATCGACAAATCGTACATTGTGAAAGATCTTCAGTTATAAAAGGACACACTTTTTCTTACATCAGTAGTGGGTCAAACTCCACCTCTTCTGCACACAGATTGGCAGGTAGTTCACACAACCAATCTAAGCGCAGCCAATCAGACCCGAGTGGGCGGAGCTTGGGAAAGAAACAGGTGCGGAAAATCCAGCTCGTATAATATCCCAGTGCTGCTGGCTTTATTACTGACACCTGTCTCCGCGCGTCATGGAGAGCTGTGCGCAAAAGAACCACTCCAGCGCGCGCTGCTGCTGATCTTACCGCACTTTACTCCACTTTCCAAGCTTTTCTCACCCGGTGAGGAACTCCAGAGGAGCGCTGTGAAGCTGAGGCTGAAGCAGTGGTGATCTGCGCGGTTTGAGAAGCTGGTGCTGGGGACTTCTTCTTCATCATCATGAACGCCTCGGCGCTGAACCAGACGGACGGCGGGGCTTTCCAGAACCGGAGCGCGGATGTGTTCGCCTGCTGTAATTTCTCCTCGGTGGTGACGGACGAGGGCTTCTCCGCCACGGTGCCGGACGAGCGGACTCTGTTCATCATGCGCGTGGTGCAGATCGCCGTCATGTGCGTGCTGTCCCTCACCGTGGTCTTCGGCATCTTCTTCCTCGGCTGTAATCTGCTCATCAAGTCAGAGGGCATGATCAACTTTCTGGTGACGGACCGCAGGCCGTCTAAAGAAGTGGAGGCGGTTATAGTGGGCGCCTATTAGCACCATGGGTGCTCTGCAGCATGGGGCCGTTACGCACGGGCACGAGGGCAGGGAACACTTGGTTCTGCCCCGCGGCTCGCCCCCACGCTCCGCCCGCCCGTCCGTCCGTTCGTCCGTGTGAAGAGGAGGGAGGTCCGGGGTTCGCCGTCTGTCTGTACAGATGAAGTGGAGGGGAACTGAACGCGCTGCTGTTTCTTAATGTTTGCCTCCATCGGACGCGAAGCGGACTGTCCACAGCCCCTCTGGTACAGCGTCCTCCCGGCTGAACAATAAAAGCCCCTTACGGGTTAGCCAGCAACACTTCCCCTATGGAGGTTAGCTAAATTAACTTTTAGCTAATGAAGCCTAATAAATATTTCACAAATAGGTCGTTTTCCCACTAGAGGGAAACTTTTTAAAAAGGTATTTCAGTAGTTCTGTTTCTCTTATCAACAGTTTATAGGCTATATATATATATATATATATATATATATATATATATATATATATATATACACCAAACCTTATTTTGTTAACATGAAGTTAAATGATAAACCTGCTAACTAACTTGCTAGCCAACGGATTTTATGCTAAAATGGTTAACTAGCTAGTTTAGCTAACGAAAATACAATATCGGGGGGGAAAAAATCCAGTATTTCTGAGATTTGTTTGTACAAATTTGGTTGTGCAATTTTATTTCCTAAAACCTTTTTTATTAGCAACTTATACGGTTGCTTTTTTGTCACATTGTAAATCTGCCTATTGTTCTACACACATTATATCTAAATATCATGGTTTAAATGGACCAAAAGAAATACAAAATTAAATATTTTAACAGTTTTTTTCAATATTTTGTCTGCAATTTGTATTGCAGTATATGCTAGTAACAACAGTATAGGCTATTTATATACCAAACCTTTTGTTACCAACCACACCTAAAGATAAACCTACTAACTAACTAGTTAGCCAACGGCTTTTATGCTAAAATGGTTAACTAGCTAGCTTAGCTAACAAAATGCAAGCTAAAAAAACAATATTTGGGGAAAAAAATCCAGTATGAAGAGATTATTTTTAGTTATAGCTAAAATATACAATATATAAGTATATTCTAAATATATATTAAATATAAAGTATACATTATTCCATTGGTATAACTGATTTAACTGAATAATATTAGTTGAGATTCTTTTTGGTATAAATTTGGCTGTGCAAGTTTATTTCCTAAATGTTTTTTATTAACAAATTATACATTGCTTTTTGTCACATTGTAAATCTGCCTATTGTTCTACACATTATATCAGAATTTCATGTTCTATATAGACCAATAAGAATACTTTAAAAGATAGTCCAAAATGTTTGTCTGCAATTTGTATTGCAGTATTTTAGAATACAGACCTTTTCAACAGATTTCAATAAGCCAACCTGCCATTATATTAATAAAACAAAATAATATATTGGTATCCAAAAACTGAGTAAAATAAATATAAATAATGGATAAATATGTCATGGTTTAAGTGAGAACTGTGCAAACTCTTCTTTTGTACTAAACAGCAATTAAATTTGCCTCACACAATATATGCTATTACACATGCACATTTTGCAATGGCGATACTGAAACAACACAATTGTGCATGCCTTATATATATTTAAAAAAACAGTTTGTGTGCAATAATTTAGATTTTTTTTATTTGATTAGTGTGAGGTTTACAGTTCTTCCTCACAGCTCTATCTATCTATCTGTCTCTGTACACTGGAAAGAGTACAGATACCCGAGTACAGATTGTTTGATACTAGACTTGAGGGAGTGTATGGCTCTCAGGCTAAGCTGTGAGAGGAGCTGAAGGAAACGATGCTCAAGGGGAGCTTAATGGATCTGTTTACTCCTCACTCCACTTCCAATCTCTTAATGCCTTTCTTAAGGGAAACTTAAGAGGTTTTATAAAACCAATCACGGGACTGATGTAGTGTAAAGCTGCAGAAGTCAATCATGTACTGAATGTTCTCTTAACAAATTGAAATGAAGCTGAATGAAACTGTGGTGGACGCTGTGAATGTTCTCCATGTGTTTCAGCTCTGGACTCTCGATTGCTGGACTGTGTGTGAAATCACACCTGCTGGTCGGACAGGATGTTTTGTTTCACATCTATATTGTATCATGTTTGCTGTAATAAACTGAGTATTGGATGTAAGAAAATGTTTTTCCGTTGTATTTGTTTGTGCCATGATAGTGGAAAGATAGTAGTAGTCTTTACCACCACAGTATGCATGTGTTGAAATTAATTTTACTGAGTAATAGCAGTTGCTGTGGTATTTTAGCAAAACTAATTGTTCATTTTTTAAAAGTTTATTTCAAAATGTCTGACAAAAAACTTGTATATTCATTTTTACTTTGTGTCTTAATGTGAATCTGGCAATTTCACCTATAGAAATGCTCCAAAATCTCTTGGAATAAAATATTTTTTACATTGAATTCCTTTGAAGGTTGTGGAGTTGCATTTTTGTATATGTGTGGTTTTTGTGTGACTGTAACAAAATGCTCTGGCCCCCAGAAATTCAGAATTTAGAAATTATGGTAATAATAATAGACAAATGATGGTCCCTCAAAATGATGAATTGGCATAATAAGCTCCTTACATACAGGTTATATCTAAATTGCCTCTCTATGTCTCTCTTTCATAGCTATTTCTTATTAGCGTCTTTACAGGCATACACTAGCCATTATATCAGTGTGTAGATCACTCTCTTCTATCTGAGCTCTGTGGAGACGTTTAAGGGCTGTTTTCCAAATTCCCACTCAAGGATTAGTCCTAGCCTTGGACTGCACAGCATTTTAAATGTAGATGTTTAATTTAAAGCAAAATATAACGGCTAAGATTATTCCCTGTTTGGGAAACCAACCCTAAGTGTTAACATGCGCTATTTAGAATATTTACATCCTGAAAATATTTTTACATCACCTGATCTTTTGCCTTTGTCATTACCCACTGCAGTACCAATACAGTTTACAAATGTTATTAGAGATTTCTAGAACATATTGCTGTTTTCCTGTAGTGGCATTCCATGAAAAAGCTTTCCAACAAATGTAGTGGTACCTGTGGGAATCATCAGCCCTGGGACACTGTGTGTATCATCATGTTGCACGTTCACAGCGTGTCCAGGAATGTAAAGCAACACCATTAGTGTTCTGATCAATTTTTTAATGAAAAATAAAACTGACGACTTTGTTAATCTACACAGCCTTTCCACTAATGAAACCTGGCATTCTAGAGAGGTGCCACACATGCTTGAGTAAACCTTTTTGTTTTCCTGATCCGCATGATTGGATTACTATGAATAAGTCATAGGACCAGTCCAGGTGTAAACTAGCTCCATTTAGTTTGATCATTTTGTTCAGTTTAGTTCATTATAGCGAAGACAACATAACAACATAACAGACTACAATCAAGCTGTTCCTTATACTGTGTCAAGATTTCTGGAATGGACCAAAAGAAATTCTGCTAATTAAAATGAATTAACCTGTTTTACATTGTCTTCCATTGAAAGTTAGGAAGATTTTATCTCTCACCTTTAAAGTTGTTGTTTTGGAGAAACTTGTTTATAATCAGATAGCGACCTTATACAATGCAACATTCTGGATTGATTTATTTAGAAGTGATTTTTTTCATATAAACATTACTGTTTTATAGTGTGCTTAATATGTTATAATCCAGTCTTACCCTCCGCTCTGACCATTTAGCTTCCTGTTCCCTTAAAACCCTGCAGACAGGTGTCTTTTGTTGTGTTCAGATTACAGGCAAATCAAATATTATTTCCAAAATCTGATCTCTCCACACTGTTCAAATTGGAATTGAAAGTGATCAAATTGGATTTGTGTGTACAGATATTACAAAAACGTACCTGGCTGGATTGCTGTGGTTATTAGGTTAACCTTTGGCACTCATCTTAGACCCTTACTTCCCTTACTTTGATATGGTAGATATTTATCGCATTGTGAATAAGACAAAAGACATGCTGAAATCTGATTTACACACAGTGACTGAGACGCATCTGTGCAAATTGAATCGCAATCACATTTCAAACCACATTCAAATGTTGGTGGTGATCTGCAAAATCAGATCCAATATGGTTAATGTGGTTTTTGTCTCTGTCCAATCTGGATACAATGTAGATATGCCAAAACTAAACCTATGTGTATGTGTGTGTAGTGGTAAACACTCTGAGCTAATATCTGTTGTAGTTTGTTGACAACTGATGTAAAATAATTTTTTTATGTGAGCTGAATGCATTATGAATCGGGTTTCTATAGTGTTCTATAGTTGGTTCTTCTGCCGGTAAAACAGAGTGTTTTCACAATAGTTTTACATAAGTAGATTCAGATATTACACCAACTTTGCTTAAACTCTTCTTGGTGCTGCTGGCTGGGCAATAACTTTTTTTTTCTAATTTCCTCCTATTTTTCTCCCAATTTATCCGGCTAATTGTTTCACCCAACCAGCTGCTAACCAGATGTATGTCCCCCATCAGGAGTAATGCCGTAAAACAAGGAGGGTTAAGACTAGCATACGCCTCCTAGGACACATGTGAAGACAATCACCGGCCCTTTTCAAACTGCTGCTGATGTAGCATTACCAAGTAGCATCACAGCACACTCGGAGGAAGATGCAGCGACTCAGTTCTGATACATCAGCTCACAGATGCTTTGTGCTGATTGACATCACCCTTTGGAGTGATGTGAGGAGAAAGTGATATCTTCCTACCCAGAGAGAACAAGGCCAATTGTGTTCTCTCAGGGCTCTGGAAGTTAATGGCAAGCTGCATGATCAGGATTCAAACCAGCGATCTTCTGATCATATAGTGGCAACGCCTTAGTCCGCTGGACCACCCAGAGCCCCCGTGGCTGGTCAGTAATGTATGTTAAAAGCACATAGAAGATGGCATATGCTAAATACTGGTTATAGTAAAGATTCTGATCTGGATAGGGTTTAAAACAGCTGATACTTTTGCCATCAGCTGCCGGAGCCCTGAGAGAGCACAATTGGCTTTGCTTTCTTTGGGTGGGTACATGGCGCTCTCCTCTCATATCACTCCAAATGGTGATGTCGCTCAGCACAAGGCGTCTGTGAGCTGATGTATCAGAACCAAGCTTTCCTCCGAGCATTAGTGCTGTGATGCTACTCGGCAATGCTACATCAGCAGCAGTTCGAAAAGAAGTGGGGGCATCACTAGTGATAGGGGGAGTCCTAATGAGTGGGTTGGGTAATTGGCTGTGTAAATTGGGGAGAAAATGGGGAAAAAATAAAAAGTCTGTTGAGTAAGACATCAGATGTATGTGTTCTGCAGACTAATTAACAGACACCTCCTTACTTGTGGTCATTGAAGTGTATTTTAAAACTAGACTATATAAATCATTTGATAATAATTTCCAAACTAAACACAAATGCGTGCAAATCTTTTTGGAATGTGTTTACGAGACTTGGCAGAATGGCAGTGATTAAAGAGGCATGCCAGTTGTGAGGCAGACCTATTTATAAGAGTGTGAGAGAGCTGTGAGCTTGTTAACTTCACAGTGAATAATTACGGTCCAGGCACATTTATATAGATCTAGCTGTGGCGAAGTGACATCAGGTCTATTTTAAGTTGAGAGTAACTCTGCAACAATGGTACACACACAACAGGAAAAGTTCGGCTGAGTAGATGTAGTAATCATAACTGTATTTATGTTTTATTAATGTTTCTGAGGAAAGCACGTTTCAGTGTTTGTAAAGGGTTGAACCATTCCCAACAAAACAAAAAAAATCTAAAGTTAAATGCATCTTTGCTGTCAGATTGAAAGCTATACAAACCTTAGATATATGTACTTTTCATCGTGAAACATTAATGATGGATGGACCAAGAGAAATTGTCCAAATTACATAGAATTATATTTTCCTTTTTTTCTATAAAGTAATTATTTTGGACATATGAGGTGAAATATAGATATAACCTGAACACATAGTGTTCTGCATGCACTGTGCATTATCCTGACTCTGAAATGATCCAACAAAATACAGTACGTTGTGTCTATACAGATGTAATTAAACAAATATCCCCATTCATTATGTGCATTATGTGACTCCCGAGGCTCTGCTGCAGTACAGGCTGTTTTGGAAATTTAAATTCCCTGTACACAAACACTGATTTAGAATTTGTTTGCACATTTAGCTATAAAGTGCTACTTCCAGTACAGTTCAAACTGAAAAACACATCACATTAAGGACCTTAGGTGGGCTATTCACAGCCCCAGTGTTGACAGACTGTTTAGAAATGGCTCACGCAGCCGAGTGTGGGGCCACTTTATTTAACACAGTAAAAGGCTTTCAGAACCTCAAATGGGCTGTTCTTACCCATGCTTAATGCAGCCTCTATTCATATTTAAAGAGCTAATGCAGGCTACAGATCCAGATTAGGCTGAACCTTACCTTGAGCGAGCGAGAGGGAGAGGGAGACCTGTCAGCTGTAATCAGAAAGTCCATGTACCCTACAGTCGCTTGATGCATTACTGTCTGAATTTGTTTACAAGAAACATTAGCTGATTATGCTTGTGCCTCGGCATAGTAAATGAAAAGAAGTGGAGAAGTTAAAATGTCATGTCAGAAAAAAAGTTCTCCTAACAGGGAAATTGCTTGCATGAAAAGGGTATTTTAAGGGTTTATTAGTGAAGGAAGTAGGTATATAGAGAATCACAACAAATAATTTTTTGCTTGGTTAAAGGAAACTTTTGTATATGTTCTCATACAACCTTTTTAAAAAATGGTTTAAAAACACACACAAAAAAAAAATCAGTATTGACACTATTGACAAAGTCAAAAAATCCTTTAGCAGTAGCATTTTCAAGCATATTTCTAGTGTATAATGTAAAGAAAAGAAAAAAACATTACTGATGCACCGATGTGGGAATTCTGGGCCAATGCTGTTACACATGACATTACACACATATGTACACATCCACCAATTGTCACACCTTCCAGTGCCTCTACATACTTGTACACCTTCACACTCACCAACTCAAAATGCACCTCTCAGTCATGTGTGTCAGCCAGTCAATCAGCACCTGATTGTTAGATCAGCCTCACCTGTGTTCTGATTATTTTCTGATGTTTTTCCATGTATATATTTTCCATGTATTGTCCCTGTTTTTCAGCTGCATAACAAGCATTGTTTCTTTGTTTATCGATTTCTGTGTATGACCAATTTTTTGACTTTTGATCTGTTTTTGACCCTTATTTATCGTCTGTTGTTCATCCCTTTTAGACTGAGATTTGGATCTAATGTTTTGGTCAGTCTTGTTTCTGGTGTGCACTGCTGCTTGTACTCAGATCAAGTTTGTTGGTTTAGCTCAGATGATTAAAGCTACTCCTAATTTTTACTGCAAGCATCTCACTTCTGTCTGTGACATTTATAACTAAAAGAGAGACTACACACCCCAGTTCAAAAACAAATGTAACATTTATTTGCCTTACAGTTTAGTTTTTAACAAGCTTCATTCAAACATTTAAATTATTTTTTTGTTTGCTTGTTAGTTTTTTTTGTTTCACATTTATTAAGCTAACTAGCAGTAGGAAATGCACAGCTTTAAACACACTTTTTAATGGACAGGTTAGATAAAACAGTAGATCTATTGAAACTAATAACTTCAATCAACAAATTAAAAAGTAGTGCAGCCAGTGTCGGCCAATTGTAGTAGCAGAGCCGTCGATTTTTGGTCCTTTTCCAGCATACAATAAATATGTCAGAAAAAATTGGTTCGTTTAAAACATCTGTCAAATCATCAGATGCCCGATTACAAAAAAAAACAATTATCAGCTGATTCCGATATAATTCAAAAATCATTGTGCATCCCTACTCAGTGCCAGAGTTTTCTTAAATTCTGTAGCTCAGCAGGTCAGAAAACCCACTAGTGTATATTTTCCAGTAGATTGTTAGATTTTAGGACAAACTCTTTGCATTTCTACAGATGTTCTAAATACAGTGTCTGAGTCTTTTATGTTATGCTGGGCTAAATTTGTTCTAGTTGTGTGTGGGCTTTTTGAATTACAGCCAGTGGTAGGGTTAAGTATTATTATAACCACTTGAAATGGGGTAATAGTTCTGACCTCTGACTTATTTTTACAACAAGAGAAGAGCCCTATCATACATCTCATCTTATGCTGTGATTAAATTGCCTGGACAAGATAATAGTACTTTTTTGATTACTATAGTATTAGAGCCTGTCTTGTGCTATAAATAGCTGCCAAGTATGATTATCTTGGGTCACACTTTTTTTGAGAGTCTCCAGTACATTAACTCCTTTCAGGCACTGTGATAAAAATAAGTAAACGGTGGAAGATGAGTTTTGTTGTTTTTTTATTTGTTTTTTTATTAATACAGTTATCTGCTTAGTGAATTAGTAATCTGAGGAAAGTTGCTAAAGGAGAATCCAAGAACACTATTTTACCAGAAAAAAAGATTTTGCAATTTCGTAGTGTGATCTTGTATATCTTAGACCATTTTATGTATATAGTGATAGTGTTATAATGTTAAATGCAGTTACATTGTGTGCAGACAGGTGGATACGTGTACATGTGTGTATATGTGCATAGGTGTATGTATACATGTAACTATATAGATAATGTTAATGTGTGTTTTTTTCAATCTCTCCAAACTGTTCTTGTTCTTGTTGTTTAATTGTTCATTCTGTTGTTGTCAGGAATGCAGAAGCAAGGAGAGGACACGGAGAGCGGACGCAAATGTGAAGTATTTATTATAATAAATAACAAAATACAAAAATAAACAAACAAAGAACTAAATAAACAAAAGAACACAGAGTACATAGAAAAACACACGCAACCTTAACAGACGATAAACATACAACACTGGACGAGGAAGACAGGAACAGGAAGACTATTTAAACACAAGGACTAACAGGAAACAGGAAACACCTGTGGACAGGTAACAAGGGGGCGGAGCTACAAATTAATTATTTTGAGCAGAAGATATACAATACAGCTACTCAAAAAGGAGTGGGAAGAAGACAACTTATTTAAACCCACCCCTTTCTTCAAAATTAACATAACTTACATAACTTACATAGCCACTTTCCATCAACTTAAATTAAATGAATTTAACAACAGAGAAAATTATATTTACAAATACTTAGAATCCACTAACCTAGATACAAACGACGGTAGTAAAGAAAGTTCTAATACTATAAACAAGCAGCGACGCATAACAACATACCAACAATTAAAATACTATTTGTGGTTTAATGTGCAATATAGTGGCTTTGGAATGTAAACAGAATATTTTTATTTAAGCAATGTAAAAAAAAAAAAAGAAAATTACATCCTTAAAAAGAGGAATGTACATAAAATCAACAAAAATATTTACTGCCTGACAATTTTTTTAAGAAACACTTAAGAATGCATTGACCATTGTGTAACAGGCTACAGTTTTGTAAAGTTAATTCTTATGTAAATTTAAACACAATGGAGACACAATTAATGACACTGATGTCAGCAAAAGTTGATGCCATGTCCATATATTGAACGATAAATCAAAACCTTTTTTTTTGTGACAGGCCTACGAAGAGTAATACAGTAGATTACAATATATACATATTGCATAAATAATATATAAACCTAAACCTAAACTTGGTTTCAACCTTAACTAATACTGAGCCTAAACCTACCATAATACCGACAGTAAACCAAAAGTAAAAGTAAAACTAAGCATTTTGGGATATAGAATTAGATTAGTGGTTTGAGATGAACCCTTTAGATGAACTACACATCATTATAAAAGGGACTAAATTAAGACAGTAATACATCAGTCCTAATAGAAATCTATTAATGCAGTTGTATTATAAATGATATATATGAGTCTGTGGTCGTTACTGCACAGGATGAGGTGCTTATATCCAGGACAGCAGAGGCTGTTCCCATGGGTGTTGGATGTGGCTGAAAAGACCCCCTGGGCTCAGGCCCATCTCATGCATGATTGGCCGAATAGCTTGGCAGCTCAGCGGTGGTGGTCAATGAGTGGGAAAATGACTGACAGCTCCAGATTGCATCATGATAGAGCCGATCATCTCCACACTTCTCGGTTTCATGTTCTTCGGCGCCTGAGATTGAAAAACAGGAATTTTCTCCCAGACATATTGGCTGCTGGTCATTTTCTGTCAATGTAGATACCAAGACTCTAATCCCTCACCAGTGTCAGTTCTATTTAATGTCTGCCTGGCTTTGGGCTGGAGTTTTGGAGATGCACAACATTCTTCTGTTTCTTTTTTTATTTTATTAGAAAAATACTCTGCATACAGACTTTAAATGCCTGCTAATCCAGAAGTCCTTTGAAATGTTAAGTATTAATAATAAGGATGTTATTAGGGAATTTGTTCATCTATAACAGCATTAACATCCTCTGCTCTTCTAGGAACAGGGTTCTTGCACAATTTTAAAAATCTAATTTAATGCTTTTTTAGACCTTTTTAAGACCTCAATAAATATAAAGAAATGTAGTCATAATTTATTTGGTAGAAAATAATTTATTGTATTGGAAACCAAAACTTAATCTTTTGTAAAGCATGCAGATTTTGGTTTTCACCCCAGGAATGCACAAAAAGGTTCTCCGACTGAAAAATTTGAGAACCACATTTATAAAATGCAGCCTAAAATTATTTAATTATTATAGTCTTAGTCAAGGCTTATTTTGACCTTCCAGTTAGCCGGAATATTAGCTAACTCGCCGCTAACTTTAGTAGGCTAGCTAGCTTGCTGCTAATGTTAGCTAGCTCTCTGTTAAACTTAGTTATTTCCCTGAAAACATTAGCTAACTTGCCGCTAACTTTAGTAGGTTAGCTAGCTTGCTGCTAATGTTAGCTGGCTCTCTGTTAAACTTAGTTCTCTCCCTGGAAACATTAGCTAACTTTCTGCTAACATTAGTATGTTAGCTAGCTTGATGCTAATGTTAGTTAGCTCTCTGCTGACCTTAGTTTCTTCCTGGATTAGATGTTTACATGGGGTCACTGTGCCTTCTGACTGGCATTAAATGCACGGTCTGAAAATTTAGTACCTACAGCAAATTTACAGTAAATTTAAGACAATATAAGACCTTAATTATCCGGATTTTAATTAAAGACATTTTAAGACTTTTTAAGGACCCGCGGGAACCCTGAGGAAGCTTTACTCTAAATGTTGAAACATTTAAATGTACTTATATGCAATTCATCCTCAGAAAATCAGATTTTTTCTGTTATCTGTTCAACTCATTTATATGCTTATAGATAATGGGAAAACTCTTGGTTAACATTCGTTTACAGGCAATAATCGGAATAATTCTACTTTGCAATCAGCCAATAATCTCACAGATGCATGTGATGTAAATTAACTTATTACAAAACTAGATCTTAATTTTTCTAATAATTCCCAGTGCAGCCCTTCTTAACAGTTTTCTCCATGTTACTGCAAAGGCAAAAATAAGCTTATTTTTTTAAATGAGTATCTTTCTTAACATGGTATATTTGCATGCACAGTAAGAAAGCTGAAAGAAATCAGTGTAAGCATATACTGTACATGTGCCGAGAAATCTGATTACTTATCTAAAATCCAGCTCTATTCAGCAGATTTCTTAATCAAATTTCTTAATTAGGTCCTTAATCCAATCCAAGAAATCACAATATGCTGTTAAGAAGACCGCTTGAATTATCAGATAACTGCATAAATGTAATGATTAGATTATTAAGAGCACGTTGATACAAAAGTTTGATTACTTTAAATATTTCCAGTCACATGAGCGAATGTGCGGTCAGAAACTGATGTTGGATGATTAGTTACGGATAATAAATATCTGTACGTGAAAGAATCCATATATTAAAGGGCTAATGAAAACACTGTGCATGTTTGATGATACTCAATCAATAGGAACAGCGCTTTGCAAGTTTGGTTCATCTGAGACAAATGTCGAGTGGTTCCCTAATTACAGAGTGATTCTTGAAAGTTCCCTCTTCATTTGTTTTCACTTTCATTACTGTCAATACATCAGTTAAAGTTCATTCATCTTGCAGAGTGTTTTCAGAACAACGGCTTTGCTGATGTTGTCCTGATTAATCGTGCAGAAATGGAAGCAGCACTGCAGTATTGATCATGAAATCTATTTCAGTCTGGTGGGAAGAATATGGAGAGAGTTTGGCTGACTGACTGAACAGTGTTGCACAGTTGCTTCATATCATTTTAACCCTAATTCTGCAGATATATTTCCATTTTGAACTGAAAATCTTTCATCAAAACTGAACCTCCTTTTAGCATTTCTTGGGAATTTCCTGAGAATATAGTGTAAATGAGGAGAAACACCTTTCTTGTTATGTTGATTTTAATCAAGACTGAATAGACTCTGCCAAAAGCTCTGCTTATTATATGCAGTTATAATACCAGTGGTGTGCAGTGAGGCCCATCTAACCCTTCAGAGAAGGGGTGACAATAAATGCATGTAAATAATTACATAATTTTTAATAAGGAAATATATATCATAGCTATTGTAAGTGTAAGAATTTTATTTTATTTTATAAATTAACTAAAATAAAAAACAACAAATAATTTAAAGCATTAGTCTGTGTTTTTTAGTTGCTATGGGACTCTTATCTGACTGACAGCGGTTTTAACCAATCAAAACTTTTTGAAATGGCTTCTGCTCACGTGTCTGCATGCCCCTTCTCCTGATTTTGAGAAGGGTGTAGTAATGAGTCTATTAGCAAAGTCGCAGGACAATCTAACCAATCAGGATCATGTTTTTTACTCCAGGGGTGGGGCCATGGCTGTCTAACCCCTTCTCAGCGCCGTGTTGAAGGGGTACGCGTTGCTTAGTCATAAACAGCGCTCATGCTGGATTAGTTCAATAGTTAGCGAACTATCATGGAATTGCGACTGCAAATGAGAGGGTGGTTGAAGAAGGGGTACCCACTATATTCACTGCACGCCACTGTATAATACACAACCTCAAATGCAAACTTTGGGACAGTACAGAAAATGCTAATAAAATATATACAGTGTTACTTTTACAGCATGAGTTATTTCATGGTTTGTCTGATCAATTTCATTTTATTTGTTAATATATGTTATCTGCATAAGCTAGTAATGCATACCTGTCAAGTTTTAGATTTAAAAATAAGGGACATTTTCCTCTGTCCACTCCCACCAGCCCAACGAAGGTTCAGTATCCCTTACATTTTAAGACAGGTTTAAAAAAAATCTAAAATAACCACATGTGAACCACTTACAGACTACAATTAGATTATCAGAATCTGAAATGCTGTGGACATTCCTACATATGTCATTCTTTTAATACAGCCAAATTAAAACCCCTTTTCTAGATATTTAAAAAAAGGTTAAGATTTCATGTCTTTTTTGGCATAATGCACTCTTTTATATGATATATATTTTTTTATTTAATGGATTTAAAATTGAACAAAAGGTGCACAAATTCTGCAAAATGACTGTTGGTGACCTAAAAATAGTATCATGAGCTTTTACTAAAAGGACATGGACCAGATATATTCTATCAGTAAAAATTAGTCCTAATGGGCCTACTAAATTAATAATTTTTAATTAATACTTCCTTCTTTTGATCACTCCTGATCAGTTCAGTTCATTTCGGTCCTCTACACATTTCTAGTTAAACTGAGTCACAAACTTTATTATTTTTTTATTTTAAAAGGTTTAATCTGTGTGTTTTATTTCGGAGCCGAGTATTTTTAAGCAGCTATCAGAAAAATCTCATCATAGTTTCCATTAGCCTACCGTTACATTTCTTTTAGACAAATCGCTGTATATCCAGATATGTTTTAACATCAGCTGCTCCGACTAGCTGCCTGAACTCACAGCGACGGGGGGCTTACCTACACTGGCCCTCCTTTGCAAGCTGATTGGCTGTTTCTCCTGAAAGGCGGGACTTTCTCCTTGAACCGGCTCCACGATTGGTTAAGAGACACAGCGCGGTCAGTGCCCTGTCTCCTCAATAATATATGTTTTTTTTTATTTTAATATAATACGGGACATTTACGGGAAAATAATAATACGGGAGGACGGCGGGAAAAAGGAGTAAATACGGTAGTTTCCCGGCCAAAACGGGAGACTTGACAGGTATGTAGTAATGAGGATAAAAAACTTTATAATGATGAAAAACAGGAAATGTCAACAGGTGAGTGTAATCATAATTTGGTGAAAAAAAGCATTGTCCATACAGTCTTTGAGGCTTTAAGGATTAAATATGGTTTGTCAACAAATGCATGAGAAAATGATAAAAAATAGTAAAAAAAAAAATAATAATGCTTAATAAAAGATGAGAAGGTAATTAAATAGTTCTTCCTCTATAGTGTATTGTTAATTAAACAGTTTATAGAAACAGAAGAAATATCAGTGCATAAAGAGCAAGCTGAACACCGGTGATCTCTGATCCCTCAGACAGCACTGCATCAAGAAACATCATTTAATAATAGCTGATACAACCACATGGGTGAGGTATTACTTTGACAAGCCTACACTACATTACACTACACACACTACAATACTGATTAACATTCAGAAATGCTTACACCTAAAGCTTCACAGTGCTAAAGAGGAGCCTTATGTTAACCATGTCCAGAAGCTGTGTTGAATTCTTCAAGTTATCTGGGATGGACAATCACACAATGGAAACATGTATTAGGGTCAGACGAATCACTATCCAAGATCTTTTGTGGAGGAAATGGACACTATGTTCTCCAGACCAAAATAAAGACCATTCAGTCTGTTATTAACAATCAGTCCAAAAGCCGTGGTCTGCCATGGTATGGAGCTATGTGGTCAATACACTTCTGTGATGAAGCATTAATGCAGAAAATTATATTGATTTTTTTAGAGCAACTTGTGCGGCTTTCATACCCATATCTTTTCAACAGGAAATTCCATGCATTTTTCAACGAGACACTACAAAACCACATGTAGAGCAGTTTCAGAGTATTTTGGGGCAAAATGGACCCCACCACATACCTGTTTGCGAAATATTCAACAGATGCATCTGATGCTCATTCTCACAAAAATGATAAAAGATAAAAGCACTTCGACTGAACACAATATTGTTTTAAATTTCACTTCACTATTATTTAACTGTAATTCACTTTTATAATTGTTCTATTGAAAAACACCAAAGCACAATGCCACCATGCTCTCGTTAGGGTTTAGATCGGGCCCAAAAAATCTGACCCGACCCAGCCCGAGCCTATGCACGTCCTGCCCGAGCGCGACCCAACCCCACCCATATACTGTCATTATGAGCCCGAGCCTGAATAAACCCCACATTTTTTTAATAAATACCAAGTTAAAACTGAGCTTTTTAGACAGACAGACAGACAGACAGATAGATAGATAGATAGATAGATAGATAGATAGATAGATAGATAGATAGATAGATAGATAGATAGATAGATAGATAGATACTTTATTAAGCCCAGAGGGAAATTCTAGGAAACATTTTTTTAAAACATTTTCAGGCTATTTGAATGAGGGAAATCTGTTCAGAATTATGTTAATTAACATTGTAACACTAAAGAAGCATAGACCTATTATTTAAAAATATATATTTATTTAGAACAGCTACACACAGCGCTGCAAGTCAAGTGCTTAATGCGGACAAGTGGAGGAGCTTACGAGTGCACCCCAGAGCTGCGTGATTATAAAATTCTATCTTGTGCAACTTTTATTTAAAAAACAGTTTCATTTGTTATTTTTCTGTATTGTAATCATCATACCATAGCTTTATATAAAATGAAAATATCATCTCAAAACAGACTATTTTCTTGAGTCCGACCCAACCCGGCCCGAGAGAAAAGAAATCTCGGACTGACCAGGCCCGAGTTCAGGTTGGGCCTCGGGGTGGGTTGGGTTCAGGCAGAGAATCTAAGCTCTAGCTCTCGTGCCTTTTCTCTGGCTGTGCTGCCTGTCAGTCCTCTAATACAACTTCCTGCTGAAAGCAGCAGTAAAATACACTGATCTGTAAAGCTATATGTTAGCATTCATTTTGCATCACCAGGTAACATTTTGAGAATGTAAAATATATTAATTCATTACTAGTTTTGGCCAGTGCTCTAAAATGTTGCTCACTGCTGGAGAGGTGTGAGCACGGCGGAGAGTGTGGCATTGAACTTTTGTCTTGGTAGGCTATAAAACACACTATAACCACCATCTTTACTGGAGTGTTATATTGTTGTTTGACCAAGATTGAGGCAAAATGCGCTGAGCCTCGTCTCTTTCACAGTTCAGACAGAGCGCAGCTACAAATATAACCATTTAAAATTCAGTTCAGTCAGACAGACAAATATTGTCAAATATAAAGGATAGGTTTATCCGTTCCAGTGTTAAAGACAGTGAACATGGATACTGCTGAACATGTTCCAGTCTGGTTATATGCTACTGTCAACAACCAGTGGGAGGGAACCCCTTAAAGTGGATTCTGATAACTGTGTTGTTCTTTCCTGAATTAACCGTCACAGAATTTAAACGCCTTACAATTTGGCATTGTGTTCAATTCAAAACCAGTCATCGTCTGGGGGTCCCAGGCCAGTTCAGGGTCCCAGGCAATTGCTTGGTTTGCCTTTCCTGTTGCAACGGGTCTGAGCACATGCTGCACACACTACAGCCTGGCACTGTGTGCAGTCCTGACCGGTCCCCAATAGAGAGTGTGTGAAAGAGAATTTTGAAGCAAAAATGTGCTCACAGGAAGAATTGAACAAAATAACACTTGAAACACTTCATCACTTGATATTCTCTGTGCCAAATCCTGTTTTTAGGTGTTATGAGAATGGAATGGTGATATTACAAAGGGGTAATTGTTTTACAGTTTCGTCTTTTTCTTGTGTTGAAACAGTAGATGTATATTAACAAATGAAATGAAGTAGATTTTTCATTTTGTCACAACTTTTGTGTAATAAGGTTATAGGGATGCTGGTGCATGATCTTCACAGATGCAGCGGACAATAGCATTGCTTTGCCTGTAACTTTTTTCTTTGCAAATAAAGTATATCTCATATTGGACTCATACTTTCAGAGTCCTGTCTTGAGTCCTCTTGAAAGGGAAAAGAAATGCTGCCACTATTTTATGAAGGGACGGGTTCACTGCTAGACTTTAGATTAGAGTTCGGAAGAGGATTTTGGATGTGCCTTTGAAGGCAGAGATATTGCAATGCTGGTCATCTAATCTTATACTGAACATTTTTACTATAGAGCTGTATTATTATTTTTTTATTCATTTTATCTGTGTAAAATATTGTATATAGGCAGCTTTATTGAAAGAAAATGCCTGATAAAACACTAAAATCTGTTATCTGTTGTGGAGATATTCGCTTTCTCAGTAGTCACGACTTGAATTATGTATGATATATCTGAGAAGAGGCTTCATCATACACTAAGGTGTTTAACTGAAGTTTGCATTATTTAGTCATTGCTTGTCTCGGTGTACGTGGCCTTTGTCTGTGGCCTGTTTATGCTCTAGTTCATCTATTTTTCACCGCACCTTTGTAGCACAGCACCTTTGCTGGCTGGGAGGCCTAGTTCAGACATAATAGCCCTGCTGAATGTGTCGCACCTGGGCCTATGGGGACTGACACAGCTGATGGCTTCGGAGATTAAAGGTATTCTCAAGAGAGTCTGCACTATGAAGTACACACGGGAAGGTGTGTGCTCGGTAAGTGACCTGATGCATCGTCATGGCAACTCAGCAACCATGGTACTGGTAAAAATGAACCAGGCACTGATCGCCAATAACTGCAGGCCTGCCGATTTTGGGTGTCTGATGACTGATATTCAACAGTAATCCTCAGAGGTTTTGAGAAACCATCAGTTTCAGGTTTGGCAAAACATACAGTGGTCTCTATAATGTATCAGCATGAAGGCTTTCATTTACTGCCAGTAAAAAAAACATAGACTGAATATTAATACGACAGCTTTTTACATAGTCGTTTATTTACGATAAGTAAAAAAAAACATCATCTACAAACTTTAAAACCCTTATTTTTATTTAATCTATGTAATGGTCTAAGTCTATTTCATCAATACCCATAATATTTTATTAAATGAAAGCATTTTTAAATAAATATTCTTAAATATTCTTTAAATAAGCTTAATTTAATTATGGAAAGTGGTTCCACACAACTGAAACATAAAGGAAATACACAAAACCACTGTGTGACAAATACACAGCTAAATTAGAAATGTTCACCTAAACCAACAAAACTACCTTAAAGTAACTTTAGATAAATTAGGCTCTCTCTGGCCATACTACTTTATATACTTTATACATTGGTCACTGTAGCATTGGTCCAACATACTATACATTCTTTTACCATTTAAATCATTCAACTTTATTACAATTTAGATTCAAAGCAAACATGAAAAAAACAGCTCTGGAAAAAAATAAGACACCACTAAAAAATGATGGGTTTCTTTGATGTTACCAAATTGAAAACTTCTGGAATATAATCAAGAGAAAGATGTATGATCACAAGCCATCAAACCAAAATGAACTGCTTGAATTTTTGCACCGGGAGTGGCATGAAGTTATACAAAAGCAGTGTGTAAGACTGGTGGAGGAAAACATGCCAAGATGCATGAAAACTGTGACTAAAAACCAGAGTTATTCCACCAAATATTGATTTCTGACTTCTTAAAAACTTAAAACTTTATGAATATGAACTTGTTTTCATTGCATTATTTGAGGTCTGAAATCTCTGCACCTTTTTTGTTTTATTTCTCATTTACTGCAAATACATGCTCTAAATGACAATATTTTTATTTGTAATTTGGGAGAAATGTAGTCCACTGTTTATAGAATAAAACAACAATGTTCATTTTACACAAACATATACCTACACATAGTTAAATCAGAGAACTGAAGTGATCTTTTTTTCCAGAGCTGTAGACAAAGGTGGCCTGGGAGGGAAAATGAAGGTAGCCTGGGAGGGAATGACTACACAGTAATGGTAGTTGGCAAATAGGTGGTGCCAGTAGCCAATGTAAAAGGTGTCAGTTTAAGTTATTAAGGTTTCATTGCACAAACAAAATGCACATAAATTCACCACTAAACCTGGAATTGCACTCAAAATCCCAAAACTGTAAGTGGCTAATGAAATTAGTTGCAGGCATGGCCATGCCAGACTGTACCTTAAAGTATTGAAAAAAAACCCATTTGGGTTAAAAAAAACACTCTGCATTCACGTTTAAAAGCTAAATGGAGTTAATCTGTGCCATATCAGCAAATATTTTATTTATGGAAACCCAACATCAACTCAATGCCCTGCACTGCACAAATTTTTCATCTATAAATATAATAACAGTGATTATTCTAATTATTATCATATTTCCTTGTATTTCCTTGTTCTTTACCCTAAATAGCTGCCAAGAAAAGGATAATTGATATTTCCATGATCCGGAAACTGCAGTTGTGAAAGGGTGCTGATAGCACTCGAGAGTCGAGAGTTTAACTAGTCCCCGGGGATCCTATTAACCCATTTCAGAGACGTGTCCCAAAACACGGCCAAAAATACGCCAGCAACAACGTGCAAAGCTCAGGTCAACAAGGTTCACGCCGCTAGTTGCTGACACTACATCACCTCGTGGCGTTTATAGGCCAATCTTTCCTACGGAGTCGAGCTGGAGCGAAAAGAAACAGATTGCTCTCATTTTATTATCTCATACTTGGGGAGAAGCCGAATTGTATCTTATGTCTCCAGAGTGAGCCTGAGTGTGTTGTCATAACAGATAAAGACATTTCCCCAGCCTTATTCGCCTGTGTTTCCCAGAAGGTGGAATTAAAGCAATATTTTTACCCAGTCAGGGAGGACGATTTCTCTTTTAACTGCTGGTTTGAGACAAACATTTTCCAATCCTTTTTCTAAAGCTCAATTTCAGTTCAAACTCTACTCTATAATTTCAGACTAATAAATATATATTTTTTCTGATGAGATTTTTTGTCTTACTACGCATTGTAAGTGAAAGATTGTTTTGCTTATTTTAGGAATAAGGATCTTAATTACATTCTATTAATTGTATGCTACTTATTATTTCTTTCTAATTATATTTCTTTCTTTTAAATATATTGTTTTAATCATGTTTGAATTATGTTTTATTCATGCTTCATTCTTTTTTTTTATTTCCATTTTTACTGTTATTTTCTTACATGTTTGTGACTCTCTCTGTATTTTCTAATTTGTAAAGCACTTTAAATGACCATTGTGTATGAAAGGAGCAAAGAAAATAAACTTGCCTTGCCTTGGTATTACTTAGACTTACCTTATTTTAAGTAATCTAAACTCAAAATAAACACAAAATATATAGATTTACATATATTTTATCTAGTTTTTGCCAGTGATTTTTTTTTTGCAGTGTAAGCTGGCTCTTCCACTCAAGAGAAACAGACATGCATTTTTTATTAAACCGTTTTAAAGGTTCTGTCTTTCCTGTCAGTTTGCCTGAAGCAATCTCTCCTTCCCCTCCTCTCGCTCTCGCGCTTTCTTTTCTCTCAGACAGCGTAATAGAGGTTCTCACGGGTTACCCTGCTCCTCTACATGCTACCTAAAACCATTTACTGGTTCTGACTTTAGACGCTGTGTAATGTTTCTTCTAAAACATTCGGCACAGCCTCTCAAACGTATGTTTACTCACGGACGGAAGCTTGTCTGACCGTGTTGCTGCAGTACAGGCGCCGGGGCATAAATGTGTTTTTCTGTGGTACAGCAACAGTGATAAGAGGGCAGACAGGGTCAGCGCCTGTTCCCATATTGTTCCGTCCTCATCCCTCTCTTCTCTGATGCCGATTAAGGCCAGTATCCTTTTACCTGCTGAGCCAGTGGCCCATCCGAGTCATAAAAAAAGTGCTACTTTTTTTCTTGATGACAAGATGTCAAGCTGAACCATCAAAGTGGCACCAGTGCTGAGGTAGAAATGACCTGCACTGACTGGCCACATAAAGGATTAATAACAGACCTACTGAACTTTACTTGACTCCTCCAAAATGTTCTCATCGTTCAGGTTTTCTCTGCACACAAGAATGAGGGCATTAAAGGAAATATAATGGAGAAACACGTGGATATATTTATATACTGTATATATTGGTCACTTTTACCATTCAGCCAACATAAACTCAGTAAGCCACCTTTACCGTTGAGGCAATGCAAGTTAATGACAATTTAGACTGATTTGGGTTGGACATTAAAAGATAAATATGAGACAAGATATACAAATAATATACAAAATAATGTACAAAAAAAATTAAACAGACAGGAGGTGCTATATTCTGAACTGTGTATCAGATATGCATATATATAACACCTGAAAATATTAGCAGATATTTTTATCTTTTAATGTTAAATTCAAATGTTTTCAGTCTACAGCAGAAAAAAAGGCTTAACCACACTGTTTAAATACTTTAGGAGGGCACTGTAGATGAAGGTATCCTGAGAGGGAATGACTACACAGTAATGGTAAGTGAGCAGTGAAAGACACCCAGTTTGTAACCAGATGGTAAAAGGAGCCAAAAAAAACTTATTTTTTTAAATCTAACTTTTAGTTATCAAGGTTACATTGCCCAAACATGATGCATATAAGTTCATGACTAAGCCTGGAAATGCACTCAAAAGCCCAAAACTGTAAGTCGCTAATGAAATTAGTTGTGGGAATGGCTATGCCAGATTGTACCTTATGTGTGAAAATTTGCTGCAAGCAAATTACATTGTTTCTACAAGAAATAAGACTGAGAAAAACTTTAACTCTATAAAATCTCTTAATATTTTAGGGAAGATCACCTTTAAAATGAATGAAAACACAATATGCATACTATACTAGATATTTATAACAAAGAAACCAAGGTTATGCACCATCAAACTATGTTTTTTTTCTGTAACTGATCAAGAGTGAGTGTATCTTCTGAGCATGTGAGTTAATCCTCAGTCTGTTGAGAATAGATGAGCTGAGCCAAAGAGAAATCACACCATTTGGTAAGTGCTAGTTACTGTTTTAATTGACGCCTCTACTGTATGGGCGTAATTATGCTGAACATATGGGTTCACAGTCTGGATGCTAAAGCTTGTCTTTATTGACTTCCTGTAAAGCTTGTCTCATATTGCCTTTCTGTAAGCTTTACTCACTCAGTGACGTGTGTGACAGGAGGTTAAAAGCACATTTGTCTTTGAGTTTGATGTCTGTGAGGTTTAATGGGTCCTGCAGTTTTTTTCATAAATCCACAATTAGTTTGAACTAAAAAAAATAAGTCTTTTTTTTACATAAAATTGGATATTTACATATAACTTTAGTAAACTATTTTGAGTTAGATGAACATTTGTGGCCACGTATACATTCAGAGGAGATCCTTGAGTTGAATCAACTTGTAATAACTAAGTTTAGTCTGTTGCCATTAGCCCTATTCAACTGGGATAAGCTTTTTAGGGGGGGTGTCTGTAAAAATATTTGACACTTCTACTCAGTGGTAAAACTCTTGCATCCAGACTGCAACTGAAAAAACAGGAGGACCAATGAGTTTTTTGGTTTTCTCGATCAGGACATCACGTTCAGTAACACCTCCATTTCCACTCCAGTTCTTTTCCAAAACTCACCTCTATCACATTCTGTAGTAAACAAATAGGAACATTGATAATTATGAAAATTCAGAACCAGATACATACTGATAGAGAGTAGTGTATAGAACAGCCATCTCCTGATCGTAATGCAGAGGATCCAATTTTGTTCTGGAGGAAAATGTGAAAAAAATTAAACATATAGAGCTCTGGGTGCCGAGTGGTCCAGCAGTCTAATGTGCTGCCACTATGAACGGGAGGTCCCTGGTTTGAATCCTGTTCATGTAGCTCTGCCATCAGCTGCTGGCACCTGGAGGGAACACAATTGGCCCTGATCCCTCCGGATGGGTAGATGGTGCTCTCTCCCCAACACGCTCAAAGGTGGCGCTGGGCAGCACGAGGCGTCTGTGAGCTGATGTATCGGAACCTAGTCGCTGTGCTTTCCTCTGAGCACGCTAGCCGCTCAGGCAGTGATGCATTGGCAGCAGCTTGAAAAAAGGGGTGACTGACTTTACATGTGTTGAAGGAGGCATGTGCTCGTCCACACCCTCCAAACTGGGTAGCCAAATTGGGAAAAAAATAGGAGAAAAAACATGAACATATTTATTAACCATAGAATGTGATAGAGGCGAGTTTTTGAAAAGCCCATTCATTTTCTCATAGGCAAAAACCACTTAGATACGGAACCCCAAATATGGGCATATGAGTACTACAAAATGATGCATGAATGCAGTGGTCTATAACAATGTCACCCAAGTCTTCTTCTCTGAAAACTGTTCCAGCATTCAGCACTTCATGACACGGACGTGCACAGGAATCTTAAAGGGCAGTTGCTTTAACCTGAAGAAAGGGCACCCCAGCCAAAAAACAAAACAAAAAAAAAAACAAGAAGAAAAAAGAGTCTCTCTCTCTCTCTCTCTCTCTCTCTCTCTCTCTCTCTCTCCTGTATTCGTCTCTTTTCCTTGGGCATTTATAATTTTCTGCATTAACACAACGTGCTTGTGAATAATTTGAATAGTGCTTTCTGTCCGTCATTCATCTTGCTTGATAAAATGAAATGTTATCAGCTGCATGTAACTTAGATTGGTTAGCCTCCCACAAAACAACCTGAGCCATGTAAAACGTTGACTGCAAGCTAGCTGGCTGTCTGTTTTTTTTTTGCTACCTAAACGTGGCACAGTAGGTGGGTGTCAGATTATTTAGGATCACTAAACGTCCCAAACTCGACGACATCGGATTTTAGAGAAGTTGATTGTGATCATGTCTTGTAATACTGTGAAGGCTACATTTTAAGCTCACCTTCAGGGCAGTCGCTCTACTCCCACGGCATCTTCAAACTCCTCTGCTAGTTGGCTGAAGCGCTGCCCGGTCGTGTGCTGCGCTTTTTTTTCTGCGTGCTGCGTGTCCCCCGCTACGCAGTGTGCCTCTCGAGGTGTCTGAATCTGAATGATTGACTCCGAAAACTTTGTTTTACAAAACTTCAATCAAAATGACCTATTATAAAGAAAAACTTGTTGAAATAGGAAATCATATTTGCCTATATTATTTTTTCCCCTCCATCGGAAGGGCAATATCGGCCAAGGACGGCAAAAGGGCAGTTGCCCAAGCACATTGGGCCATAGCGTCTGCACGTCACTTCTTCAAAAAAGCACTTAAAAAGAGCTTATACTCTCCATTAGCTCTCCTACATACATAAGAGACCTTGTCAGGTGCCACGGTTATGGGGTAATCAACTTTATTCACTTTATCTGTGAGTGGTCTTAATGTGTTGGCTCCTAAGTGTCTATAGAATGACTGGAATGCCAGTCCATTTAAAATTATTATTTCTCTGATGTCACAGAAAACAGTCCATTTACGTATATATATGCCCTTTCAGGATCCAGCAGTTTTAGCCACTCATTCACATTGACATTATAAAGAGTGCTTCAGACTCAACACTGAATGAGTCACAATGCAGGACTTCCAATTAGAGCGGACATCTTTAAGGCAGAGTAAGAATGTTCAACCTGTTCAGTGTTAGGGTTCTGCATAAGGAGAGGTTAAAAACTGGTGAAAGTATTAAGTATGGTGAATTTTGTTACTAAAACCCTTACAAACATTCTCCAATGGAAAATGTATAAATATGATACGAATATGAGATATGAGAAAATATGACTAGTGTCATAGTAGTCTTTGGTACAAGCAGCTCAAGTTGCTCTGTTCACTCTCTGTGTGTGAGTTCCTCTCCATGTTGCTTCTATATTGTTTGACTAGAGAGAATAGGCTGTTCACTAGGAGAGAGTCACATGACTACACCTGCAGTAGTATGTGTTTATGGGACTAATATTACTATTTATTAGCAATACTATTAATGTACTGTTAATGGGCCTCGTGTATTAAGCATCTTGGGGTAACAGTGCTGTTCTCAGATTAAGATTCTCTTCAGCTGTCTAATTGAATTCCGTCAACTTTAACTGAGCCTGGATCAGCATTTTTAATCCGATTTAATCCTTTTAATAAATGTGGGCCAAGTGGACTGGTGTTGGTACATTGTTGCTAGGTTGTTTCTTTGTTGTATGTAGTGGTAGCAAAGGCTTTTCTGCTGGTTGCTATGGTGTTAATAAGTGGTTGCTATGGTGTAGTCAGGTAGTACCAAGGCAGTTAAAACCTTTTGCACCATATTTATTAAAAAAATATTTTGTTGCTACATGGAAATCATACTTCCATTCAAAGAAACAGGTACAAACCAAATCATGTACAGTAGGTACGGAAAGTATTCAGACCCCTTTAAATGTTTCAGTCTTTGTTTCTTTGGAGCCATTTGGTAAAATAAAAAAAGTTCCTTTTATTTTTAGGTTAATGTATGCTTAGCACCCCATCTTGACAGAAAAAAAAAACAGAAATGTAGATTGATTTTTTTTGCAAATTTATTAAAAAAGAAAAACTGAAATATCACAGTATTCAGTATTAAGACCCTTTGCTCACTATTTAGTAGAAGCACCCTTTTGAGCTAGTACAGCCATGAGTCTTCTTAGCAATGATGCAACAAGTTTTTTACACCTGGATTCGGGGATCCTCTACCATTCTTCCTCGCAGATCCTCTCCAGTTCCGTCAGGTTGGATGGTGAACTTTGGTGGACAGCCGTTTTCAGGTCTCTCCAGAGATGCTCAATTTGATTTAGGTCAAGGCTCTGGCTGGGCCAGTCAAGAATGCTTAAGAATGGTCACAAAGTTGTTTTGAAGCCACTCCTTTGTTATTTTAGCTTTGTGCTTAGGGTCATAGTCTTGTTGGAAGGTGAACCTTTGGCGCAGTCAAAGCTCTGTACATGGCCACATTCATCTTTTCTTCAACTGCAAACAATCGTCCTCTCCCTGCAGCTGAAAAACACCCCATAGCTTGATGCAGCCACCACCATGTTCAAATGGCCTCAGACCACCTCCTGAAGTTTGAGTGATTGGATTTGAATCTGTTTGAAATGGGTCTAGCATGCATTTACACTTTATATTTATGCGGCATTGCCTTATCCAGTTATAATTCGGATATACTCAAGACAATAAATTTAAATTTACCAGGTGTTAACTCGGCCAAAGTTTCATGGTAGCCATTTATGGTTAATATTAATTATTGGATAATAGTCCATTAATAATAATAAACAATAAAGTATCAAAGACACAAATGCAACATATATCTTGCTCGTAGTAGCCATATATTGTTATTAGCTTTCTAGGATTTACAATAATAAAGATCTTAGGATGACGACAGCCCGAGCCTCTCTGTTGTAAAGGAGATATATTAAACACAGTCCACGTGTAAGAGCACTAATGTGATTTTCCAGGATGAGCGTGGAGTCCCTGAGGCTCTGCTGTCTCTACCTTTGGGAATCTTTTGCTTAATGGTGCACTGCCTTCCTCTGTCACAGCACACTGAGCTTTCTCTGAGTGCACACAGTCTGAGCCTTTACAGGGTCATGACTTATTGAGTCTGCTTGAATTGTAAGAGTGTGCGTGTGTGTGAGAGAGAGAGAGAGAGAGTGTTAGAGAGAGAAACAGAAACAGACAGAAAGAGAGTCTAAAGATACATTTAAAGTCAGCATCCTGGATCAGAATGAAGTACTCTTATTTCATTATGGACTTTTTTAGAGAAACTGCTCACGATGGTGAAGTGAATGGTAAGGTGAAGCCGCTGGAACAGGGCTCAGCATGACATATTGGTGCTGAGAATATCAGCACCTCACGTGGATCGTCTGCAGATCCTCTGCCTCGTGGCCTTTAGTTCTTTCTCATGGAAACGACTGCAGATAACATTTTACTCCGGCAAAAACTGTCACTGAGGAAAAATGAAAGAGAGCATGAGGCAGTCAGTCCCAAATGGCGATTTCCCTTCACCACACAGCTGTCACACACACTCAGTGTCTCGGCTGTGGCATATGGGCTGCATGTGAAAAAAAAAACCCTGCCGGCAAATCACTAAAGCAGGGTCACCACCCAAATGACACCAGCCAAATTAAAACCAACTCCATCCGTGTCATCTGTGAGATGTGTGCTTTCTGCATACTCTATAGTGTGCCATCAGACTATAATGAAGTGTTATTAAAGATCTATTAAATCCATTTTTTCTTGTTCTTTGTGAATTAATATAGGTCTCTCTGAGTTGAATATGCATGCTGCATATGAAACTGTTCTTCAGCCCCCTTGTCTGCAGTAACTAGTAAAAGAAAATCCTCAGAAATACGAGTTGATCAGAAAGATGTTAGGGTGTCTACGTCAACCAGGGAGTTCATGGCCTCGCCCACCTCGGCTCGGGACCATTCTAGCACAGACAGAGCTGAACCTGGGCTACAGCATTAGGAGCTATAGCTAAGGTGGAGTTACCTTTTACTCTGTTTACAGAGCTAGTTAGCTTTAGCTATCTTGTGTAAGTCACTCTAGATTTACACTAGGAAGTAAGAAAAGTTGTGAAGAGGTAGAGTTGGTATACAGTAAATAGCTCTATTTGAGTAGTGTTCTAATCTGTATTATGGCAAAACTTCTTAACTAAGTAAAGAAAAAAAATTGAAAATGAGAAATAAAAGTCAGTGAATCCAAAAAAGATAATTTTGAAAGTGCAGTCTCAAAGACCATCAGAAACATGATGATAAAACAGGCTTTTATCAGGACTGAAGAAAATAAAGACCAAGAGTTACCCTTGTTGCACAGGATAAGTTCATCAGAGTTACCAGCCTCAGAAACTGCAAGTTAACAGCACCCCAGATAAGAGCACCTAAATGCTTTGGTGTTTTAGTTTGTTTTTAAAACCCCTTAGGTTACATGAGACTCCAGTAATAATTTGACCTAGCCGTCAAACCCACAACCCTGTCAATAATAAGCTGATCCTTTAACCACATACATTTCTTCCTATATTAATTATTTCATTTATTCTTTATTTTAACAAAGAATGGACCAATAGAAATGCAGTCAGTCCCAATAGAAATGCATGTAACATGGAACATGCAAATTACATGGAAAAAAATCACATTGCATTGATTACCATTGAAAAGTAAGAAGTTTTTTTCCCCCTGTTAAGTTTCTAGTTGGGTGAAATCAGGTTTTGCAGGACATCAATAATATGAGTCACGTCCTGTCAAAAGATGTTTGAGTATAGTTGATTTTAATTATATAAAATTATAGTAATAAACATTATTTTCTCTTCACAACAAAGTTTAGTCATTATTTTCTGTGAGAGTTTGTTCTTAACATTATGGATGTTTCTTATCTTGAGAAGTCTGGTGAAGCATGGGAGCGAAAAACATTGCCGAGATAACATGAAAAATTACAACAGCAGCAGCAGCTCTGGAACTGCAAAACAAGAGCATAGCTCCCCTAATCATTCCTTTTATACAAGCCAGCCATGAATATCCTCATCACCGAGCCTGTTCATGCTGGGTGAACAGGCAGGCGAGTGTGTCTGTGTGTGTGTCTGTGTGTGTCTGCTGCTGCACCTGGCAGGGCTGAAGGCTTTGATCTTTATCTGCTCATTTGGACCTTTGTAATGGTTGCTGTGTCTCTGTCTTCACTGAAAGAGCCCAGAGATCGCAGTGATGGCCCTTCTGAAAAGTGAAGGCAACAACGCTACTTGTCCAAATGTTTGTGGACTCCTACATATGTGATTGAATGCATTCAGCTACTTTAGATTGCACCCGTTGCTGAGACAGATATGCCTATAGAATAGGACTCTCCAAGTAAAAAAATAATATGAGATGGAACCTAGAGGGGTATAAAGCCCAACCATCAATGATGAACGATAAACCTACCATTGATTAATGCAATCAGATTCTCACAGCAATGCTCCAAAATCTTGTACAAAGCCATCCCTAGACTAATTCTCACAAAAAAAAAGAAAAAAAAAATATTTTTTAATCCCCCTGATTTTGTAAGAAACAGCGAATAAACACATGTCCCAATACTTTTGTCCATGTGCTGTGTATGTGCTGCGGAGAGGAAAGGAAGCTGAGGTGAGACAGAGATAGAGGGATTGAGGCTGTGACAGTGCGGAGGTGGTTAAAGGTGTTGGCAGGTAAGATAGCGCAGCGTCACAGAGGGCGGGAAAGGTGGAGAGCTACAGATAGGGAGGGGTACGGAGATTTGTCATTGTCATCTCTCTCTCTCTCTCTCTCTCTCTCTCTCTCTTTGTCTGCCTGCCTTGCTCTCTCACTCTCCTCTCTTGCTCTTTCTCTCTCTTGTATGGTTTCACACACACACACACACACATTCAAAACATGTTCTCCACAGTCTCAGTGAGATCCACCATGTCTGACCTACCTGGCACTGAGAGAATGGATCATAATGCATTTCTTCAACAATTTCCTAAGTTTAAAGAATCCTACATTAAACCATAAAAACCAGACAAACTCAGAAACTCCATTTCCCAGCATTCTCGCTTTTTTTAGAACTACAATGACTCATCAAAACATGTGACACTACGACGTTCCAGTTCGCCCAGCTACTGATTGCTCACCTGAACTTTTGATTATAAATACCCCTCAGTTTCAGCTCTCGGTTGAATCTAGGTTCCCAAGCTTTTCTACGACGCGTTTCTCTTTGTTTTATCGTTTATTGACCCCTTTTGTATTACCATTTACCCTTTTTGCCTTGTTTATTGCCCAGTTTATTGTTTGTTTCACTCTGTTGCTGACCTGACTTGTTATTAGAGCTTAGATTCTCTGCCCGAACCAGACCGGACACAAGGCCCAACCCGAACTCGTGCCAGGTTGGGCCGAGATGTCCCACCCCTGTCTTTGGGCCGGGTCGGGTCGGGCTCCAGAAAATAGTCTGAGATATAGACATCTGTTTTTAATGCTATTTTTATTTTATATAAAGCTATGGCATGATTATCACAATAAAGCTAAATAACCAAGTATTATCGTTTACGAAAACAAACGAAATAACGAAAGCTAACAGTGAAAAAAAAATATTTTTATTAACTGAAACTACACTTAAGCAGTTTTACAGCGTGCAATGTTATGCTGAAACTCTGCTCCCGAAAGCGAGTCAGATTCTGCAGAGAGTCTGATTTCGGCACAACAACCCCACACAAATTAAAACTAACTGAATTGGAGGAGAAAAAGTAAAAACTAAATAAAATTAAACTATAATGAAAAAATCAATTAAAAAACTATTATAACCTTGTAAGTAACAAATCAAACTGTTTAAAAAACATTGCACCAGTTAGAATGTTACAATCATGCAGCTCTGGGGCTCATGCACTTGTGAGCTACTTCACTTGTCCTTGTTTGACTTGTTTGAAACTGACATTTTGTGCTTCAGACCAATGACAAAAAAGACCACCCAGACTGTCATCGGTAACAAGTGTAAAGGGAGAATCTGTCATTACCAAGAATGTGCCTCACACTGCCATCCATCACTCACCTCCTCACATGACACCTCCCATACCACAGTCACCAGAATATTGATCACACCTGTTACACTCACTATAAATACCCCTTAACCACATACACTCCCATGTTTTTTTTTTTTTTTCTGTGTATGACCCTTTTTGATGTCTCTATGGTTTTTCCTGTGCCTTCTGATTCTGATTTAATTCTTCTGAACTGGATCACTACCCTTGGTATGTGTGCTGTCTTACATTTTTGTATTTTGGTTTTGACCCTGTCAATTGTTGACCACGTTTGTGGGTTATCTGATTTGGGGTTCTACATTAAAACTTCCATTAAAACTGCACCAGAAATGCTGCAGAATAACTTGTCATTTTTCATCAACTTCTATTAAAAGTTAAGATTTCTCCATTCAACTGTAAAATTGCTGTTTTGAAGATACATGTACTTTAAGAGACAGCTTTAATATTCTGAATGAATTTACATAATAACCCCCATTACTACACATGTATTACACACATTGACACTGACATTGAAATGCAAAGATTATGGGACAGCAATATGTAAATTGATTATGAAATGTTACCTTGGGGGAAGGCTTGGGTGCACTCATACCTGTATTTGTTGTGAGGTGATATCTTGTGAGTGAGTTTGAACACTGGCCAGTGTTCTAATGGCAGTATTCCTCTATCCTCTATAGTGTAATGTGAATACATATTAAAAGGCATTGCACAGTGGGTGGTCATGATAGTGACTGGCATTGTCTGGCTAGAATTGTCCATGTAAAATGTAAATATCTTATGTCATACAACTGATTTAAAGCAAAATGATGACTAAGTAAAAGGACCATTAAAGATTATATTTTCTGTAGAAACTCATGACATAATCTGGATGTATTATCAGATATTAAGAGTTTAAGCACTATCAGTTTATGTCAGTAGAGCTTCAGACAGTATTTTCTTATTAGAACTGTGTGGTACGTCACAGTAATCTGTGTGGGCTGTGGCCTCAGAATCTGTCCACCACCATTCCTGCAGTCCCTTTTCCGCACTCAGGGTTGCCAGGTATATAGAATAGCACACAAAGAGCGTGCTGCAGCCATGGAAACGGGCGAGCTGGCTATTTTTCTGCTGAACAGGTAATCACTGAGCCTCAGTAAGGATGGGCATTTTGGAAGTTGAAACGTATATATTCACTCATCAAAGTAAGACCCATTGTTGCTTGCCACTGTGTGTCAATCTGGCAACCTGGGTGAGGAGCTGGTGGGGCAGAAACCTCTATCCAGTGTTTGGAAATTGGACTTCTGTTGCCATTTTACACACTTGCTTGCATTTATTACTGATTGTTCCTTTAAGTTGAGTCAACAAATCTCTTTTTTCAGTGCAGGTCCTTATATTACAAATGCCAGAATCTGATCAAATCTGACCTTTAAACCAGACCAAAGAGCACTATCACAGTAGCAGTGACTGATCTGTTGTGCACAATGCAATGAGTTAAGTAAGGACAGTGGAATATTTATTGGAGGTGCAGGTGGTGACACCTGTATGCTGTCAGGGCTGTCACCGGCTCCTCCGAAGAGCCTTTCTGCAGCATCTGTTCATAGCCGTCATCCAGCAAGCGTCTGCGCAGGGGTCATTCCACATGCCTCATTTTAATAGCTCAAGATCTGTCGCAGAAAACAAAGGGGGCCAGTGTATCTGCCAAGGATTCTAAATTGCTCCCTGGAGGACAGGGGGTATTTTTGGCAGCGTGTTATTGACTGCGTGAAGGAATGGACAGGGCCTGAAAGTGAGTGATGTCACCCGTTTCGCAGGGCTTAATTGGCTGTTGATTGAAAGGTGAGTTCACATCTGCATATCACACAGTGGCCTGGGGCCATTCCATTTACTTACAGTTAGCACATACTCCAACCTCCTGGCGCTTCCATACTGCCCCAGATCCGTCTGTGTGCTGATCTGACTACGCTGAAGTCCGGCAGAACTGCTCCTCGTTAATGACCTCACGAGCAGACAGTTTGAATATGTGCCTTCTCAAGCTTTAACAAGACATGGCCTCCGGGCTGTTCCTTAACAGCAACACTCATCCACTGCACTTCACTCCAGTTCAACTTCATTTGTATAGCACTTTTGTCACAAAGCAGCTTTGCAGAAATCTAGGTTCAGGCCTTTAATAAGGCTGAACCTATCGAGTGTAAGCGAGAGTTCTGGGAAAATTTCTAAGAAAGCGTCAGAAAGAACCACTTAAGGCGTTTTCACATTGCCTGGGTATGTAAAGATCTGGGGCTCAGCCAAGTTAATTATAGATATATATATATAGCTGCTGGTGGAGCAATGGAGACTTCAGAAGGGGAAACTCAGAGTTCAGTAGCTTATTCACTCATAGTAAAACCAAGGTGTGTAGTTGAAGTGAAATTTCTGATTAAGCACTCTCTCTCTCTGACTGAACATAACCTGGAATTGGATTCATCCGCTCTGAAAGGAGACCGCACCACACCCGCCCAGTTTAAAATGATTCTTCCGCATGCTCGGTGCAATTACCCATTCTCACCAGAGAGGGCCCTAAATCCCCCAAATCCCAAAACTTACAGAAAAAGATTGAGACATTAATTTAAAAATACTGTAATGATTAATAATGTTTCATCTAGTGTCAATTAAAAAATTATCAAGATATTCTGTTGTGAGTATTGCTAATTGTTATTAGTTATTGTTATTATGAACCCATATTGTAAAGTGTTATCAAAACTCCTTATAATAATTAAAATATTTTTTTTTCATAGTTTAAGATGTTGGAAAACAACAAGATGGCATAATAATGGCATAATAACTCTATATTACATCACACTACATTATACAGGTAAATTCATTATAGATAACCTCAAGGCTATAGTTGTTTATTGCTAATAGTAATAAACTATTTTTAAAATGTTTCTTGAATATTTTAAGGCTGAACTACATCAGACAGTTGAAAAAGAGTACTGTAGAGTTTTTTATTTGACAATTTGAATTTAGGCAGCAATTTGTTGTATTATTTGCAATAATCTAAAAAAGAACCATCTCAAAATTTCCAAAAAAAAAAAATAATAAAATAAATGTGCATGTATTATATTTATATACAGGCTGTTATGGAGTTTAGAGATTAAAGAGTTTCAGGGCAATTCAGATTCCTCTTACTCACAGGCTGCTGTCAGTGGGGCTGTCTGGTAACACACAGGGCAGCTGTGATTGAGATCAATACGTATGAAATCCATGCTATTTTCCACTGTACTGCCTCCAGGCTATACACACTCTGTCACATGTCAGACTGCTCAAACGTACTGGAGTCACTACAGAACGTGCTGCTGATATGAGAGATAATAACGCCTTTGATTCTATGATAGAACTCATGCACACATAGACCATCAGACTGTGTCAGCTGCCCACAATCCAACAATCTGACACTCATGATTGCATGTACAACAGTTACAGTTACAATGTTCAAACAATAAAGACTCCTTTATAGAGGGTTTATAAATAGTTTATGAATGAGTTTATTAGTAGTTATTAATTAGGTTGCAAATAGTCATTAATAAGCAGCTACAACATAAAGGGCAATTGTTACCTTTTATTTTCCAAATAGTGATTCCACATTCATTTATACTCTTAAATCTCAGCTCTTTCTGGAAGCTCATCTTACTTTGTATTTTCCATCAGTCAGCATTTACATATCTAATAAAACAAGATAGAAAGTCAGTTTAGTCATTTAATATATATTAGCATACACCACATTTTGATGACTAGATAAATAATCAAGCAAATAAAAGTAATCAAAAATAAATAAAAATAATAAAAATAATAAAGTTATTATGAACAGATATGTTAATGCTGACTGATGGAAAATCAATCAGTCAATTTTTTCTTTCACTCAGAAATACATTGAGGGTAACCCGCATTTTCAATGCAGCCAGGCATTTACAACTTAACATTTAATTTAATTAAATTCAAATTAAAATAGTATTTAATCTGGTTAAGC
Source organism: Astyanax mexicanus (assembly GCF_023375975.1). NCBI lineage: Eukaryota > Metazoa > Chordata > Actinopteri > Characiformes > Acestrorhamphidae > Astyanax > Astyanax mexicanus. The sequence goes on from NC_064418.1 coordinate 29,774,958, forward strand.
TAAAATATACATAAACAAATACAAATTTAAATGAAAAACCAGAATATGTATGATTGAATTAATAAGAAATAAAATAAAACAAAATACAAAAAAACAACAAACAAAGTAAGATAAGTATCCAGAATGATCTGAAGTTTGACAGTATAAATCAATACTAATTACTATGGAGTTCAGTAAGCACTTTACAACCATCCATTCTTTTTTATGAAGACAGACTGCATGACTTAAGTGCTTGCATTACATTATAGATGTTTGGCAAAGGGACTGAATGAATCATCTGAATACAGTGATTAGGAATGATGCCCCAATATAACCAATATCCAAATAGAGTTGCTTGTGTTATGGAATCAAGGAGACACCAAGCTTAATTTTTTTGTAGAATTTTACAATCACAATGTATTAAATGGTAGAGGGTCATATAAATGAGATAATAAAAAAAAAATAGGAGACCACTTAAAAATGATGATGTTTCTTTGAAAATCTCTGGAATATAATCAAGAGAAGGATGGATGATCACAAGCCATCAAACCAAGCTGAACTGCACCAGGAGTGGCATAAAGTTATCCAAAAGCAGTGTGTAAGACTGGTGGAGAAGAAAATGCCAAGATTCATGGAAACTGTGAGTTTCAAAAACAGGGTTATTCCACCTAATATGGATTTCTTAAGTCAAACGAGCACTGGATGGGTTTTCTTTTTGCACTATTTGAGGTCTGAAAGCTCTGCATCTTTATTTTTTATTGTGATTTCAGCCATTTCTCATTTTCTGCAAATAAATGCTCTAAATGACAATATCTTTATTTGTAATTTTGGAGAAATGTTGTCTGTAGTTTATAGAATAAAACAACAATGTTCATTTTATTCATACATATACCTATAAATAGCAAAATCAGAGAAACTGATTCAGAAACCGAAACTGCTCTAAATCACAATGGCATGCTCATGTTGTATTTTAATTTTAATTCAGTCTGTTCACTGTAAGAGCCCAGAACATCACAGAACCTTTATGAAGAAGGTATTTATTCTTCAAAGCTGTGGAAATTTTGAGAATTATGAAGATTATTTTTCATTTATAGCAGCGTGAAGAACTCTTTCAGCTTTATAAAAAAAGAAAACTCGTTACACATTTGCATCAGACTTTATCAGAATACTCCCAACAGAAAGAGAACAATGGATTTGCAGTCCTGGGACTCTTCAAACAGCTGCACTGTGTTTTTCGCTGTGTTATTGTGTAGCTGGCATATTTCTATCCTCTTTAGTGAAAATCTGCTAGCAGGGAATTCTGTGTCTCTGCGTTTACTGGAAACAGTGGTATTCTGTTGTCGCACATGACTCTCAGGGGGGATGTGACAGGTCAAGAAGAAGAGCTGTGAGTCATGCAGTGTGTGTGTGTGTGTGTGTGTGTGTGTGTGTGTGTGTGTGTGTGTGTGTGTATATATATATCTTCTTCATCTGGAATCCCTCATTTGCTTGATTTAGCCCATTTTTTTTACAGGTGGGTGCGTCTTAGAAAAATGTATTGACCTTAAATCTCCATTGGTCACCTGATTTTGGATTAGCCACACCCACATGACCAACATTCATGGGAGATGAACACATGGCAGAAAAGGCAGATTCAAATGCAAAAAATCTGTTAATTTAAATTTTCAAATAAAATTTTATGATTAATTGTTTTCAAAAGCAAAAATATGACGTAAAAGTGAACGAGAAATTCCAAAAGCGAAAGATTAATTTTATACAGATTTTTTTTTCATTTGCAACATGTACTTACCATTTTACCATTTTAATTATTCAGTTTATGTATGCAAATTTTATTATTGTATGTCTTTGGCTCCATATGTATGGGCTTCACTGCTGACATCACTTAACCCATCTTTGAATTGGTAATGTACACTCATTTTGCCTTTAAATCCACCTGAGACACGATTTCTATTAAAGTAATTTTGATTGGAAACAACAAAATCATCTTGTTTCCTATATTTTTCTGTTTCCCACAGAGCTCATATATCTTTACTGTAAACAAAACAAGCTAACAAGGTAACAACAGTAGCTTAGTCTTTTTTTTTTTTTTTGCTTTTTAAACAGTGGACTGCAGTTGCTGTTAAATCAAAGTTTTTTATTGACACTCTCTCAACTTGGAAAGTCATGCCTCGTTGACAAATCCCAGTTTTCTGCTGGTAAATACAATATTCCTGACATGACTTAAAGGCAACGTAATTACCTACAGTAACTGCTAGTATTTCTTTTGATTTGGCAAAATGAAACTGTAACATTTGCTCTTCACATAATAAATATATAATTATGAGAGCTGACAAATCTTTGCAGTGCACACTTACCCCCTATAATTGTTGGATCGTTCAAAAATATCAGCCTAATGATGAGTCAGAGGTCTCTGCTACGGATGAAACTTCAGTGTGGAGAAAAGCAGCCCCTCAGTGTCATCTTTCACATTATCATTACAACATCCACATTAATCATGAGCTCTGAGAAGCACAGACAGACATTATTTTTCCTGATGACATTTATGAAGCTCTATAAAACTATTTTACTGCAGTGCAGCTGTGCTACCTCCTTGTAGGCAAAAGCAGCATTAGTATGAAGACCTAGGAAGCAAGCGAATGTAAAACTTACATTTTGACAATATATGATTGATTGATATGATTGACGAAAACAGTGCTTGGAAGTTAAAGGTCGCTATTTTAGTGCACAGACTGATTTAGGCACCTCAGTGTGTCTTTGCTATCGTAATAACGGGAAAAGTATGCCTTGTGCAGCTCAAAATGTGCAAAAGGCATGTACTAATTCTCTTAATTAATCATAGGTCTGTTTGGCCATAACGTGAAATAAAGCAATCAGTGTGTCACTTGCTGTTAGCTTTAAGAGCCAGATGTGCTCTGACTTTGGTGGATTGCTATTTCAACGCCTGCTCATTCACACATTAAAATGTTACTGTATGTTGTATTCTGTTTATTGTCGATTTGCATAGCTGCAAACTGGCACACACTGTGTGTTTGTGCACTGCTGTGTGTCCACGTATGTTTAACAAGCGTGGTTGTACACACATTAGTGATGCGTCTGTGTTGGTAATTCACTGCCAAGATAGCAATAAACATCTGACTGTCGACACCTGCATAGGTTGTTTTCAGTCAGTGGGGCACCTGTGTTTTCCAATGCAAAGATACACCTAAAATTTACCTGCACACACCTCATTTTAAGACAACAAAACCCATTGGAGTAGAAATATTCACAAGCGCTGTTGCTATTTAAACGATGCAGGTGCAAGGCACGGAAATAGACTTTTTGCAGGGTGTCACATAGCAATGAGCATTGTGACAAGCCTTGCGAAGGGTGTAAGATAGGGCCCAAAGTCTTGCATTGTATATTAAATCCTTCAATGTCTATATGATGTACATACACTGTACAGTCCTTAAACACTACACTTTAATGGATGTTACATGAACATACCCAAAATGACAACAGGGTGAGATGTAAGCTTGTTGCATATCAGCATTACATATATATCCATGCTGCATGCAAAATGTTATCTTCAGCATATAGAAGATTGAAACTTGTATATTTTAAAGATGACAGCTATCAGATTTGGGCTGTAGATTAAGATTATTGTCAGGTTCTGCTTCTCTTGCTGAGTTTTACCCACAACCATTCTCTGCCTCTGCCACTCCAGTCCGCCTCACCTCCTCTGACTCTGTGAACATAATGAGTTTGAGTTTGGTCTGAAGCGACGGCCTTCATGTGCTGATGATGTCATAGAGCAGAGCTCTTGCTTTTAGGGGCAGCAATTACAACTGACATTTAGGCGAGACCTCAAAGGGTCCAAAATTGCAGAAATAGCAATTTATTTGTTCTTTTTATAGTGATGTAAGTGTAGCTTGCTGGCCAGTACATGCTCTTTTCCTGTTTACCGCAGCCGGTCTAATTACGAAACGAAAACCTGAATATGAGGCACTTTAAATTCTCACTAAAAGCCCAAAGGCAATCAGTTTAGAGCAACTAATGGCCACCTGGTCATAAAAAAGCAAAATAACAATCATCCTCTTTGTGATAGTTAATGCCTACTGCTGCTTCTGAGAAATGCAGTTAAATTTCAGTTAAATTAATCACTAGATAAATATATTTGATCATGGTTGACTGAGTGTGGTCAAAAAATATCATTTTACCATCTCCATATTTAACCTGGGTTCATAATAGGGTTAGGTTTGTTAATTTATTATTCAGTGTTCACTGGTAACTCCAGCAACTCTTCAGTCCATATTGGTTTATTTATAAGTATGACATTTGGTGCAGTGGTGAGTATTAGTGGTAACATATTATGTAAAATTCACTTTTTGTGTGCTTAGTAATTTTCACTTGTGTCTTGTCTGCACCTATTAAAACGCCAAGTGTGAAAAAAATCCATCCATTTGTTTTCTTTAAATCAGCTGAAAGAGTTTGTATGCTTCTGGAATCATATGCTTCAATAATTCATTGGGATGGCTCCATTATTGTGATGTCATAATAAGGAAACGTGCATAGAAACACCCTGGCACCTCACCTGTCAACCCCCGCCAGGGCACCAGACACTAGATCATTTGAAGAAATGCCATTTCGGTCTGCTGATAGAGAACCTAAGACAGCACACATCAGGATTATCCAGCAGACTTTGTCTGAAGGAGGGATCTGTGGCAGGGCAGCAGATGAGTGGGAGGTAAGTACTTTTAAATAATGAGTTTTGTGTTTCTATCACAGCTAAGCATGAACTAGCTAGATCATGTTTTGTAGGGTTAGGTGTAAATTCAGTACATAATAATTTACATTCAACTAAGAATTCATATGCATCTAATTGAATTTAGTTGAATGTCAGTTAACCATCAATGAGGCATCATCAAGATACCATCCAAGTAAAGTGTTACCAAACATAATTTGTTTTAATGTGCTTTTATATCATTTAAAAATAATTTTAAAATGTGTTTTTTTAATATTGTCATTGCATTTCCTGTATTTTAAGCAGAACAAATCTTTTCCAGGGGTGAATCAGCTTGGTTCACCTACTGTATATGAACCCCCTTAAAAATGAATGAATCCTCCAGCATAAATTTGAATTCAAAGTTGGTCAGAGCTGATGTTCAGCAGTTTCCATTGATCCTGAAGTCATCTGCATAGTTGTATAATTGCTGGAGCTTCTCTCTGTGCCAGGCCTGTGGAGTTGTGTCGTCATGTGTTGGACTGGATGTGATTTTCTATGTGGAAATTTGTCTCCCAAGGTCAGTGTGAAACTGTCCTCAGCCTGGACTAGACGCCCACAGCAGGCTTTCCGCCACAGCCAGGATCTCTCCTGCTCCTGCCCTGCAGGCCATGTACTAACACACACCTCAGACCATACAGATCACTCTCACCTCCACACCTCCTCAGCTCACACTCAGCTCACATTCAAATAACAGGATAGATGTGAAATCGGTTGTTCCTGATGTGAAACTGCTCTCTGCTCCAGTGTAAGTGGGAGCGCCAGGATGAGGCTAATTCTCTGCTAAAGCCTGACTGTGATGCGTAATTGCTCTCTAACTGAAGCCGTTTTGCCCCAGATGGATTTCATAATGACACAAACGCCACGTTGGGAACGAACCACCGGGTTCATTTCTCTTTCTTTTTTTCCTCATGTGTCTAAACCCTAAAGCCTAAAGCGATGCTAAATTGGTCCTCAGCAGGATTCCAGGAGAGCCAGAAGAAAAAACGACATGGGGGGGTTAGAGGGGGGGAAGCAGCAGAGGGACATGTTTGTCTCTGTGAGAAAAACTACCGTTAACGGTATGTAATGAGATCACAGGGGAGTCAGTAAAGGGAAAGAATAGAGGTGAAAGTTGAACGGAGAACAGAGTGAACCTGGGTGGAAAAAAACATTAGAAGTTGACAACAGGAGAACGAGTGCAGTAGATGAACCTGCATTAGCCTCTGACTCTGGAACAGCTGCAGGAGAAATTGCCATTAATCAGGCCTAATTACACACTCAGTTACACAACAGCAGAGAACAAACAAGTTGGAAAAGCCCAGTCTACTGTGCGTGTGGCTTTGTTCTTTTTAAAAGAGTCACACAGAGTCTATGTAAACAATAAATCACAGAATATTATGACCACCTTCTTGTTTCTGCACACATTGTCCATGTTATCATCTCTACTGAGCATATGGGAACACATTGTAGTTCCGCATTTACAGGCTGTAGTCCTGTAATACCGTTTCTTGGTCAATACCCCACAGCACCATCAGAGAGCAGGTATTAATTATTTATTTGGGTGGTGCAGTGACATGGTAGCATGTGAATTAGTGTCTGTGTGCTAGTACCAATGAATCAGACACAGCAGTGCTTTTGGAGTTTTTAAACACATAGGGCCCTATCGTACTGCACCCTACAAAAGGCGCGTTGCGATGCTCGCTGCTATCTTACACCTTGTAAACAGTCTATTTTCACACCTTGCACACGCATCGTTAAAAGAGTATTAGAGTTTGGGAATATTAATATTAATGTTTGGAAGGTCTAGTGGTTTGATAGTGATATGTGTTCAGGTAAGTTTCTGGCGTGTTTCCATCTTGACGGCGAGAAACACAGGTGCACTACTGACAGATTAAAACCAGGATACCAGTCAATAGTCAGCCGGGCGAACATGACTGTGCAACTTGAGCAAAATACCACATACTATTACTTCTTTACCATAGCACAAAAACACCTCGCCCAGAGCCTTCAGCAATAAACTGTTAATAAAATGTTATTATTAGTATTTTTTCTGACATTTATAAGGATTTATATGGACTTGGACATGGACTTAATAATCGTAGCTTAATATAGCAGATATAGACATTCAGCTGTTTGAGAATTTGACAGATGCTCTTCTCGCTCATTCTCTCTCACATTCTGCAGAAAATAAAAAATAAAAAGAAAAGAAGCACTTTGACTGAACTTCAATTTATTTTATTTCACTTCGCTATTATTAAACTGAAATTAACTGAAATTCATTGCTGCTTGTCAATTATTCAAAACTTAAAAAAAGTAAAAAACACATCTATAAAGATATATGTTAGCATTGATTTTTTTTATCACCACAACACATTTATTAAAATATAAACATTTTTGTTTCATTAATTAAAGTCTCAGCCAGCACCAAAACACTGCTGGCTGCTTGAGACGCATGGTGGAGCACACGGCGGAGGGCACAGTGGAACATACCCCTTGGTAAAATAAAAATACAAATATAAACTCAGTACAGTTGAATAAACTTAAAATAGGTAAGGACCTGTAAAGATAATCAAATATTGTCAAATATAAAGAATAGGTTGAGGCAATTTCAAAGTGAAACTAATGTCAGTTAGTCAGTGTTGTGAATCCAGCTTTTACATAATCAATAAACAGAGTAAAGTATAAAATAACATTGCAGTCCCCTTAAAGCCCCACTAGGTAGGATCTCCTTGATTTTTGATCTTTTTAAAGAAGTAAAATTACAGCTTGAAACTTACTGCAGCGCTGCATTGAGGTGTAATAGGAGGAATAGCGGTGCTCTCGTGTCTGTGCCGGAGCTCCTCTGAGCTCAAACCGGACTCTGTAAGTTTTTCGAGGCGGCCGGGACCAACGCTCACGAGAACTGCGACCTGCTTTCCGATCTTTAGTTCTAACAGTTCTACAAGGACTGGTTCATTCTTTACACACTAACATACAGACACTCTGGAAGCTGGAAAGAGACTGAATATGTCTGTGAAAGCCAGAAAAAACGAGAAAGAGAAACTAATCCGCCTGAAACATTTAATACACTCTCCAACTGTAGGGGGAGCCCCTGAGCACAAAATCTCAATCCTACCTAGTGGAGCTTTAGATGAACTGCTGGTGTACTTTCACAGCGTGAACATGCAGATCAGTTTCCTCTGCTGAGACGCACAAAAGCTCTGCTAAGTTCAGATATGAACGTGCCAAAGTCAAAGCGCACCTGGCTCTTAAAGGGAATGGCAAGTGACACAGTGATTGGTTTATTTTACGTTATAAACAAAAAACACTCATGAATAGTTAAGAGAATTAGTACACACATTTTGCGTGTTTTCGAGCTGCACAAGGCATATTTTTTGTGCCCTCACAATATCAAAGACACACAGACACCCCCTAAAAGCAGCTTTTGACAGCAATTGACATCTTTACCTATAGATCGCTAAAATAGGGCCCTTAGTTCTTGGACTGGTTCTACCCCACCATCCCATCCCCTTTAGCACAGGCTCTATTTCTGTCTAGTTTGGCTTTGCATCTTCACACACTTAACTTAATCAACAGGAATGGTGTGAAGTGAAATCGTTGGCTGCCAGCTTTCCACCCGCAAAGATCTGTAATCATTTAAGATGAGGATGAGGAACACAAGCTAAGAAAAATATGGTTGACTCTTCTTCACACTCTGGTCATTCTGTCTTCCAGCCGTTTCCCACTTAGTGGAGGCTGAGCTCAGTGTGAGACGACCTGCACAGCTTCTATCCCCCTCCCACAGTCCTGCTGTTTCAGACCATATTCCTCCTGAACAAAAAGACTCCTCCCTCCTCACTCTTATGTAATGATTAGATCATATCAACTCCAGTGCGACTGCTTTGTATCAGTTTGACAAAAACATGTTTTTTTTGTTGTTATTTTTGTCTCTTTTTTTCATAAGAGTGTGTTAAAGGTGGGTGAGTGCGGTGTGCAGGCGCTCGGTGCGGTGCGGTGGTGTGATGGATGTGCGGGAAGGGCAGGGCACAGCAGGGCTGCTGTAGCTGTCGCCCTGTATTACGATGACTGCGCCTCCACCAGAAAGTGACAGCTGCTCCTAAAAGGACAGAGATATGGCAGGAGGGCCGTGCACTCTCCTCTCATCCGTGCACAGCCCTACATGAGAGTGAGCCACACTGGACTCAAATCAGGAGGCCTGATATGAAATATTAATTTGAACTCTGGCACGTCCCCCTGTGTAAACCACAGAGAGAGAGAGAGAGCAGCTGTCGCTGGAAACTGGAGAGGAGAGTGGAGGAAGAGAGCGCGAGATGAAACAGTGCCTAATACGGACAATATGAGATGCATACATCAAAAACAAGTTTTCAAAGGCCAGCTGATTTACCTACTGCTCCTGCTGCCTGTAAGAATCAGATGTGTATCACACCCCGGTTCCGACTATGAGCTGATACAATCTGCGCTGATCTCTAATCTCGAGTCAAATTGACTATTTAGAGATTTGATGTGATGTAAGATAAATGAAGAAGAGAACATATTAAGAGAGAGAGAGAGAGAGAGAGAGAAAGAGAGAGGGTGCCAGCCAGTCTGTATGTAAATCAGTGTGTTAGGCTGTTAAACGCAGCAGTCTCATTGGTGTGAGTGGGCCAAAGATGCAATAAGCTGCTCTAATAAGAAGCAGCTGCCACTCAAGCTGCAGGATGACATTTGAGCGAGAATCCCACGGACAGTTTTAATGAAAACATTTGGCAGACTTTAGACTTTTGATAAAGCGGCTTGTACTGGCAGTATGCGTGCACTTTTTACATTATCGTTTACAATAGATGCAATAAACAATATCTTCAAGAATTACAAAATAACACTTCTAACGTCAGGTTTTCATTCATGTGAAATAATAAATGTGTAAAAATGATTTCTACAGTTTCATGTATGCAACACAAAGTGTGATTTGTATTATCGACAGTGATTTTATCTATAATTATCTGTAGTATGTGTTAATTCGGCCACCCTTGCCACCATAACAGACCACAGGGGACAAAGTTACGTTGGCTACTAAATTAAAATCAGTGTTTCTCAGGTTTATCAAAATTTAATTGCAGAAAGTGTGATATTATCTATTATACAACAGTTAGTTCCGACCTCACAATCTGATTGGTTGAAAAGTGTTTTAGCCGTGATGATATTTGTGATTACATCACGGCCTTTTCACAATAAATGTGTATCACTGCGCCGACGCGTTGCCGAGTAAAGACATATTGTACGTACAGGAGAGTTTTGAAACCTCACCTCCAGCAGCACCAGCAGCAGCATTAGCTTAGCACAGGCTAGCTCTCAGCCACGACACGCTCGCCCACAGTGCTGGCTCGTCTTTTGTGGAACAAATGGAAAGAAAATCACCTCTGCTAATGCCGTCTGACAGTCAGAATGCTAACCAGCCAGGCTAGGCTAAGCTAAGTTAATGCAAAGCTAAAGCAAGCTACGCTAACCTAACCACAGTCCAGCTGGCTAGCTAAAACCAACACCACCCAGCAAAACAAGCAGAAATGCTCTAAAAATGCGCAGCTTTCACCTGAAGAAAACTCCTCTGAGCAGGTGTTATATCACGGTCCTAACGTTACCATCTTCGCTTATTCCGCCGAAATCTTCGAGATCTCCCAGCAGACCAGTACTCCTCGCTGGTGACTGACAATATGCCTCCATTAGGCTCATTTTCATCACTCAATGTTAATGATGCCACTGATACTCTTTGCTCCACATTAAGCTCCTGTTTGGACGACCTCTGTCCTCAAACATCTCGAGCCATTAAACCAAGCAAACCGCAGCCATGGCTCAAAAATGACATGCTCAGGGAACTACACTCCAAACTCAGAGCTGCTGAAAGAAAATGGCAAAAAAAGCAAAACCAGACAGACCTAAAAAACTACCTACTGCTCCTGGCTTCTTTTTCAGCCAGCCTCACTGCTGCTAAAGCTGAATTCTATCACAAAAAAATCAGCTCCCTCACAGACTCCCGGAAACTATTTGCTACATTCAAAACACTACTCAACCCTCCACCTCCTCCTCAGGCTACCTGCCTTACGGCTGAAGCTCTTGCCTCATTCTTTACTGGGAAAGTGGCAGCTATCAGCAGACAGTTTACTGATGCGACATGTAGCAGTCCTACATCATGCTCTGCTGCCCGGTATCCCTCTACCGAAGGCGCCGCTTTCTCCTCGTTCGCTCCTCTCACTGAGAACGAGACACTGGCTCTCCTAACACGTAGCCGTCCTACTACGTGTCCACTTGACCCGATTCCTTCAGACCTTCTGCGAACCATTGCACCTGCAATCATTCCGGCTATTACTCACACGGTCAATGCCTCTTTAACATCTGGTGTGTTCCCGACTGCTTTTAAACAAGCACAAGTCACACCACTGCTTAAAAAGCCTTCTCTCAACCCCGCCCAGGTTGATAACTACAGACCGGTCTTACTACTGCCTTTTCTTTCTAAAACATTAGAAAGAGCAGCTCTCAATCAAGTCTCTGGCTTCCTCACCCAAAATGACCTCCTGGACCAGAACCAATCTGGTTTCAAGAAAGGGCACTCTACTGAGACGGCTCTGTTGTCTGTGACAGAAGCGTTAATAACGGCTAGAGCTGCAGGACAGTCCTCAGTGCTCAGTCTGCTGGACCTCTCAGCTGCTTTCGACACAGTCAACCATGACTTCCTCCTAACTATACTCTCGAACATGGGGATCTCAGACAATGCGCTGTCATGGTTCAGATCGTACCTCACTGGGCACTCGTTCAGGGTGTCATGGCAAGGACGGCTGTCCCCAGCCCACTCGTTACCCACTGGGGTTCCCCAGGGTTCGGTACTGGGACCTCTTCTCTTCTCAATATACACCACCTCTCTAGGTCGGGTTATCCGCTCACATGGTTTTTCCTACCACTGCTTTGCTGACGACACTCAGCTATACCTGTCGTTCTCACCAGATGATCACTCAATCTCTGCACGAATAACACAGTGTCTCTCAGACATATCCGCATGGATGAAGGAACATCACCTCCAACTAAAATCCTGCCGCTTTGCGCTTTACAACATCGGAAAAATTCGACAGTTTCTGACGCAACAGGCCACCCAACTCCTGGTACAAGCTGTGGTAATCTCACGCCTCGACTACTGCAATGCCCTGCTAACTGGCCTCCCGGCCTGTGTAGTAAAACCACTACAGATGATTCAGAATGCAGCAGCACGTCTGGTCTTCAACCAACCAAAACGGGCACATGTCACTCCGCTGATCATTGAGCTCCACTGGCTACCGGTTGCTGCTCGCATCAAATTCAAAGCGCTTACAATCGCCTACAAGGTGATGACAGTACAGGCTCCTTCCTACCTGCACTCGCTCCTGAAGGCTTACGCTACCTCCCGGCTGCTGCGCTCCTCCAATGAACGTCGCCTCGCTTTGCCAAACACTCACACAAAGCAATCCAGACTGTTCTCATACAGAGTTCCCCAATGGTGGAACAAACTACCTTCCACTACCAGATCAGGAGAATCTCTCGCTATCTTTAAGAAACTCCTGAAGACAGAGCTCTTCAAAGAGCACTTACTCTCCTAACACCTCTAACAAACTAACTAATTCTAACCTCATCTCCTTCTTCCTCTTCTCTACTCCTCTATCCCATTATTTCCCTCTGACCTCCTTAAGGCCCTATCTATAGATGCTTTATTTTTAACTTCTATTTTTTGTACTTAACCTCTTCTATTATTTGCACTTCAATATTGTAAGTCGCTTTGGACAAAAGCGTCTGCCAAATGTAATGTAATGTAATGTAATGTAATGTAATATTCCCACTTTTGATTTAAAGCTAACGTTCGTAGTGTTAGTCTGAATAAACTATACACTGTTTTTTAGTTAAGTTACAGTTCTGTTACAGTTGTGGTGGAACTACTTTTTGGTGGAAGGCACAGTCCATATTAAAGCATATTCATTTTGGATTTGTTAAGGTTCTTTGATTATTTTCTTTCTTCATTTTGTAAAAAAAAAAAACTGTTGTATAAAAGCTGATGACCAAATCACAGCCGTGATGTTTCTCGCGAAAACACACTCCCTCTCGTGTTCTATTTCTTAAACAACATCTATATTGGCTCTGCAATTGGTCAATGCAAAATGTGATTGAAAGGCTCATGTCCTGAGTCCTCGCCTTTTAAGGTCTCCAGTCTGCAGCACTGCATTACCGTTTTCGACATTTATGGCACTTCCTCGTACATGAGACATATTTAATGCCTTTTTCCAAATTCCTTTAAACTATTGGTTGATGCACAAAATGACAGACAGGTACTTCACACTTTTGATTGGACAATGCAAGAAATGATTGACAGTTGATCTCTCTTGTACGATTGCCTGATGCATGAAATGATTGACAGTATACCCGCCTATATACCACAACCATTGGTTCTCCAGCCTGCAGTTACATGTACTACCTTTTACCAGGCAAAAAAACATTTAAGCATCCTTGGGGTTCTTTAGGTTGTCACAGACATGTACAACCATTAGCTTTGCCATATAACTATTGAAGAGTGTAATTACCTCTAATTAACTCTTAATTAGCATAGACATGTATTTTACTTTCGTTGAAAACCATTCATGCACAATGTTAATTCTACTAGTTTTAAGCAAAGTAATTCTACCACATGTTATGTTGCATATATTGCAATTACAAATACAACACAATTTTGCCCTCTTGCTGATTAAGGCTGCTCACTCCACACATCCAAGTGCTGACCCCAGGATTGATCTGGTGACATCATTAGCAGAAAAGCTGTGGAAAATACAAATTGGCTTCACAGGGCTAAACTTCTGATTGCGAACACTCCTTTTAATAAATGCATTCAGCTACTTTAAGTTGCACCCATTGCTGACACAGATATGAAAATGCACTCACACAGCTTATGTAGTCCTTGCATTGCCAATAATTTAGAACTTTCCAGAGAAAATAAACATGAACCAATTGGCATAGTGCCTAATGCCTTACCAGACATAAACTAGAGAGGTATACATTCTCTAGTGGAACTTTGTGTTCTCTGGAATGATTGTGCTCCATCCACAACATGGTGATCATCCAACATCCTGATATTACTAATGCTCTTGTTGCTGGATGCAATCAAATTCACACAACAATGTATATTTTTCTGGTAGAAACCCGTACCTAAACAACAGAGATAACTATACTGTAAACTTTTTTTAATATCGCTGATTTTGGAAAAGAAATAAAAAAAAAACATTAAAAAGCTGGCGTCCCAACACTTTTGCCGTCTATAGTATTACTCCAGTGAGAGACGTCTTCTAACACTACATTCAGTATGTTTTAGATTATACCTCTCTTGGGAAAAGGGCGTCAGACAATTGCCATAAATCTAAATTTAATATTATTCAGGAAGCTGTTTAACAACAATTATAACCGTTCAATCATTTCTATTGGGTTTTTCGTCTGATTACATTTCCATGTACTTTGCAGTTCTGATTAAAATATTAATCTAACCATGCCAATGTGTTAATCCTTCATTAAAACATTAGGAATGTGTTAATTAATTTGTTTTAATATTGATGAAAAGTTATAGTGTGATGAAGCGGCACTTCAATTGAGAAATCTAACAAAGGACAGGTATTAAAAGGCTGTGATAATGCAGCTTTTTAGTTTGAAATAAAAATAAATGAAAGTAGATATGCAATAAGAGGAAAAGTCTTACAAAAAAATATCCGCTTACTGTTGAACAAGAAGACTCACCCGTTTTTATTATTACTTTCAATACATTTCAATCTCACTGATCTTCATCAAAAAACATGTTTATAATATTTAATCATATAAAATAGCTGTTTATTGGGGGAACAATTATGATATCTAAATTTACCTTGAAGCTGCATTTTGACATTTACAACAAAAAATATACAGTACCAGTGCCTTTTCATTTACTGTTTTTATTTTTTCTCCCTACATTTTTAATTAATACAATTTAGCACTTAGAAAGTGCTAAACAAAGCAAAATACTATGTGAAGCATTTAGGTGACTCTTATCTGGGGTGCTGTTAACTTGCGGTTTCTGAGGCTGGTAACTCTGATGAACTTACCCTGTGCAACAAAGGCAACCCTTGATCTTGCATTTCTGTGGTCGTGATGAGAGCCAATTCCATCATAACGTTTTTGATGGTCTTTGGAACTGCACTTTAAAAATTCTTTTTTTTTTTTTTGGATTGACTGACCTTTATTCTTTAAAGTATTTTCTTAAAGTAATTCCTGCCATAATATGGATTAGAACATTACTCGATTAGAGCTATTCACTGTATACCAACTTTACCTCTTGACAACTTTACAACTGATGCTCTCAAACACATTAAGAGACAAGAAATTCAAGTAATTAATTCTTGATGAGTTCAGCACAGCTGTTTATTGAAAGCTGAACATTCCAGGTGACTCTACTTCATAAATCTGACTGAGAAAATCCATCCAATAGTGTGCAAAGCTGTAATCTAAGCAGAAGGTGCCTACTTTGAAGAATCTAAAATAAAAAAAAACACTTTTTTTGTATATATTTTTTAATGTTTATAGTTTGGATGGCCTATGTATTGATCAAACACGCCAATGTAAATGTTTACAAGCAACCCAAGCAAGACATTGGGGGCATGGCAGCACTAGAATCACCGAGGCAAAGTAAGAGCTAATTTTTACTAATTTTACTGATAATTTTACTAGTTAGGGATAGTTAGCAGAATAAATATGTAGATATCAAATATAAAATATAAATGTTAAACACAGGCTTCTAATGCAATGAACATTTAAAAAAAGCAATTCAATATTTGAGTTAATTGAATTACATTTTTAAGATTTTTAGTAGAATCTTTTTTTCTGTGCATTACAGACATAAATCAGCATTTTTTATTTTTCTATCACTGAAACATAATTCAGAACTGAAAGGGTTAATACATTGAAATGTTTTACATACTGAATCAAAAAAGTCTTCAAACACATCTAAATTCACTGCATGTAATGATAAAAAAAATAAACACCTAAACATTTCTCCAGTAAAAGCTGTGTAACAGTGTTTTTCCAGACATTGAATACTGACAGTGCTTCAGCTGGCTCTTAGCTGATTTGCTGTTATAAGAAGCCGCTCATTATGGCAGTTTTCTCTGCTGGTTTATGATGTTGCCTCTCATTTCACCACTCTGCAGTTGGTCCCTAATGCGATTGCAGAGTGATAGCGTATCATTATTTCTCGCTGTTCACTTTCCAGGAATAATAGGAAATGATAGAGGAACACTTGCAGAGTGCATGTGCTTCTATAATCAGAAAATGAATATTGCAAGTGAGTTTATTATGATTTGTAAAATTGCAGTGTTAACTTTTACTGCTGACTAATATCTTACATCTAAGATCTAAGTTATATGAACAATCAAAACCTCATTAAAAATTACTTACTCACAACTTCTTTATTATTTCATTGTGTTCAAGTTTCCTCCTGTATAGACAATCGTGTTCCTGAAGTTTAATCTATCCCCAGTTCCACATGGTGTACTGTAAATAGCATAAAGTATTTATTTATTTATTTAGCATAAAGTATTTATTTAGTATAACTTTAATTTAGCACTTCATTTACTTCATCCACTTGTAAAAAAAATGGAATGAATATATTAAAATGATACAACAGTTGTATTTTAACAGTGTTTTTAAATGTTTCAATACCCTTTGCAAATTAGGATTAATACCAAAATTTACAAGCTCTTCAAGCTGTTTGCAATCAACCAATCAAACAGGAACAATGTAAATAGCTCAAAGCAACTAATATTGCATTTTTTATAAATCTAATACAAAAATATACTTTTAATGACTATTGCAGCCTCAAAATTACTAATTTCCTTCATAAAAAGTGTATTAAGTACTAAGCAGTGCAACCTTTCGCTGTTATGACATGCTGCCAACGGGTACCACTTTAAAATAAGACTAACTTTATAAAGGGTTTATAAATGGTTTAGAATTAGTTTATTAATGGTTACTAATTAGGTTGTAAATGCCTTAAAAATCATTAATAATCAGTTGTAACACATGAGTAGAAAGGGCAACAGTATAGATGGTTGTGGGTTCACTATTTTACAAACAACAGGTCATTGTTGCCCTTTCTGCGTATGTGTTATAACTGATTATTAATGATTTTAAAGCATTTACAACCTAATTAGTAACCATTAATAAACTAATTGTAAACCATTTATAAACCCTTTATAAAGGTAGTCTTATTTTAAAGTGGTACCCCAACGTGATGCAGAGCTAGACACCAACTTGCTGCAACCACCTTCTTTAACCCCAGAAAAGATTTTCCATGAGGTTAAAATCTGACAAATGTGATGGCAATCCCAGAATCTTCCAGGACTTCTTCTGAAACCAAGCCTTTGTGGACTTTGAGGCATGCTTGGGGTGACTGTCCTGTAAAAAAAAAGATCCAGTTATGGTTTTAAATCAGGCGAATATGATGGCCACTCCAGAATCTTCCAGGACTTCTTCTGAAACCAAGCATTGGGAACTTTAATTAATGCTTGGAATGATTGTCCTGTTGGAAGATCAGGTAATGGGTTCAATTAAAGTGAAAATGACAGCAACCCCAGAATCTTTCAGGACTTATTTTGAAACCAAGGCTTTGTGGACTTCTTGGGATATTCTTGGGATGATTGTCCAGCTGAAATGTCCAGTGATATTGAAGCTTCAGGCATGTTGTTTTCTTGTAGAATTAACTGATACTTAATTAAATTAATTTTGCCCTTCACACACTACAGCTTTTTAGTGCCTAAAGAAGCTCAACACAAACAGAGCATCACTGAGCCAGTGCCATCTTCACTGTAGGCATGGATTTCTTTTTACCTTATGTTTCAGTCTTCTTTCTCCAGACATCCTGCTGCTTCATAGGCCCAAAATGTTTCAGTTTTGTGTTTTAATGGATGTGTTTTATCTCAAGCACACCTGTTGCAACTAATATAGCCCTTTAATTTGCCACATGAATCACAAATTTGTGCTCTTATAATTCCTAAAGAAACAATGAATAATTAGGTGTGCCAGTACTCTATAAGAGTTTTTAGCTTTAGAGAGAGAGAGCGACAGAGAGAAAGAGAGAATAAGAGAGAGTGTTTATTGACCCTGAGGGGAAAATAGGGGTGCTTTTGTATTAATATGGAACAGCACAAGATAAATGCACCAATTATGCTGCACATATTTCCATACACCGTGCGAATCCATCACTACACAATGAGAAGACAACCTCACCTGGGACTTTCATTTTCAGTGATGTGAGCTGGAAATGTGGGATATTTGATTAATAAAAGATTACGATGTTAAAAGTCTTCAGAAGCACCAACGCACAATTTTAAGGTCTCATTCCATCGTTTTTTCATTCATTTTAAAACATATCTAGTTGTGGTTTGTAGTTTGAATGAATAAATGCCCTATGAGCTGTTTTTTATAAAAATAAATAAATAAAAGTGCTCCAGTGATTCTGTGAAACGGTGCTTTAGTCCCGTGGAGGAGTGGGGGGGGTTCATGCTCTTGCTCATGAATATTCATACATGCAAACATATTGCCTCTGATTGGATAACAGCACTGCGAGGCAGTTGGACAAACAACAGTTAGAAACGTTTTAAAATATAGACAATTTACACTAATAACAGTCTTTACAATGTTATATGTTATTTTATAACATGTGTAATGCTCTGATAAGTGCAGTTCAACCACTGACCTAGTCTTAGAGTATCTGTAAAACGCAAAATCCACTGGAGATCCTATATAAACCTAAGTAAACACACAGAGGTGGGTAGTCCAGGTCCAGAAAGTATAACTAGTGTAAACAAAACTGTTTTAAACATACACCTACCTTTCTCAATTTTACTTCACTGGTGGTGTTCCATAGACAAACCATTCTAACCTTTTGTTCCTCAGCTCTGAATTACTGGGCAAAACATATAACACTGATGTGTTATTTGCACAAATAACACAGAAACGAACTGCTATAGTGTTCCTAGTGCTGTTAGCTCCTGTCTGACGAGATGTGCCTGGATGCGTGGCTTCAGCTCTGCCAAGGTGGGCAAGGCCATGAATACTAATTCACGAGTTGACGTAGACACGGTGCTTCCCCTGATCGACTCGTTTTTCTGAACATTTTCTTTTCTTAGCTTCTGCAGACAACGGAAGATGAGGAAGAGTTTTATGTGCAGCATCCATATACAACTTAGAGAGACTTTTTGTATTTTACAAACAAAAAGAAAAAGTGGATTTTTGTGGAAGGAGACCTTTAAGGATAAAAAAGAAAGAAATATGTTTGGTATTTTCTCCGGTTTAAGCATTTGCTGTCATACTGTACGTAGACATAAATACAGTGTGACAGACTGTCAGCAGCAATTAGAATACATGTCTGTGTAACAGCGTGTATGGGCTGGTTTCAGAGACGGTGGGCGTCTTCCTCTCCGAGCTCATCATGAAGACAAGAGAAAAATGAAATCCGCCGCTGAACAATTCAATATCTGTTTATTTCCTTCCTCTCTCGCTCATTTTCAGGCCGGAGAGATAGTCTGTCACCTGTTGAGTGAGTTCTTTTATCTAAATGGGCCTGGAGAGGAAGTGAGACAGCGGCGCTCCATCCCGGCCTCTTTTAAGATAATACCCTCATTAATGTGCGTGGGCCAAGCCAAATGACGCTGACAGAGACAAACACTGTCTCGTATCACCGAGAATCAGACGAAGGAGAAAGAACTCCATTTAGAAAAAACAACAGAACTGATCCTATCACCCGGTCTCATCAGTCAGTTCATGCTTTAGTGTACTGTGTAGTGTGTATATTTTTATTCTTAAGCTAACACTTACCTCATACTGCAACACAAAGCTTTATAGTCTTACTTTATGATGTTAAATTGTTTTTTAATTCTAAGAACCCTAGTGAAATAAGTAGATTAAAGTATACTAAGCATTATTACACTATTATGCAGTAAAGCAGTGGTTCCCAACCTATTCCCAAGCCCTCTTGATTTTAAGGGGTTTAATATTAATACCATATATAGTCTAGGGTAAGCAAAATTCGCCGCGCTGCGCTGCGCTCTCTCTGTCTCTCTCTCTCTGGCGCGCGCGCGGGCGCTCTCTCCGGCAGCGCGGAGCTGAATTCAGCGCGAGGCTGAATATAATAATATAATAATATAAGAATATAAAACTCAGTTTAGTTAAATAAATGAAAATGAGTGAGGGCCTGTAAAGTTAATCAATTATTGTCCAATATTTGGACAGGTTGAGGTTTTGGTGAGCTGTTTTACTGATTTGAAACTGAAACTGATATTCTTTTTTTTTGTTTGTTTGTTTTTATTTTATATAAATTATTTTTTATTCATTTTAAATAGTTGTATTATCTTATTGATCTAATTATTTTTTTCTTCATAAGATAAAAATTCCTTATGTTTTATGTATCAATTTTTCCTTTTTTTCAGTTTTTATTTGTCATTTCTAACCCCCCCCCCACCCCAACCCAATTATACACTTACATCTTTTACATTTGGGGGGGGGGGGGGGTTATGTTGGGTCACCAAAGCTTACAATGGTAAAAATATGGGTCCCTGAAGAAAAAGGTTGGGAACCACTGCACTAAAGTGTTCTTGCAGCCACATTATTAATCAGTATATTTGGCCTGTGTGAAACCAAACCAAACAGAGGAAAAACACTCCAAGTAAACGAACTCATCAACTGATCAGGGCCATAGAAAAGAACTACAGGTGCAAAAACCCTAATTATCAATTGCTAAAATTTATAATAACACTTTTTTTAATTCTATTTTTGAAGTTTTATATTAAACCCCCACGTTCTAAAGCCACTGAATGTGATACGAGATCTGTGTGCTCTGGTTCTGGGATTTAGAAAGCTTTCTCTTCAGCAGTGTGACAGTGGTTCTTGCTCTAATCAAAAAGGCCTTGCTGCTGTGACAGAGAGAGTGGAAAAAGCTCACCGGGGGAACTGTGTGTGTGTTAATGAAAGACTGAACTGTTCTCCCAGCACGCAGAAGATACGCCTGCTGTCTGCTACACTACAGCGAGACACAAAGCCCTCCCTCCACTGGTGTGAAGCAAGAGCATAGCACGACCAAGCTCCCTTTCACACAGTCCCTCATACACAAGCCCTGATCTTATTGCACACTGTATACTTACATACATAGACATACACATACAGTATATATATATATATATATATATATATATATATATATATATATATATATATATATATATATATATATATATATATATTATAAGGTTTTAGACTCTTCTGAACATTAACCCTGTCAAAACAATGCATCCATTACAACACACACCGTGTGTTTTCTTTTCCTTTTATATATAGTTTTAATGCACAAAATACCAATTGAGACACCCATGTTTTTTTTCATCAGAATAAATTATGAAAAAACAAAAATGGGCTATTAAGGGCTTTATAATTTTATGTAATGTAGCATGATTTTGTTTACTGTTTAGGGCCAGTTTACAGACTAAAAAAGTCAATATAAAATATAAAATATGAATGTTAAACACAGGCTTCCTATGCAAAGATCATTAAGAAAAAACTGTACCACTTAAAAATAAGACTGCCTTTATAAAGGGTTTATAAATGGTTTACAATTAATTTATTAATGGTTAGTAATTAGGTTGTAAATGCCTTAAAAATCATTAATAATCAGTTATAACACATACGTAGTAAGGACAACAATGAACCCACAGCCAGCTATATTATTGCCCTTTCTACGTATGTGTTATAACTGATTACTAATGATTTTAATAAACTGATTGTAATTGTAGTCTTATTTTAAAGTGGTACCAAAAAACAATTAAATATTTGGGTTAATTGAATCTATTTTTGTTCTCGATTCATTAATAGAATATTAGAGTCTTCTGTTGTGTGTATCACAGACAGAAATCAGCATTCTTATATTTTTTTCATCACTGGAACATATTTCAGGTCTGAAAGGTTTAAATATTAATATTATGTGATTAATAATAACATTTATTAAAACATCTCCAGTATTAGTACTAGTGCTCATCATATCAACACCTAGATAAATGGTAAATCAGTGTTTACTGAATGTTAACTCAGGAATGCTAGGGATGGAGTTGACCACACTCATGCAACTACTCTCATCATTTTGAGAAATTCTTGTTATTTTTTACTGTATTCATGTTTATTCGCATATAATTAAATAAATAATGTCAAAACATGCTTATTACTGAGATAAATGGTTTTGAATAATATGTGTTTACGTGCCTAAAACTTTTTCACAGTACTCTATATTATGTATCTTCATTTTAGCCATTTTTTAATTCACCTTTTGACATAATTAAAAATAATCTTTTATTTACATTGTGTCAAAATTTAATGATGTTCATATTCTTCTGTAAAATTAACATTTTAGGATACATGTTTCACTGACACGCCACATGTCATGAGACAGGAGCTGTATTATGTATCATGGCTTTTGTGTTTTTGCTAAAGAATGCTGCACTGACCAGTGGGATATATCTAGTGGGGCCTCCTGCTGAATGTAGAACTGATTTTTGCCAGAGACTTTTATCTACTCCCGCGGGCAATTCTAGCTAAATGCTAAAATGCTAAAAAATATGTGTTTGAGTAAAATGAACATTGTCGTTTTATTCTATAAACTTCAGACAACATTTCTCCCAAATTACAAATAAAAATATTGTCCTTTAGAGCATTTATTTGCAGAAAATGAAAAATGGCTGAAATAACAAGAACGATGCAGAGCTTTCAGACCTTAAATAATGCAAAGGAAACAAGTTTATTTTCATAAAGTTTTAAGAGTTTAGACATCAATATTTGGTGGAATAACCCTGTTTTTAATCACAGTTTTCATGCACCTTGGCATGTTCTGCTCCACCAGTCTTACACACTGCTTTTGGATAACTTTATGCCACTCCTGGTGCAAAAATTCAAGCAGTTGAGCTTGGTTTGTTGGCTGTGATCATCTATCTTCCTCTTGATTATATTTCAGAGGTTATTCATTTGGTAAAATAAAAGCAACTTTTTTTCCAGAGCTGTATATTGTATGTGCTATACGATTTGTATGTAACTACATGTGAAACCTTTAATCTTAACCTTAAACTTAGTAACCAATAGAAATCCTTTAACCCATTTATTGTACAAAATAATAAATAAAACCTGTAGATATTCAGCCAGAATCATCTGTGTTTTTTGGATGCTGACATTGTGCATAAGTCCTGATTTTCTTACATTCAGCTACATAGTCCTTTTTTTTTTTATATATGAAAACAAACATGTACGTATGCACACACACACACACACAAACCCACACACACACACACACACACACACACACACAGCCCAGCAGATCCAACCTTAACTGACAGCCAGGCGAGCTCTGGCAGTGGCCCAACTGTTTGGGGGAGATAAGCTGGAGAATGGAGCGTTTGGGATTCAGTTAATTTAATAAGATGGAGCGGTAGAGAAGCTTCCGCTCACTATCTAATTAACAATCTGGGATATGAGGATACATCAGCTGCCAAAAAAAAAAAAAGTTTCCAAACAAACGAGATGTGGCATGTTTTCATGTTTTTCACTTTTCTGAAGAGTTGTGGGTTTGCTCTGCGGCATCCAAAGGCTGAGGAGTGCTGTGTCTTCTGCAGTACTTGCTGAGGATAAAGCACAGCATGTTATCTCTCCCCTACAGACTCTCTTACTATACTGTTAGACCGGCTCCAGACACCGACTCTCAGTCTCTCAGTCTCTCAGTCTGCTCTGCATCAGCACTGCTTTAAGCCAGGCTGCAGAAGCTGAGGCGTGATGTTCCAAACAATGTGTCAATTATGTAGATGAGCATATCAACATTAAAGCTTATTAGTCTTATCATTAGGACTGACATCATTCATTTAAATAGCTCTGTAGTTCAGCGGCATTTACAGAAATCTTTAATCATTCCAACCATCTGAAGTGCTGTGACATTATTGCATGACTCAATACAACAATCCCTCACATATGAGAGAGAGGGAGGGAGGGAGAGAGAAAAAGAGAGGGAGAGAGAGAGAGAGAGAGAGAGAGAGAGAGAGAGAGCTTAGACAGGGATCAGAGGACCAGGCTGAGAGCTGTATGGATCAGACTGAAATAAATTAGCAGAGACGAGTGGACTCATTGACGAGGAGAGGAATTAGTAATGGCTGCCATTCACTCAGCAAAGCGCGCATGTGTGTGTGTGTGTGTGTTTGTGTTTGTGTGTGTGTGTGTATCACAGCTCTGTAAGACAACAAGAGATGAATAACATACCATATCAGCATAAACAAATCAGATCTGAATTTGTTAAGTGGTTGTTTTTACTGATTTAAAACTAAAAGAGAAAAATAATTAAAAAAAGAGAATTACGCTTAAGATTAGATTTAGCTAATTTTTTGTACCTACAGGTAGATTTATACACATAGTGTTTATGAATACATGCGCATGGTACCAACCTGTAGGCAGTTTGCATTACCTGCAGTTAGCTGAATAATAGATTCAACTTATTGAGCACAAAAAAAATTAGTAAGCCCAGTGATTGTAGGTAGGCTCTGTGACACCCTGACCAGAAAGAAGCAGATAAAATATTCTACTGTTGTGAGATTTGTAGTTTTTTAAAAAACTTGTACTTTGTATATGTACTGCTGCCAGAACGTATATCACAATATATTCCTTAATTTTTTTGTCAATATGGTATAATTTCGATATGAAATTTAAAGACATTTCCACAATACACAATTTATAGCAATATTTTGACAGGCAGAAAAAATGCATCAGCACTGGCCGATTCCTAATAACTGCTATTTAGTACAGCGATTATTATTGCAGCACTTCAAACTATTTCAACATACAATTTCATGGGATATTTTATCTCTCTTTAATGAAATGTTCAGGTGGGTCAGTGTTTTTTAAGCACTAATGATATCCGCAACATGCATATTGTTGTTATGGTAAGAAAATGTATCATGGTAGGATAGAATATCGATATATTGCTTAGCTCTATATGTTTTTTATATAATTTTATAATATTATATGTTAATCAGAGTTATAGTCTATAGTCTATACTTTGTCCTAACCGCTCTGAATTGGAAAGGGAACTGTAGGGTATATGCTGTTTCGGTTATGCTTTTTCTTTGTGTAATGTTAATGTGGAATTCCTAAAATGTACTCTACACTTTGTTTAAATCATCGCTCGTAAATAGAGAGAGATTTCCTAATTGAGAATGATCAGCTTTTAAAAGTTAAGTATAACCATCTATTGCTAATATTTATATTCTTTTAATGCATGTGGAATTCCTAGAATTTCTCTATACTTTGTCCAAATACTTTGTCTAAATCAGCACTCCTGAATGACAGAAAAACTCAAATATAGATAGATAGATAGATAGATAGATAGATAGATAGATAGATAGATAAACAGATAGATACTTTATTTATCCCGAAGGAATTTATTTCTAATTCTAATTTTATTTTGTCTTTATATTTATCTGTTTAAACCATTGCTCTTTGGGTGTAACTGAACCGTGGGAATACAATGTCGTTCCACCTCATGTACCACATGTGATGTGAAATGACAATAAAATCTTCTTTTTCCACTGCAGTTGTGTAACTGATATAAAGATTAGGTCAGGATGTTGTTATTGCTGTTTTTCCTGTGTGTTGACGTGTTACTTTTAACAAGAACAAAACTGTAAATCTGTAAATCTACATGTACTCTTGCTCTCCCTGACCATCTGAGGGCCCCGCAGTCGAGTGAGAGCTTCAAAAAAGGACTAAAAACCTTTCTGTTTAGCAGAACATATGATTGTTGACTTTTTTTTTTTTCTTTCTATAGTACAGTAGTTTTTAGGTTTAGAGTGACGTTCCTATAGTGATGCTTCTGCGATGTAGCACTGAGATTTGTTTTAAATGTAAAGTGCGTTACAAATAAAATGTATTATTATTATTATTATTATTATTATTATTATTATTATTATTATGTACAGTACAGTACGGACAGGATGTGCGTGCAGCGACGGTTTGACACCATGTTCTGGCATTGCGTAGAAACATGCGTGATCATATCTTACTTTGCCTGCAGGAGCGTTCCCGTCAGGTGTTTTCAGCGGGTGGTTCACGTGAGGTGAGCTGTGCAGGCTGATTAAAGCAGGGAGCAGGTGTGCTCTCATAAGTGAATATTACACTGCTGCGTCAGTCCCAGGACACACTGAAACAGCGCAGTGGAGGACAGCACTACCGCCTCATCCTCCTGAACACACACACACACACACACACATGCTAATCTTTCTGTAAACTGCTTAAAATTTTTAGAGAGGGGGCCTGAGCTTAAGGTTGGGAATGTGGGAATTAATGTGAGTGAGAGGAGAGTTATGCAGAGTGAAAATATTTATGAAAAGTGCTTAGGAGTAATTAATCAAGACAGGCTCGATTTACAGAAGCACACACCCATACCTTCTGGATCTCTCTCTCTCTCTCTCTTTCACTCTCTCTCTCACTCACATACACTCACACACACACACACACACACACACTCATTAATACACCATCTGTAATACTTTGAAAGTGATTTAAAGAAACTTAGTTCCTTAGTTTTAATCCTTGTTTACTTGTTTTTCCAGATACTCCAGTTTCACCACAAAACACAAAAAGTTAGTAAATTGGCTATACTTTTGAAGTATATTTTTTTAGCTTATGTATTCACTTTATTTCGCTTCACTAATGTATGTGACCATTCCTCTAGGTAGACTCCTCCTATGGCTGTGTATGTCTAGAGTATGTCTTAAGTGTTTTCAGATGTATACCATAAGACCCTATTTAAGCAGATCCCCAAGTCCAGGGAGGGGGAGAGAGCAGGGAACATCAAATTGGGCAACATCTCTCTCCAGGGCTGGCCTAGGACCGCCTTAAAGATATTGTCTTAGTCTTTGTAATAAATAATTGTATTACTCATAAGGCAGTGTCTGGTGGTGTCTTCTTCCTCATCTTCAAGCATCTTCACAGCAAAGAGACAGCGATAAACAACAATTGTTTGGCGCCTGAACATGATCACATCTCACATGATTGCGGTGCAAGTTTGTTTGTTAGAATCTGTGGGATGTTACTATTTGGTCGCACTGTTATTAGTCCTTTGTATGTATCCTTTGCTGTGTAGATGTGGGGAGGATGCACCGTTCTAAATTGGGGTATTTAAACTAGTTAAGAGTAAAAGAGTAAAAAGTTAAAGTAAAAGATTAAAGAGAGAAAAAAGTGAAGAATAAAGAGAATACATAAGCTGAAAATATACGTCACCTTCAAAGTAAAGGTATAAAAGGTATAAAATAAAAGGTTCTTCCAGTGGTACCATAGAATAACCACAGTTGCTATACAGACCATTTAAAAAAGTGACAGTGCCTGAGTTTTGGGGAGAATGTGTAGTTAGTTTTACTAAGCATGCTAAAACACAGACTTCCTAAGTCTTCCACAAGTGGCGGGAGTCTTCCTTATCAATAACAGCTCCCTGATGCCCACAAGTCAAATAAAATCTTCCGAAATCTAGAACCAGTGGCCAAGAGTGAACACAAATGTGCACGCAGGTGACACAGACTTTTTCACCCCAATCATGTGTGTGAAAGAGAGGAAGAGAGAGAGAAAGGTTCTCCCCTTGTGTGTATATTCATAAACACATGCAAAACAATGAGGGTTCTGATTGGCCTGTTCTCTGCAAAGAATCTGTGAGTCAGCCAATCAGGTTTTAGTGTAGGTGGGCAGAGTTTTTTTTTTACCCTACTGGACGGGATGCGTATAAATGATTGCTAAAAGGCATGCTAAGGTTGATGAGTTGATGTGACTATATTATATAATGTTTGCAACTTTGGATGTCTGTCAAACCAACTTTTTAAACATGGTGGAGGGTCTTTTCAGATTGGATAAATCTGCATTTAGCAAAGATTCTGTTGTGCTCCCTTCAGTTCTAATTCTGCATTTCTTTGGTTTAGTGATGTGTGAATAAACAAATGAACACTCGGTTTGCTGTCCTGATATCTCCATGTTCACAGTAGCTCTTGTTTCAGCACCATTAGCAGCACTGGGGTTGCTCAGGTAACCTGGAAAACTGTTGTAGCTAGAAAAAGGTCCTGGGACCTACCAGCCAGCCTGTTTCTAGAATTAATAAATGTAGATTCGCAGAAATGGTAGCAGAAGCACCCAGATGTCATCATTGCAATATTTTGCCCCTTCTTACCCACAAACACCACTGATTTCAATTAAAAAGAAACAATAAGAAGGATTTATTAATTAGGTCTATGAAAATCTTTTTATGTAACACTTTACTTGGATGGTGCATTTGATGATGCTCAACTAACATTCAACTGCATGTCTATTAAATGCAATTGAACTGAAATGTGAGTGTAATTGATTCTCTATTGAATGTAACCCAACATCCAACTCTAACTCAAACTCCAATCTGAACATTTTAGCACTGGGTTTAGAGTTAGATTTAAAGTTTAGGTTAGAGTTAGGTGTAGGGTTAGAGTTTAGGGTTGATTAATGGTTAATGTTGGAGATAGGTGTAGGGTTAGATTTGAGGGTTTATTAAGGGTTAAGGTTAGGATTAGGTGTAGGGTTAGATTTTATGGTTGATTAAGGGTTAAGGTTAGTGTTAGGTGTAGGGTTAGATTTTAGGGTTGATTAAGGGTTAAGGTTAGGATTAGGTGTAGGGTTAGATTTGTTCTAGTTTGAATCATTTACATTCAGCATATGGTTAAGTTGCAGTTAATAGACATTCAGTTGAATGTTAGTTGAATGTCAGTTGAGCATCAACGAGGCCATCAAATGGACCATCCAAGTAAAGTGTTACCAAGTTTGTTTCAACTTTTTATTTTTAGAGTGTAAAAGTGAATATCCCTCTGTGTGTGTGCGTGTGGTACCCTGTGTGATGGACTGGTGCCATGTCCAGAGGGTACTCAAGACAAGACAAGACAACCATATGGCCACACAGATGGAATGTGGCCTCCACCTTTAACCCATCCATGCGGTGAACATACACACACATACACACACCTGGAGTTGTGGGTGCAGATTTGATTATTGACCCAACAGTGGTAGCTTGTTGAACCCAAAAGCCACCACTGCCCTGTTCCTGATTTAGAATGTGCTTTAGATTCTGAGTAGGGCCAGGGCTCCCCATTACCCAGACCAGGAACTCCCTATAATAAAGATTTCTATGAAACTGAGATCTGGATATCTTTATATGTGAGAAAGTGAGTTATTGAGTGGATGTGTGTTGTAATCTGTGACCTAGTGCCTGTCCAGGGAATATTCCTGCCTTGTTTCCAGTGATTCTGGGTAGGATCTGGGCCCACTTTTAACAAAAGCGGATACAAAATATAAAAAAAAAAATAAAAACTCTCTGCCTACCAGATGCAGTGATTCCTAACTGGGGCTTTAAGAGACGAGGTCAGTGGAGAGTACCTGTAATCTCTCCTCAGGGACTACAAAACCATCACCATAATTTCTCCAGATTTCTCAGATGTACTGATGTAATGATATTTTTACTGAGATTGCTTTATATTCGATCTAATTTTCTTTCTATCCTTCAAATATAGATAATAATCCACAAGCGGCTGTCCTCATTAATCCATTAAATATTAATGCACCATGCCAAACTTCCAAATACAGGCCATTCGTTTTTCCTCCCGGACCCCAAACAGTGCTTTGGGTGCCCCATTTTTAATGTGTGAGTGGAGAGAAAGAGGGCAAACAAGGAGATCTTGAGAGAAACAAGATTTTGAGAGAGTAAACAACACAGAAAAAAGGGAACAAAATAGAAAGAAAATAGATATATTAAATGAGAAAAAAGCAAAAAAGTAGGGAAATATTGTTAAGATAGTGAAAAAGAAAAGCAATGAAGGCAGAAAGTAAACATTCTGAGAGAGAGAGAGAGAGAGGGAACAAAATAGAAAGAAATTAGATATTAATTGAGAAAGAAAAAGCAAAAAAGGAGGGAGAGATTGTTAGGACAGTTAAAAAAGCAATAAAGGCAGAAATAAAGATTCTGAAATAGAGAGAGAGAGTACCAAAATGGAGAGCTTGTGAGAGTAAGCACATACAATAAACAGAGAAGAGTGATTTTGGGAAGAAGAAGGAGAAAGAGAGAGGGCAGAAAAAAGATTTAGAGGAACGAAAGAAACGAGAGGGATTATTTAGAGAGACAAACAGCAATAAAAGAACGAAGGAGAGCGATATTTTGACAGAGAGCAAAAAAGAAATAAATATTTTTTGACACAGAGGGAGACAGCGGAAGAGAGGGAAAGAAAGAAAGAAAGAAAGAAAGAAAGAAAGAAAGAAAGAAAGAAAGAAAGAAAGAAAGAAAGAAAGAAAGAAAGAAAGAAAGAAAGAAAAAAGAAAGAAAGAAAGTTATTTTCAGAGCAGCTTGTTAGAAAGGCAGGGTAGGTGGGATCGGACCATCTGAGAAGACCTGCTGTCTGCATGACACTGATAACCTGGACAAGAAAAGGACTGTGTCCCCAAACACACAAACACAAACACAGACACACACACACACACACACACACACACACACAATAGCATGATCTGTACTGTCTTGAATATCCACACAGTTCAGCGCAGGGCTGAGATAAATCTCTCAAAGATAAAACCCCACATGATCACACAGAGTTGATCACACTCTGTTCCCAGATCAGACCCAGATTCCATCAGAAAGAGAGAGAGAGAGAAAGAGAGAGAGAGACATGACTGATTGATATTCATGAAATCAGGCACCTTCAGGAAGAGAGACACGGGGAGGCTATCACTCCTCTCCAGCAATCAGGCTCTTTGTGCTGAAAATCAGAGCCCCCAGAACAGCATATTTAGACACATTCAGTCACATCTACACACAGTCTACACACACACGCACACACACACACACGTATTGTAATGAAGGCATTGTACAATCATTATGTCTCTGATGTTGTCAGAAAATAAGTTCATCTCTAAAGTTCAGTTCCCTGATCCAGCGTTAGGAGGTTTTTCTCGCTTATTTAATGCTGCGTAATGTTCTTAAGGTGAAAAAAGGGTTGATTTTCATTCTCAAGCATCTTTCAATCTTTACTTGATTATTTTGATCAGGCTTATTTTAATCAGAACTTTATTTTATAAAACCTAAAAAAAAATAATTCAACAAATGACTGTTTAGATTTTTTATTATCTTCAGTGAAACAACAAAATTGTTGACCGAAGTTAACAACAAATGCAGTTGAGTAAACAATGTATGTTGCTTAAAGGAGAACTCCAGTGTAATATGGACTTTGAGTGTAGTAAAACATGATAAAAAGTACTTACCTTTGTTAAATACCACATCGCCCCTCACCTACAACTTTCTGAGATCCAGTAATCCAGTAATCTTTACAACGGACACTTCGGGGCATATTTTGGTTCTTGTGCACTTTTAAAGTTATTAATGGCTCGTTTTATTTGTCAGGGCTCTCCGGATTCTACTTTGAGCCTGGATAACAGTGTAAAAAGCGATTTACTGGGGCAAAATATGCCCCAAAGCGGACGTTGTAGAGTGCTGGACAAAAAGCACCAAATTACTGGATCTCAAAAAGCTGTGGGAGAGCAGAAGTGGGCTATTCAACAAAGGTTAGTACTTTTAATCATGTTTAACTACACCTAAAGTCAAATTTACACCAGAGTTCTCCTTTAAACAAAGGAAGTTTAGTAACAGAAAATAGTTTCTCTCTCTCTTGAGCCTGAGTCCAGACATTTAACCTATATATAAGAAATAACTGTACACCTAAACAAAAGGTGGTCTGGGGGAATGACTACACATGGATGATGACTGAAGGTGGGCTGGACATGCTCAATATGCAAATACTGTAGTTGATGCCAGGAGCCAATTGGCAACATTCATGAACTGCATATGGAAACACTGTTCACTGCTGTGGCCACTGGTGTGGAAGACTGAGAAGCCCTGTAAAATGTGCAAAGACTTAAAACAACCTCTACATTGTGTAACACAATACTGTTTGTTCACGTAAAACGGAGACTCTTGTTGGCACAATATCAGGCCTGACATGGCTTTTGCTTCTTCATTAAAAAATGTGTCTCAGTGATTCAAAAAAATCCCAAACCAAGTGAACGGAATGTATTTGCCCTTTTTACAGTACACTGTAAAAAACAAAACTTGTTCTCCTTATTGTGATTTTTAAATCAGTTGAACAAGAAACATTGAATTGCACCATAAACTATAGTAAACTAACTCCCTCAACTGGCAATATTATGTTTCTTGTTAAAAGTTCACCTAACTAAATAACCTATGTTGGCAAAATTAACAAATTGTAGTTGAACCCTAGTTGAGGCCAAGCCAGCTACTCTGCACATGCTCAGTTTTACTCTTTAGTTAAACCGGGTCTACTGGGCAAATCTGCAGGGGTTTTCACCTGATGTTAGCACACTATTAGCATATTGGGTGTGTATTCATCTTTCACTCACAAAGACTGTAAAAAAGATGGACGCCGTGTCGCTGTTCCCATTCATTCAATGAAAATGAAGCCAAAATCTTCCGCCATGTTGGCGATCCTGAAACCCGAGTCTGCGCAGTAGAGACCAGAGGAGGGAGAAAGACTGTGGAGAGACAGCCTACTCATTTAAATAACCCCGCCCCTGAGGGCTGCCTCGAGGCAGAGCGGAGCGGAGCAGAGCTGACGGTCTGTTATTGGTCCCACCCATAACCAGCCCTTTTACAATAACCACACCTTTATGAATAGAGCTGAATAACATTTTAAAAAACAAATTCTTTGGGAATATAAAAAATTGACAATATAAGCAGAGGTTACACAAGCTGTTGCATTTAAATAATGGAGGTAGAATTACAGTATATTAAAAAAAAACGTGCCATTTGCCATTGAAACCTATGGGGATGGGTGGGGTTACACAGCTTTCTGCAGCCTAGGAGCGCCCGACCTGTGGTGGCTTCACTTTTGAGAGACGATGCTCTGTCCAGCTATACACGGTCTATGCTCACTCACCATCAGTGTGTAGTCATTCCCCACAGGCTGCTGCCTTCTCTTTGGGATTTATGTAATGTATATCTATGTAATGTATATCTGTTATATAATAGTTAAATACATGGCCTCAGTGTTAAAGGATGTAGGAGCAAGTTACTATGTTTCGTGCTGCTCAGTGTGAGTATATGCTAGCTGCGTCCATCTGGTCGTATTTGCTATACTGCATGCTTATATGACTGACAATAAGACATAAACTTGATAGTCATAAATTCTCAGTTGCTAACTTAAATCAAAACCAATAATTATAAAGTTGTGCTCATTATGTGATTTTGATTAATGTAAAACGTGTGTTTGTTTTAGTAAATCTTAAAGGATACTCAGCAGAACTTACAAAACACATTTCATAAAACCTAAATGAGGCCAACTAACAACACAAAGCGAATTATTAAGTTGGTGAGACTTAATAATTACGTTTTTTATATATATTGAGAAATATTGAAATATTGAGGTATCTCAACCTTTTAATTTTTACAGTGTATACACAACATTTATTCTCATGCCCAGCTAACAATTTTTATGTTAGTAGGACATTTTCTGAATGTTACAGTTAACATTCATTGAACGTTCAGTCTGTCAGGTTGTCAAGACGAGGAAGGCAGGAAGACGAGGAGGCGGACGCATACGCAGGTAATACTGAATTTATTAAATAAATAACAAAGAAACAAACCAAATCAACTGAGGGGTAATAATAACAAATAAACCAATCAACAAACAAAAGAACAAAGAAACAAACTAAGGCAAACGAGAGACTAGAAGAAACAAACAAGGTAAGGTAACTGAGAAAACAAACAAGGAACATAAACAGGAAATTAACAAGGAAATAAACAAGAAATAAGCAAGAGCTGATAACTGAGAAACGGAAACGCGGGGCCGACAAGACAACATGGGTAAGTGCAAAGACCGACGAGGACAAAGTGACACATGAGGACTATATATACAAACAGGAAACACACACTATAGACGAACACCTGGGGTAAGGGCGGAGCTACAAATGGGACACATGTGATGGAAAATTACTGGGGAAGAAACACAGAGGAGCACGGGTCACGTGGGGATAACACACAGAGACATGAGAACAGACAGGAAACAGGGCACGGATGTGGCACAGGTGTTCTGCATGTTTTTAGTATGTTTTTATTAAGCATTTTAAAATGTTCTGGTAACATTGCTGCAACGTCGCATGTGTCAGATTTAAATTCCAGTTTTGGGATCATTGTTACTTTTAATGTTTCTGTAATGTTAGTATATGTAGAGAGAAATGTTCTAATAACATTGTAATGCAAACCATTACCATCAAAACATTCCTGTAACAATATATCTGTAATGCTACAGGATAATCCTCCTGAAACCTTCTCAAAATGTTCTTATACCAATACACATTATAAACAATACACATTCTTATAACGTTCTTTGTTAGCTAGATAAGAGTTTATTCAAGTAAGAGTTATTGTATTTCACACAAGCTTGTAAGTAAGTTAGAAACTGGTCGTCTGGCGAAGGATGTTCTGACTGAATTTTGTGAATTGTACATTTTTATTAGTGAAGTCACTGAACAGAACCGTCTCTGAATGAACGTGTTTTGTTGGCAGGGCTGAAAATAAACACCAGTCAGATAGAGGTAGAGATAGGAAGCACAGATCGAGGATCAATAGAGCTGCATTTGGATCTGGTCAATACTTTGCCAAAGGACAAATACCCTTTTAGAGGACCACAATCATTTCACAGACACATCATACACACTCCCCACAATGTTATTAGACAGACAGAGGGGATACTGTTATAATTATTATTTTTATAAATATTCTAATGCCATTGCAATGTCAGTTTAACAATTTTTCAAAAAAATCTATTTTGGATTTCTAATTTCTAATTTACATCACCTGTTTGAACTATAGAGTACTATAGAGAATCAGTACTACAAAGAATTTTACATTTTAAATTGTTCACACCAGAGACTGTAAAAAAGATGGACGCCGTGTCGCTGTTGCAATTCATTTAATAAAAATGAAGCCAAAATCTTCCGCCGTGTTGGCGATCTTGAAACCTGAGTCTTCGCAGTAGAGACCAGAGGAGGGAAAAAGACTGTGGAGAGACAGCCTACTCATTTAAATAACCCCGCCCCTGAGGGCTGCCTCGAGGTCACAGGCTGCAGAGCGTAGCGGGGCGGAGCGGAGTTGACGGTCTGTTATTGGTCCCGCCCATAACCAGCCCTTTTACAATAACCACACCTTTATGAATAGAGCTGAATAACATTTTAAAAAACGTATTCTGTGAGGATATAAAAAAATTGACAATATAAGCAGAGGTTACACTAGCTGTTGCATTTAAATAATGGAGGTAGAATTGCAGTATATTGGAAAAAACATGATTGAAAGTTTTCTGTTTTGCCATTGTAACCTATGGGGATGGGTGGGGTTACACAGCTTTCTGCCACCGAACAGCAGGGGGCGCCCGACCTGTGGTAGCTTTACTTTTGAGAGACGATGCTCTGTCCAGATATACACAGTCTATAGTTCATACAATCTGCACACAAATGGACCGTGCTACATCTTCACTCTTCACACTAAACTAAAACGTGTGTGTAATTGTGCTTATGTAACATGCTGTACTTATGTGCAATATATTTTGTAGCATGGAAAATACAAAAATCCATCAGATCTTGAGTGGATAAGGTTATAATTGTTTCTAAAGCACTTGATGTTCGTTCAATGAGCTCCATTTTCTCACTTCATTTCAGTGATGAAGCACCGCTGAGCGGAAAGAAATACCTGAATCGGCCCATTATTCAGGTCATTTGCCCGCTCTTTATGTCTGAGTAAACTGCTCAATAGATAATCCATTTCACCAGGTTTCTCTCCTCAACTGTAGTGATGATAAATGCTTCTGTTTACACGAGAAGAGGAGAAAAGGAGAGAGAGAGAAGTTTACAGCAGGTACAACACACCAGCTTCTATTTATAAAGTGCTCATACTGTAGGTGTGTGAGACTGTGTGATAGTGAGAGTGTGAAAGAAGGACAGAGAGGGAGAGAAAAGTGTGATAAATGGAAAAGGGAGGGCAAGGAATAAGAGAGAGAGAAAGCATAAGTGAGAAAAAGACCAGGGGCAAGTGCAGGAAGGAGATTCTAACTCTTAATATGAATCTATTATAAGTTCAGTGTTACTTTTCCATTACAGAAATATGGAAGAAGATGACACTTGAATATTTTAAGAATTTTAAAAAGAGTGATGTGTAGAGACTGAGACATTTCTTTCATATTGATGCGAAGTATAAACATTAGGATTGTAAGATAAAATGTGTTTTTATCAGTATTGACAGAAATGTGTTTAAAATGCAGTGCCCATGCTGCTTACATGACATAACAAGACTGGAGGTAGAGTGAGGCAGAGTAAGGTAAAGTAAAGTTGAGTAAGGTCGGCGAGACGGAGAGAGAGGAAGGGTGAGGAAGAGTGAAGTTGAGCAAGGTAGAGATCCACAGTTAACGCACACAACAAACTACTTCTTAGATTACGAAAAACAAGTGCAGCCTAGATAAGTGCTGATATGCACTTATTCATATCTAAAAAAATCATTCACATTGATATTGGAATATTTTTATATTTTTGTCCATATCATATACCCCTATTTCACATCATTTACACACATGACATAATGCTCTTTCAACTGTGGTATCATCTCTTTTGTGCATAGCACTAAAAAAAAAAAAAAAAAAACAATAAACAAAAACAAGTGAAACATTTAAAGAGAATAACATTTACATGAAGGTTTAGTTTTATCAAATGCAGGGAAACACATACACACATGTACAATGATTCTAAAAAGAACCTACCTCTGGCATTATGACATTTGTGTGGTTGCATGTACCAAAAATAGTCAAAAGTGTTGTTTAACCATTTTCTAGCCTGTATTTTTATTATAGAATATAAGAGAGTGTTTTTTTCTTACAGTGTGTTTACTGTAGTCATGGGACAGGATGGGACAGATCATTTTCAATGTTACTGTTGCTTCTTATCAATAGTGTTTTTTTCACCCCCTTTTCCAATATGCACGTCTCATTAAAAAAACACTATTTAAAAGTGCAGCGTAAAATTGTCAGTGTTCTGTTTTAAAGCAGCTTCACGCTGCGCAGATACTGTATGTATGTGGTAGTATGTTTGTGCCTGTGTGAAACCAAACCAAACAGAGGGAGAAAACACTCTTAGTAAACAAATTCATCAACTGATCCCGGACCATAGAAACAAACTACAGGTGTAAAAACATTTTTTTAATACTCAGCTAATTAAGTTCTAATTAAAAAATTCTAACAAACAAGCTTAGATGTTGACTTTATCTTGACTTTATCTCTCCTAAAATATACAAGTATATATTAGTATTTTAATTGACACCACTAATATAAATATAATTGTTTTTTACATTTCTTACATTCATTCTTTTATTTACATTTAAATATCCACTATAACAATTTGTGTCTTCAGAAGAACAAAAGTGATTAATCGCTGTTAATCCAGAATATTGACTACATTTATTAATCGACTGACACCACTACTTTAAATATATAACACCTAAATTCAGTCTGAAGATTTTCAGCAAATATATTGAAGTGAGTCTGCTTTATAACCCATTTTTTTTGCTTTGAGATGTTCTATAATTCAAGCCCCATATGTGCCCATGTTCTCCACGGTCTCTCTCTTTGCTAAAAATGGTCAAAGCAGCTGGCAACAATGGCACAGCGATAGACCTTACAAGACCACCATGTGCCTGTGTACAATACAGAGAATTTTGGAAGGCTTTGAACCCAGCATTAGGCTCAGCTCAAACCTCAGGGATGATAACCAATTACATGAAAATTGCTTTTTCTTTCCCCACATATCCGCTTGTGCCATGTCATCCTGCTCTGTCTCTTTTACCAGTGTGAAAGAGCGCCTCATTTTCAGCCATTAAAGCTTCTAATGGCTTATCATTTGAAAGTGAAGAACTGGCAGCTCCTCATAATGATTAGCTGATGTTCCATATTAAACATAAAAAATATTGGACACCATGCAAAAAATATATTATGTTAAAGACTGATGTTCAGTTCCTCAAAATTCTCCCCACATTTTTTTTTATGTTCTTCTTACTATACCCAGCAGCAACACCGGAACATAAGGTTAAAAATTCCACTCAGCGCAGGCTTGTTTGAAGTCAAACAGAACTGGGTGGCATTGTGAGGGTGCTATATTTCAGGCACAAAAATGAATCTCAATCCTCACGGGGTGAAAGAAATAAATTTTTCGGGGTAAACTGGAACATGTGGCCAATTAAAGCAGCATGACGAATGACCATGGCAACACAGAGACAGACAGATTTTTACCAGCTACCTGCAGAGAGTTTATAAATAGATCCTGTGTCGGACGCAATATTGTTTTCGCCCGCTCAGAGTCAGCTGTGTACTGTACCATGGGAGGCTGCACTGATTGATTTCCCTTGTGTTACAAATGTCAGAAGTTTGGCTCGTATAATATTTCTCCGCTCATGATGCAGTCGAACAATTAGACCCTTCCTCATTTATTATTTAAGCAGCAGCCTCATAATAACATGTAAACAAAAATAACTGCCCGAGTCATTAACCTAATGGTTTCACTTAATTTGCATGCAATTTAAATAAAACACCTACCAAGACAATAGAATACAACAATAAAACAAATTAAAATATTTTTACCTTTTAATAAAAATAAAAAAAACTTTTGATACGATCAATCACTAAAGAGATTCGTACAGATCACTATAAAACCTGCTTCTTAATTAAATATTTGAGTTAACATACAATACTGGGATCACCTAAGCCAAACTAACTAGTAAATTGAAAATTTACTAAAAAAAAATTAAGACCACTTAAAAACGATGATTTTCTTTGAAAAATTGATAACCTCCGGAATATAATCAAGAGGAAGATGGATAATCATAAGCCATCAAACAAAGCTGACCTGCTTGAATTTTGCACCAGGAGTGGCCTAAATTCATCCAAAAGCAGTATGCAAAACTGGAGGAGGAGAACATGCCAAAATGCATGAAAACTGTTATTAAAAACCAGGGTTATTCCACCAAATATTGCATTCTGAACTCATAAAACTTTTAGTTTTTTTACTATTTGAGGTCTGAAAGGTATACTGCATATTTTTTGTAATTTCAGCCATTTTCATTTCTGCAAAATAAATGCTCTAATGACAATATTTTTATTTGGAATTTAGGAGAAATGTTGAAGCGTAGTTTATAGAATAAAACAACAATGTTAATTTTACTTAAACATATACCTATAAATAGTGGTCTCTTAATTTTTTTCCAGAGCTGTATATCTTCTATGGTGTCATTCAAACCCCTTTATTCTACCTTTATTCTCAAGATTGTATAATTAATAATAAGAAGTTTATGCACTGTTTGCATGCACTGTCTTGCCTATTGACTCCAGCTAAAAAGCCAGCACCACCATGCCAACAAACTGTTTGCAGAATTGAGCAGAAAAAAAAATTAAG
Organism: Astyanax mexicanus; assembly: GCF_023375975.1. Lineage (NCBI taxonomy): Eukaryota > Metazoa > Chordata > Actinopteri > Characiformes > Acestrorhamphidae > Astyanax > Astyanax mexicanus. The sequence continues at coordinate 29,814,298 of NC_064418.1, forward strand.
AGCATAAAATGTATTAACACTCTATATTTTTCACTCTGAGCAAATCCTGTAGTCTGATTGATCTCAACTCTTTGGCCACAGAGATTGCAGGTGTGATTGATGTAAGAGGAAGAGACATACATACATCAAACAGAGCACCATACATAAAATATGGTGAGGGATATTTGATGCTTCTGTGTTGGAGAGAATCTGATGTGCTGGAAGTGATCCTGTATTGGTATTTATTTTTGGTATCACCTTATTTTTTTCTAAGGGCAAAATGCTACTATCAGGAGTATAAGGAGGTCTTTCAAGATGATTTTGAAGTAGATATGGGAGCATAAAAAGTACATATTTATATATCTGGCATAATAATAATATAAATAAATATACAATTATATTATGTAATTATTGTAAAACTACAGTTTCAAAATCATATTGATACATTTAACTGCAATTGGAAGCATCTCTGCTATTACAACTCTGGCCTGAATCTCTGATATGTTGCTAGATCATTGTCTTGCTGACTGTATGTATTTTATATCTTTTTCACTTTGAGCTGTATGGAAAACCTAAAGTGTCAAAATATGTTTTTATCTACTTTAGAACTTTAAACAGTATCTCACAAGTGAGTACACCTTTCACATTTTTGTAAAAATTGTACTTTTCATTGAACAACACTGAAGATTCTTTGATACAATGTAAAGTAGTCAGTGTACAGCTTGTTTAAGACACAGCCATTAATGTCTAAACCACTTCCAAGTGCACCCCGAAGTAAAATGGCCAAATTGTGCCAATGTCAATATTTTGTCAATAGGGATTAGGTCTGGAAACATGCTTGGCCGGTCCAGCATCTTCACCCTTAGTTTCTTAGGAAAGGCAGTGGTCAACAGGTCAAACTGCCCTGCGGTCTAGTTTCCAAAGGGAGGGGATTGTGCGCTGCTTCAGTATGTAAGGACATGTTGGCATTCATGGATCCCTCAATTAATGTAGCCCCCCACAGCCAGACCATGCTTAACTGTAGGCAAGACACACTTGTCTTTGTACTCTCCACCTGGTTGCTGACACACATATGTGCCACATTCTGAACCAAATAAGTTTTTTTGTCTAATCAGACCACAGGACATGGCTCCAGTAAGCCATGTCCTTTAATACAGTGTTTGGCGTTTGGTCTTAGTACTCACCCACCCCTTTTAACTCTGCAGCAATGCTGGCAGCACTCATGCATCTATTTTCAAAAGCCAACCTCAGAATATGCCGCTGAGCATGTGAACTCAACTTCTAAGGTTGACTATGGTGAGGCCTGTTCTGGATGTAACTTGTCCTGAAAAACTGCTATATTGTCTTGGCCACCATGCTGCAGCGTAGTTTTGTACAGCCTAAGCCATCTTTATGCAGAGCTACAATCCTTTTTATCAGATCCTCAGAGAGTTCTTTGCAATGAGGTGCCATGTTGACTACAGTGAAGGTTCTAGAGGGGCAACAGGGGCCAGTATCCCTCCCACAACACACTTGGACCCCCCTATGGTCCCCCAAGAATCTCTTCACGTCTACAAACATACAAGGAAAGCAGCACACTAAAGTAAATACTAATTTTACTTCTGCGTCAAACCTATGCCGTAGCCTGACGCACACCTCCCCAGAAATGTAACTGTGTGACGCATATATTATCATCATCATTATTATTGCTAAGCTTAGTTTATCCTTTCTCTTATTATTTAAATTTTTATTGTTCTTACTTTTTATTTACTTATTTTTATTCTATATTGATTTTGATTTTTGATTTTGATTTTTAGTCCATTATTATTCATTGTAGCATTTCTTATCACTCTTATAATTTTATTTTATCATTTACTTTTAATATTAAAACAATATTAAAATAATTATATAAAATAGCATATATTTTGTGTAATAAGTTTCATGATAACTACAAAAAAAGTCCCGCTCAGTTTAACCTCAGTCGGTGGCTGGTTCTGCGCATTGTGTGCGCATCGCGGAGGGCCGAAAGGCAGCGCTCTGTTTCCCTGAACTTTGGGTTTGAATGGAAGAGCCAATCAGAGGGCAGCTTATTGCGTGGTGGAGGAGAAGTTGGGCTGCTAATGTGGAGTCAACATGGTGAGTTAATGAATCCGCTGTGTGTAAAGTGCTGGATCGGGTTGGGTTTGGGGACAGTGAGCGGTACAGGGCTGGGTTCAGGGGTTTACTGTGCTGGGTTTGGGCTGGGTCGGGTCTCGGGGTCTCGGGCGGCGGGGTTATCTCAGTGTGTTGTGCTGAGAGTGGGTGAGTGTTAGCGGGCTGCGCTGAGCTGCGCTGTTCTCCGTCATTCTCCCCCGGCTGCTTCATTCAGCGCTCAGCGACCAGTTTATACTAATTTATATATAAACTACAGCGGTCCTGTAGCTCCAGTTTAGCGCTGCGCAGCGGGGCAGCACCTAGAGCCGTGTCTGCGCCCCGGTCTGTGTCCTCAAATCCTCAATATACACACAAAGAGAAGAGACTGAGCCCGGCTGTGGCTATAGCGAGCTAGCCGAGCTGTCTGTGAAAGTTCAGCTCCTTATTCTTCAGTGTATTTTATTCATATTTTTCCTAATTATTATTAGAGTAAATTTACCTTTTTATAAAGTAGCTAAGTTAGTCTGTTCTTCCACAGGTTACTGAGTTTAAAACTCTGACGTTACTGAGTGATTAGTTCAGCTAGCTGTTAGCTGGGTTAGCAGCCTAGCTTCGTTAGCTAGTTCTCTATTATAAACACATCACATCAGAGCATGGCTGGGCAGTTAATTTACCCAAGGGGCCACATAACATAATACACAGTGACATTTGTGTCATAGACCTTTTAAAAGATGTGTAAATGTCCCTACAGTACTCTGTCATTCAATTTAAACCCCTAAAATGCCTGGTACTGTAAACAGGCTACAGGTGTAGGTGATACAAAACCATTTTTACTGCAGTAAAGTAACTTATTTACATTCTGAAAATTTGAGGGCTTTGAAATCTCTTGTAGGACACTTTGAGAAGCTACCTGTTTTCTCTCTATTTCGCTTAATAATTCCAGATCAGTAACAGGAATTAAACCCTAATTTTGCATGTTTGAAAATAGACGTAAAAACTAGACGAACATAATGAAACTAGGGTTGGAGGACATAAACAGTTTGATTTGTATTCAGGAAAATATTGCTTTGGAAATGAAGTTTAGAAAACAGCCAATTTTATTATTTTATTCATTATATTTTGACATTAATAGATTTACTTATTGTTTTATATTTTTCTATTACAGTTACTATTGTGCTTTAGCTTTTTATGTAGTGCTTAAAAAAAAATCTTCAAGATTTACAATTGACAGGAGGTTAAACCCGTCAAGTTCATAAGTGACACTGAACATCCTGAGAGCATCACTACAGGACAGTGTGTGAAATCTGTGTTTTTTTCACCTCACCAGATTTAGCTGTTAGCTACCAAATTTAGGTAGCTTAGCTCATTTCAAAGTGTTCAAAGTTTTTACTTCTACAGGTCTGTTCCAACCAAGTTTAGATGTTACAATTAGGCAATAAACATGTGAAGCAGGTATAGGTATATATAACCTAAATACCGCTATTATATTATGTCATTATTTGACCAATATAAACACATTAACAGCAGTGAACAAAATGTTCATGTGTTTGCAGTAAAAAAAAAAAAACTCACTTAATACAAAGTACTATGTTTGTCTGCTATTTGGTCATAGTATAATAAACTGTTTTACTGTTTTTAGGCCTGTATTGGTATTTAACAAGTGTAGTAAAGTCTGGTTTAGTTTCTGAGGTGGATATGTTAAGGGCCTTCTATAGGAAAGCAAAGGGTCAGATGTGGCCCCTGGCCCTTAAAATGCCTAGGTCTGCATTACAGTCTCTGTCTAACATAGTTAGGCTAGCAAGCTAGGTAACAAATCACTTAGGGGTCTCGGGTGTAAAAAGTAGCTAATGAAAGTATCTAGCTAGAATGTTATAAATTGATGTAGCTGGTTATAAAGTTACCAGCAAATGTTATCTAGCTAACTCATTATAATATTGAATTATTATTATTATTATTATTATTATTATTATTATTATGTGTTTCCCACTAAATAAACATTTTGATGATGTGTTCCAGAAATTATTGGTAAATTATTGCTAAGTGGTTATTGTTATTTTTTTGCTGCATATTTTCCAATTTAACAGGATTTGTTTACACTCTATATAATTAAATGTACAGTTGGGTCATTTTTCTTTAAGCACTGATAAGGTCCTAATTAGATTATGTCAATATATTGAATAATAAGTTGATAACAGTCATTGTATATGGTTATAATATCAACAGCTGGACCTCATCCATCCATTTAAAATATGCCCAGGTGGGGCCTTTATGGGTAGCGTAACTCTGGCACCCAGAAAGTTTTAATGTTGACCCCACAAATGGATGTCCGTGATGGTGGCTCATCAGTGCATTGCACAAGCGGCTCATGTGAGATAAAGATGGGCTGTAACAATATGGATCGTTACACATGTACAGTCCCACTAATAGCCCATTCCCATCTGATATTCACCTAGCACTCAGTCCACCCATATGAGCCCCACATGAGCATGTTGGCTGTGCACCTCAAAGGCATGCACTGTGTTGTGTTGAGTTGTGGTCCACCATAAACATTTTAGTTTCAGGACTGAATTTTACTTCAAGCTTGCTGGTGCTGGATGTGTACTTTTCCTTTTTGCTGAGTTCTTGTTTTAAAGTCTCTGTTACATTAAAGGATAACAGTAACATACTCACCAGAAGTTTTTTAGAGCATCTGTTCCTCAGAGCTGCGGTGGTAATTGTATGGGCTCTCTTGTTCATGACAGTCCTCTGCTGATGGTAATAATGGCCCAAGCCAAGCACCACCTTTTCCTGGTGTCCCACCCTCAGGGATGCCACCGCCTTTTGTAAGTTGGTGTTGGAAAGCAGTTTCTTGTGTTTTGTTTTGTATTGCTAATCACAATTTGTAGCCTGAACTGTTTTTCCTAATGTGTTGCTTTGCTTCTCTCCAAGATGGGACCTCCGGGAATGCCGCCTCACTTCCCACCAATGGGAATGCCACCGATGGGCCAAAGGCCCCCTAACATGGCTCCCATGCCTCCAGGGATGATGCCCCCTATGATGCCCCCAATGGGAGGTCCTCCAATGGGTCAGGTAAGAAATTACATTTGAACAAGGGTCAAATCCTGTTTTGCCATTTGCAATATTACTGTCAAAAAGATGCAAATTTTATAAAAGGTCTTGCACTTTGAATTCTACTAAATCTACTGGAAAAAGACTAAGTTAATGTTTAATTAGTTAAATATGTACTAAGTCATTGTTTAGATGTGCAGACAAAGTCTATTATAAACTTAAAGGTACATTCTGTAGGAAATGAGAGCGAGCGTGTAAAACAGCTACAGCAGTCCAATTTCAAAACAACTAAGACACGAAGCTTACTCGGGTTGCCAAATTCAGGAGGCTAAATCTACACAATCTACACAAAGTTTAGACTGGTAGGAGAGACAGAGCAGACAGTACGATAGAGAGGAGAAATAAAGAAGTTGTAAACTCATCTAAAACCCGTATTTAGCTTTATATTAATTGTATGTTACACAAGGGAACTGTATGTTAAGCAAGGGAGCTATTGCTGTTCATGAGAGACAGCTAAGCTACATCAGCTGGGCTCTCCGCTAACCTTGCTAAGCTATCTCGCTCTCTCAGGTACCCTCTGCCTTGTTATCCCGGCTGAACACAGATCACTGATATGAATGTGAACACTTACATTTTTTAATTAATTTAAACACCAGTCCATAGGAAGCACATCTAGTGGTTGTGATAAATGACCTGACTAAATTAGCTAGCCAGTTAGCTTACCTGTTCAGGAGAAAAGTAGCAGCTCTGGGTCGGTCTTGTAGTCTTTTTAAACTTTTAAGTTTTCAAACTCCCTGCCAATATTTACTCTTGTTTTATTCCTTTTTTGGTCACTGAGCTTTTTTGAGACATGTTGAGGCTTTTTAGGCTGTGTAGCAGCTGAGGTTTAACTAAACCAGCCCTGCTTGCTAGCTTCCTTGCTGTAAGACCGGTCGTTCACTGTTGTTTATGTACTGGCAACCTCGGGGTGGAGATAATTGGGGAACGAGCAGCAGGCGGAGACAGGGGCCAAAACAAACACAGATACCGTGACTGACTGACTGAGTGTTCAAACACTGATGTATTTTTTTTTTTTTTTACATAATATAAATAAATAAATAAATATTTTCATGTTGGTCATCCACTGACCTTCAGATACCTCAGATATATAGAGGATACAGAAAAATAGCGGACACAGTGTTCTTGTGGATGTTCTGTTGCCAACACTAACTTTTTGCATCAGTAAGGATACAATTAAATGGTGTCTGCACTAATTTTACCCCTGCTTTTTTTGGTGTAAGGATGGGAAAAGACTTCTCCACCTTCAATTAGAAGGTGTTATAGTGGTTATAAGTGTTCGTTGGTACAGAGTGGTACTGAAAAGCTGCAGATAAAGAGCTCTGCTGCTTTTTTTCAGGGCACAATCTGTGACTTCACACTTTAAAACACTTTTCTCACAAACACACACACACACACACACTTGCACTGTCTTTCATCTCACACTGTGTATTAATACCCTGTGCCACGCTGGAGAGAAATTAGCAGCCCAGATGAATTTTTCATGAATCTCTTTTATTAGATGCCAGGCATGATGCCACCTATGATGCCCGGGATGATGATGCCACCGCGTATGCCAGCAGCAACTATGCAACCAACAGGACCGGTAAAGTAACCCCTGTCACATTCCCCACCAGCCAGAATCCTGGTTAAAAATAAATCCTGACAACTGTCTGCGCCTCTAGAATTAGCATAATGAACACTGTGTAAAGTGGCAAAATTTACCCATTTAGATCTGGCTGTCTATTTTTACACGTGATTCATATAATGAAAGATGCTATGTCTTCCACCTAAAGACATCTATTTGAATTCATATTTTTTTCTAAATGACTTTTAAAAGTTTGGTTATTTTAGGAAATATGTGTTTCTTTGGATGTAATTATTTTTGCATAATCATTAAAAAGTTGTGTAAGAAAATTAAATCAGTCACTGTTAATACATTTAAATATATTCATTCAGTATGATGGTTGCTTTTCATTTATTAACACCCTGTGGCAGTAATTTTATTATTCTTGTAGAAAAAAATATTTTAACCTATTAAAATATTGTCCCACAATACTAGAAATAGATTTTATTCCTTAAGGCAACAATGTACTACAAGGGATTTATTCTCTCTCTCTCTCTCTCTCTCTCTCTCTCTCTCTCTCTCTCTCTCTCTCTCTCTCTCTCTCTCTCTCTCTCTCTCTCTCTCTCTCTCTCTCTCTCTCTCTCTCTCTCTCTCTCTCTCTCTCTCTATATATATATATATATATATATATATATATATATATATATATATATATATATATATATATATATATATATATATATATATATATATTTCTGTATATTCAAATGCAGTGGAATTGTGTATAAATATAAACATCAAATTCATTTTTATACATGCGTTTAATCCAAGGTGACACCTTGCCATTAAGGGTTAATGCATGCACCTGCTTTCAGGTAATTATATGTTTACAGTATGGCACATGGCTGTCATTTATGGTGAAAATTAGGGATGCATTGGCATAAACTCAAGTTGCATTCGCAGCGTACACAGAGTACACAGTGTCGTTGCTTCAAAAGATTATTTAGGATGTGTGTTTTAGTTGCTAATAAATGTACTTATAAATAGTATACTGCAACAATTTGTCTAATACAGTGCACAGTAAATGTTCTCCTTACTGTACTTACAGTACAGCTCCTTACTTACTGTACTGTACCCTAGTCTGATAAACGTTAAATATTTACAGTACTGTGCACAAATCATAGGAGTCTTGAGCTTTTGGTTTGACCATTACCATAACAAAAATATACTAATATATTGTGTGGCTGTATTAGCTTGACAATTTTTCAAATCTGTTTTTGTGGAAGCGCTGTGTTTGTCTAATTATTTTTTCATTAAACTAAATGAGCCGAGCTTCTGGCTGAATTGAGAACATTCCAAATAGCGTGTGCTTCTGTCTGTTAGATCAGGATCTTGACTGAAAATTACACATTTTATGCTTTACCACATTTATTTTTAGTTTAAATCCGGTGTCATGAGTGATCAAAACAGCAGTAAAAGTATTTTGTTAAAAAAAAGGCTTTGTGCAGAACTGTTTATTACATTTATTACACTTACTTATCCAGAGTGTCATACAGAGTCTTGTTACAAAGTGAGGTGGATGCAGTGTTCTGCCCAAGGACTCTTATTGGTGTAGTGTGCTTGAATAAGACCCTAATCTTTCACTAGAAAGGAGATATTGTTAATACTTCATTGTATTACTTATTGACTTTGCTGAATTATTGTCTGTAATTGATTTAGTGCTTCCACAACATTTGAACCTGTTTAAGGTTACTGTCCTCCTTATAGATTATACGGGATTAGGACTGGGTATTGAAATTCGATACCAAAAAGGCACTGGACGAAATGTCTCGGTTCTACCGAGTAGTAGGTCTAAAAAATTTTTTTCAAAAAAAAAAATTCTGTGCCTGTTTTCAACACATTGCATGAAACATGCATAAATGCACCAAATTCAGAGAGTGCACACAGCAAGGTAAAAACAGCCCTGCCGGTGCCCTTACTCACACACATGGAGAGCGTGTGCAGAAACGAGGATCGTTCAAATTGTCACACACCGCTGCAGTGCTAAAAACACTTACACAATCCCGCTCTCTCTTTCTCTCTATCACTCTCATTTGTGCTCTTTCTCTCTCTTTCTCTCTTTCTCTCTCTCTCTCTCTCTCTCTCTCTCTATCTCTTGCTCTCATTCGTGCTGTCTCTCCCACTCATGCGCTATTTCTCTCTCACTCTCATTTGTGCTCTCTCTCTCTCTCACTTATTTTGTCTCTCATCTACTCACGCTCTCTCTCACTCAAACACTGCTTTTTGTAATTTAAAGTTTTTATTACACATTTCCTTCATACACTTTACAACAAACACAGGGCAAATCAATAGGTACATTTAAAAAATATATATAGTCAGGATTTAAGAGCATAAGTATAGTTGTCAGCATATCCATAGAGTCAGGTGTGACAAGGAACAAAATAATACAATTATAAGTGAATATAAAGGTAAATTAAATAAGTCAGGAGAAGATTGGGCAGCCGACGGGGTGTGGTATGCTTGTAATACACTTGTAGTTTTATTTGCTGCCATAGGTTTTGCCATGCTGTCTTTCTAGTTATGCCTTGTCCCAACATTCCAGCTAACATATTTTCATAAGAAGCAGTTTCTATCATTAAATTCAACCTTTCCTTTTACTTTGGTATCTTAGTTGATTTCCAATGTTTTAAAATTATTCTTGATGCGGTAATTAAACCGGTAATCAAGATTTTAATTCAACCTTACTTACATCTCAATTACTGCTTTTTGTATTATTTTTTGGGGGTTTTAATTTAGGAAAGGGCATCGAGAAAAAAATATGTTTGGGTATCGGTACCTGTACCAGTATCGAAAATTTAAAAACGATACCCAGCCCTATATGGGATCAGATATCTAGAACTGGGGCTGGGAGCCACTGCTCTGGGTAGAGAAGAGGGCTGTTGATGCCGCTCTGGCTCACAGTAGCATGTCAGGTTGAAAGCAGTTCAGATAATGATCTTGACTGTGTGTAAGAGGTAGCTTTTGACTATGCTGACAGTATGTCTGCTTGTTTTATGTTTCAAATGCCTCCTGTATCTGTATCTCTTGTGAAAATAGATTTCCTAAATATTCTTTTGTTTTCTTTCTTATAGCCTGGTGTTAGCCCGGCAGATAATGGTAAGATTGCCCAACTGACCTTGTAAGTAAAATTAAATAATTTCTGAAAAAATTATTCTTAATTTTTGTTTTTTCATTTTTATTTCACTTTTAGCAAATGCTGCTCCAGGAACTACTGTAAGTACCAATAAAATCTCTCAAATAAATAAAGCACTGGTTTGCAGTTTGTCCTTTTTTCACCCCTTAACCACAATTTTCCACTTGTTACTATTTTTGCAGAGTGCAGCAGCAAATGACTCTTCCCCAGATGACCAGCCTAAAAAGGTCAGAATACTGGGTTGCTACTTTATCAGCATTAATGTAGCCAGACTTAAATGTGATTAAAACAAACATACATTTAGTTTCAAGTGTTTTGTTTTAGCTGGTTGATGGAGCCACTTGTGACTCTTCTAACTGATTGCATGTGGACCCTTGCAGAAATCAGTGTGGACGGAGCACAAGTCTCTGGACGGCAAGACCTACTACTACAACACAGAGACCAAGCAGTCTACATGGGAGAAGCCAGATGAACTCAAATCACCCGCAGAGGTAAAGACAGGCCAAACTTTAGGCTGTCCTCAATCTCTCTCTGCTTCTCTTGTTTATCAGACCTTGTTAAATTTGTGTATATGTTGGTATGTCTTCAATACAACACACTTCTGTTAGGGGTATACGTGAATACTGATAAACTGAATGTGGGTTTGCAATGCAATGTATCATAATATATATGGCCAAATTCAGGTGCATTTGCTGTTTGCGGTTTAATTAAAGGTAATAGGCTACTAATTGCAGAGCTGTTGATGGATTGTTTTGATTTCAACATTTTCAGAATTAGAAACTGAAGCAAATGCAGTTGTTTATTTGATATAAACAACATTTTGATCCTCAAATCTGTAAACGCTAATTAGTGGTAAAATACAACTTTATACATCCGATACTGCTATCTTAAATTACTGCTGATATTAATCAGTCAGATACCAGCTTTCATTTCTCTAAAACTAAGCTGTTAATACATTAATACATTTGCCTGAATGGATTTTACTTTGCATAGCTTTCTAATTACAATCATGCTCAAACTTTGAAACAATTATTCTACTTTCCTATGAAGTAAGTAGATTATGTTTAAGGCAGGTGTGCAGGATATGGGGTGGGTATGTGCAAAGTGTGCCTGTTTTCCAAGACTGTGTGGTGGATGTCAGATCCTCTATTTAAGAATCTGCTAAAAAATAAAAAAAAGAATACAATGATTTCAAATGAAACAAAAAACTGCCTGTCTTGTCTTTAAAATACTTTAGTTTCTCTTGATACAAACCATTCTGGATCTGAATTTGTTGTGCTACTCTGTTGCAGCAAATGCTGTCTAAGTGCCCATGGAAGGAGTACAAGTCTGACACTGGGAAGCCATACTACTACAATTCTCAGAGTAAAGAGTCTCGCTGGACAAAACCGAAAGAGCTGGAGGATTTGGAAGGTAGGTCTGGCTTTACAAAGCCTACCTCAGGATTGTTTTAAACAAGGGGTGCTAAGTAGCATTCATCATTATTCTAATTAAATAGTTTCTGCTAAAAATAATAATCAGAAATAGGGGTGTGCCGTATCGTATCTTACGTAGTAATATTGGCAACATTTCTCAATATCATGAACGATATTATACCCTGAAGTAATCGTGTCATATCACCCACCCCTAATTATCACATCAGGGTACTACTTTTTTTGCGGTTTTCAGCAAAAGAAAAATTCACACTGCTCTCATTTCCCATTATATATCTACTAGAAATTTTATTATATTATTAGACTTTATCTGTCCAGTATCATTTATTTTACTTCAGTTCTTCATAAGTAGAGATATATGGAGTGCATAATTAGTATCATGACATTCTGGATCATTAACTTCTGTTACAAATCTTATTAAATTCTTGTATTATTTAAGATATCAGTTTTGGATGTGCAATATCATGTATGCAACAATAGAATATATTTTTTATTTTTTAAATGTTGTGTTATTACAAAAATACCATGAAATATCATATTACGTTAGGGCCATATCCCCCACCTCTAATTAGAAATGTGTCCAAAGAAGATGTTCACTTTAAATGGATAATATGATGAGGTCAGAGTGAGTGTTAAAGTGTGTACACCCTGTGGATAGATACAATGACTGTCCATTTTAATCATTTGTAACACTCCCTCATTGACTTAGCTTTGCCAGAGTCTTCAGAGCAATCTTAAAGGATTTTATTATTAGTTATTTATAAAGCCAGAGACAGAAATGGTTCAATTTTTTTTTTGTTTTGAACCACAAAGTTTTGATTGCTTATTAGCTAGTGAGATAAACTTCATCATCTCTTCTTCACCAGGCATAATTAGTGCCCTTTTTTATTTTCTTTTATCTATCATCTACAATTAAACTGACTATAGGGAAAATAATAATTAAAAAAATAATAATAATAATATATAATATATATTTATATATATATATATATATATATATATATATATATATATATATATATATATATATATATATATATATATATATTAAGGACGAAAATCTAAAATGACTACTACTACTTAAATAATATAGCAGTCAAAATTGGCAAAGAGCAAACAAAAAACCTAGTTTTAGTGCTGTAGTTGGGTGTTCAGACATACTTGGTCTGACTTATAGTTAAACATTTTGAGTTGCTACCAGTTTTATAGTTTTAAATGTTCATATAATTGTTCTTCAGTGCTCATGTTCTGATTTTTATGTTGTTTTCTCTTCATTCTTTAGCAATGATAAAAGCAGAGGAGAACGGGTAAGGCTTTGCAACCACATATGTTTTTATTTAGGTCTCTATGATAATGATTAATGTAGTTTTGTGCCCAGTTAAAATTCAGGAATATTCCCTTCTTAGCGTGCAGTCCTCCCTCTAAAGGACTTTAATGAGTGTCTATGTTGGTGTGGTGTTTCCATCAGGAACACAGACGTTGTAGCTCCTGGCACCGCGCCCCCTCTCGCAGCTCAGACAGACACAGCGGTCGCTATGGCTGCTGTCGCCGAGGCTGATGCTACCATAGCAACGGCTGCTGCTGAAGAACAGCTCTCCCAGATGCCCATGCAGGGGGCTGAGGTTAGCAGTGATGCCACCATGACCTCAACGGAAGACACGCCCGTCATCGAGACACCAGCCAGGTAATGTGTGTGTACATTCATTAGATTAACATTAAGACCAGCCTTGCCTGAAGTGTTTGTCGACGTCTTTGAGTGCCCTACACTCTAACTACTCACTCTACAAGATAGTTGAAGGGTGCAAAGTGTGGTATCTGGCACCGGAGCCTTTATCTCCAGTTAGTTGTAATGTGGATCATGTATGGATCTTACACGGATCCAGTGGTGCCTCAGCATGCAAGTAATATAAAAAAAATCTGGACTCCTTCCATTGGTTCAGGCTCCAGTCCAGGTTGTTTGTTTCTGCCTATTAAAGACATTTTTTTACATGGCCACAGGTTAGCATGGGCAACATGCACACCTCCCCAGAAATGTAACAGAAGTGAACAGTACTGTGTGTAAAATGTAATGATACACAAAATGATAGAACTGTATTATGTTATTGCTTGTCCTACTGTTGATGTGCAGTGCAGCCATCATGGATTCTCTGCTTGGGATTGGTGAGGCACTTCCAACTTTCCATGAAGGAATTCTGATATTTCCCAATTGAAATTCAAATAAAATTAACTAATAAATATTTAGATAAAACTTAGCAGACATTAATCGTAGGGTAGTTCATTCTCAGCACTGCAGTGCCACTAACATGGTGATGTTGTGTCAGTTTGTGTTGTACTTACAACTCTGGGGGAATATAATCAAGAGGAACATGGATTTGAATTTTTGCACCAGGAGTGGCATGAAGTTATCCAAAAGCAGTGTGTAAGACTGGTGGAGGAGAACATGCCAAGATGCATGAAAACTGTGATTAAAAACCAGGGTTATTCCACCAAATATTGATTTCTGAACTCCTAAAACTTTAAGAGAATATGAACTTGTGTTCTTGCTCTAAATCACAATATTTTTATTAGGAATTTAGGACAAATATTGTCTGTAGTTTACAGAATAAAACAACAATGTTCATTTTAATCAAACATATACCTATAAATAGCAAAATCAGAGAAACTGAAGTGCTCTCTTAATTTTTTTCCCAGAACTGTGTATGATAAAAAATCCCAGCAGTATTGCTGTCTAATCTAAACACCTCATTGTCACTGCTGAACTAAGAATAGTTCTTGTCATTTTTGTTGTTCATTTTTGATATTTGAAATCTGACAGCTTTTTTAATCAATAGGTAGTTGATGTCATATCATAGCTTTGACAATGAGTATTCAACTTGCAACCTTTTTTCATAAATTTGCTGTATAATGGATACATCTCTAATACACCCAGCTTCCCATATCAAAGCAATTGCCCAGCTCTGAGATTTGACTACATGAGACTACGAGAGGAGAACACTGTATATGTAATCCAGGATCTCTCCCATGACTTATCCCTGGACAGCTTTAGTGGTGGGGTAAAATGATATCAGTGTTCCCCAGGCTTCTCCACCGTGACCCTGGTGTGAACCTTTCTCCCAGCTTAAATTGACTGCGTATCAAGGCCATCGTGGTTGAATGGGTTTCTCGTGTACTCTGCCAAGGATCAACAAAAGTGTGCCTTCAGCACATCAAAGTCCAGCAGGCTTGAAGAGAAGAAGGGTTTTGAAGCTGGTTTGTAATGGAAATGTTTTACGTACGTACCCCTGTCCTGTTTCCACAGTAACGACTCCTCTAAAGAAGAGCGGCCGGAGCTGGTTAAGAAAGTATACAAGTGGAACACCAAAGAGGAGGCGAAGCAGGCCTTCAAAGAACTGCTGAAGGAGAAGGTGGGGTCCAGCATTATCAGTAAAATAAATAAATATAGATTTTTTTTTTTTTCCCTGTCTTTTTTTTCTCTCTGGAAAAAAAGAGTAAGAACAAAGAATATTGTCATTGTATATTATTTTAGGGCCATATTGCCCACCCCTAATAGCTAACCCCTAATAATATCTCTTATACCTGCATTTACTAGTTCTCTCTCTTTCTCTTCCTCTCTCTCCCTCCCATCCCCTGTGGTGGTCGCCCCAGTATTGTATTGGTCTGCTTGATGGCCGCTTGGGTGTGGTTCTATATTTAGCATGTTTTAATTTGGAGCATAAAGCTGTCCTCTGGGGCTCCTGTCTGCTTTTCCTGAGTGCTCTTTAATTTTCTGCATCTGTGTGACTAAGGGCTGGAGTCTGGGGGAGGACTGTACATTAGCATGCTCCGGTGAGCAGTGTTTTCACGACGTGACGGACAGAAATGGATGACGGAATCTCTTTGACTTTTTCCCTTCTGACAATCGCGCTCTCCACAGCCCTCATCTCAGCACCACACACTCTCTCTCTTTCTCTCTCCCCAATTTTTCCCTCTCTCATATCTGAGGCATGGGGTTGGGAATCTAAAAAGGCCACTTATGTAAGCTGCTGGCATTTCTGTGAATTATGGCAGCATCCCACAGCTGCTCTCTGCACCCACTGTGCAATTAAGAGAATTTGGCTCTGTGTACCCAATTAAGAGAATGCATCACCTGGACTGTCTTACTGCCAGAAAGAAGCTTTTTGGCAAAGGCCTCTCAATTTATTATATTACAAGCACTCACAGACACATGCTTACATGTAGATTCATTATATTTGAATAAGACCATTTTTTTTTTACTTTAGCAACACCAGAAGTCTTTTTTCCTCAGTCATTTATTATTAAACCACATCAAGCAGCTAAAATACCCAATGCCTTAAGGGTTTGTCAGTAAGTTTAATTGATTTTGACAAAGCAAATTTGAGCTCTGTGGGTTTGGGATTGGGTTTGAGCATATTTTCATTTTTTTCTGCAACCCACATCTGTGCTGCATTCAGTAACCAACTGATTGTTTTCCTGTTTGTCTGCAGGGAGTCTCCTCAAATGCTTCTTGGGAGCAGGCTATGAAGCTGATCATCAATGACCCTCGTTACAGGTACTGCTCCTCACAGCTCCAGGACCAAGACACTTAAGTCTGTTTAAAGTGGCAGTACATATTTATTTGTTTCTAAATGTCTTTACGTACTTACATCACATGTACAGCCTCTAAAAGAGGATCCGGCTCAGTTTTACCAAACGTGCGTTGCTGGTGGAGCAATGAAGACTTCAGAAGGGGAATCTCAGAGCTCAGGAGCTCATTCACTCATAGTAAAAACAAAGTGTGTAGCTGAAGTGCAGTTTCTGAGCGCGCTCTGTCTCTGACTGAACATAACCTGGAATCGGATTCATTCGCTCTGAAAGGAGACCACATCACACCCACCCAGTTTAAAATGATTCTTCCGCATGCTCGTTGCAATTACCCATTCTTACCAGAGAGGGCTCTAAAGCCCAGAACTTACAGACATCAGCTTTAACCAACTAAAACTTATTGTTATTACTACCTTTAGTCCAGCCCTGTAGTTGCATATATGTTGTCACTTTCAGACATAAATATTATATCTGAAATAAATGAATAAAATGTAAAACTAAAATCAAATACTTTATTCTAAGTAGCTGTTTTTCAAACAAAGCAAGACAATTGTAACCATTATTATGCATTTATTTATTCATATATCACACTCATCTGTCTTTGCCAGTGCCCTGCCCAAGCTGAGTGAGAAGAAACAGGCCTTTAACGCCTACAAGGTTCAGACAGAGAAGGAGGAGAAAGAGGAGGCCAGGATCAAATACAAGGAGTCCAAAGAGACGTTCCAGCGCTTCCTGGAGAACCATGAGAAAATGACCTCCACCACCAGATACAAGTGAGAACTTTGGCTTTATTTATGTGTGAAGTGCCATATTAGCTGTCACTTTTATCCAGTACCCCCAGTGAAAAAACCTTTTAAATTTCCTGCCCATAATCAACTGAAAAAAAAGAAATTATTGAATTATTGAGCTGGGTCAGTGTTTTGAATCTAGGATTACTGGAAATTGAATTTGAGAAGCAGTGTTTTTTTAAACCTTGGCGAACATGATGAAAGATTGACGATGAAAGATGAAAGATCTTGTTTTAAAGTCTTGTTTGGTTCTAAAATGTTGTGTTCAAACATCTGTGATGTTTTAATATAAAAAAAACAAGAAAAACAGTAGAAATTAATATTAGAGGTGAAACCATATAGTAATATAATGGAGCTGATGGTTTTTGGGGCCATGTTCATGCAGTCATGTGGAAAATGATGCATGCTATTATTCGCTAAGTTCAATAGTGTTTTGGATTTGCATGGCATTATGGGGAGTGTAGTGTTTTAGATCTAAATAATAGATTTTTGTCTAAATGAAAATAAATTTAGATTAGTATTTTTTTTTTTCTGTTGCACCATACGTTATACAAATGACGTCCAAAACAAACCATGACTTGTGTACCATTTTAGACCCCTAATAGATAGGATGCAGCACTGCTTTAAACCCAGTTTGATTTACTGATCAGACCTTTCTGGAATATGCCCAGACCCCTGCTACAGATGTGAAATCCAGTGGTGCTGGAGAAATAAGTGAAACGGGTTTTACATATGCAGGCTGTGTCTGCTTGCCAAAAGCTCTATCCTGCTTTTATGTGCCGATGCTTTGAAGATAGTTTTTACGTCACTGCTGGATTTTTATCAGACTTGGGCACTGCTGGCATGATTATGCAGGTTGGACAGGGTTGTGGGTTCTATATGCAGGTTTGGTAATCTATCACTATTTGCCTCTCTGCTCTCTGGGCTGTCCACTGCTCTGGGCTTGTGTGCGTACTGTCTCATTGTATGTGAATTCTCTTGCTATTGATCACTAATGTGATCAGTGCATAGAAGGTACAGCAAAGATGGTCATTCTGGTTGCTTTGTCACCCACTGGCACTACCATAGTGAGTCCAGTTGTGCTTTTTGTCACTCCTGGCCACAGGTTGGTGTGAGGAGCAAAGCAGCAGCGGACTGCTTTGTTTGATTAGAAGCTCAGCGCTTAGATGGTTGTGCCACTCAGGATCTCAGGATCACACAAATTTAGGATAAAATTTAGGAGAAATCCAGGTAGAAGATGTTGGTAAATTTAAATAGAGCAAAATAACAGATTTAGACAAATGTGTGTTTAAAAAAAAAAAAATCTTGGAATGCCATAAAAACAATTTTCTGATGTGGCAAATCCCAATTTTACCATGCACAGAATATTCAGAAACTGAAATTGTTTGGCTGAGAATATTTTAAAAAACTGCTCTTTCTGTGATTACCGTATTTTTCGGACTATAAGGCGCACTTAAAAACTTTTAATTTTCACAAAAATTGACAGTGCGTCTTATAATACGGTGCGCCTTTTGTATGGATTTTACTCGTCAGGTTGTAAGGAGCAGTAAACACACACTCCGTGCAGCGTTATAGAGAGTTTCAGTGCTATACAGAGTCCAGAGCCGTGCAGCTCCGAGGCTGAGCAGCAATAGCATTAGCTAGATGCTAACCGCTAAGCTAGCTAGCTTATTCACTGAGATCAGTATTATCTAAATTTTACTCGTCAGGTTGTAAGGAGCAGTAAACACACACTCCGTGCAGCGTTATACAGAGTTTCAGTGCTATACAGAGTCCAGAGCCGTGCAGCTCCGAGGCTGGAGCAGCAAATAGCATTAGCTAGCTTATTCACTGTTCAGAGATCAGTATTATCTAAATTTTACCCGTCAGGTGTAAGGAGCAGTAAACACACACTCCGTGCAGAGCAGCAATAGCATTAGCTAGATGCTAACCGCTTAGCTAGCTAGCTTTTTCACTGTTCAGAGATCAGTATTTTCTAAATTTAGCACTTTTAATACTGCTGGAGCAGTATTATTAGAGTTAGATGCTAATCGCTAAGCGTTCACCGTTCAGAGGTGAGTTATCGGCCTGTAAGTCTGTGCTGCTTTGCCTGGCTAGCATTAGCTAGATGCTAAGCGCTAACTCTCTCAGAGGTGAGTTTTATCAGCCTGTAATCTGCTTGTTTACCGTGTTAAAACAAGCTACGGGGGACGAATCGCTAGCTAATATCTCACTGTCTTACCAGAACACGCAGGATTACTCAGTGTAACGCTGTCGTTTAAGTTTGGGTTAACTTTACTAGTTTAGGTGACTAGCTAGCGTGCTAGCGGATAGCTATGCTAACGCTGGTGCAGCAAGCCTTAGTGGACATCTGGAAATCTAAGCTTACTGTAAATAAACTGAAGCACGTTACTCACCCAAATAAACAGTTTTCAGGAGAGGAATCTGTGTAGATTAATATCCAGCACTCGTTTGACTTTGAAAGAGCTAGATTTATATATACTGAGACGCTCCACCGGCAAGCGACCACCCCCGGTGGGGGAAGGGAAACATGGCGCCACCCCTGTTCACTTTGATATAGGCACCCTTTCTAGTGTCACTTAACGCACCTTATAATGCGATGCGCCCTATGTATGGAAAAATAGCAGAAAATAGGCGTTCTTTGATAGTGCGTCTTATAATACGGTGCGCCTTATAGTCCGAAAAATACGGTATGTATTATTGAGCTGAAATAATTGTTTTTGTTGTGTGTGTGTGTGTGTGTGTGTGTGTATATATATATATATATATATATATATATATATATATATATATATATATATATATATATATATATATATATATATATATATATATATATATATATATATAAATTCCCCAATATGGTGCTTTGATGGTATAAATGCTGTGAGGTAAAAATGTTCAGTATAAAGTGTAAACATTGTTGCCTGTTTAGTTTACGCACTGCTGAAAAAGTGACAACATTACTGGTTTATCAGCTAGATGTTACATTTCGCATGCTTTTTTTTCAGACGAAAATGTTAATTTTTGTGCTTCCATACACACAATTTCCAAAGTAATGATGGCAGAACATTCCCTTTGGTCCTACCTAAACTAATTAAGTGTATGTATCAGTTTATGATTTTGTTAACCTGGCATCAGTGTCTCTCTTTATTTTGCTGTTTTAAAATATCATTTGAGAAAGAAAGAACATGTCATGTTTTCTACATGTACTGTTAGCTGGATGTGTGTGTTTAAGTTCCACTTCTCCAAATATACACAGTACAGTAACCCCCACTCCACCCCACCCCACAAATCAGGGCTCAGTTCAGTAACAGTTCATGGTTGACTGCTTCCTCCTTTTGGTGAAGAAAAGTACTGCAGCAGCAGCAGCAGGTGTAATTCTCGG
The DNA here is from genome assembly GCF_023375975.1 of Astyanax mexicanus. NCBI lineage: Eukaryota > Metazoa > Chordata > Actinopteri > Characiformes > Acestrorhamphidae > Astyanax > Astyanax mexicanus. The sequence continues at coordinate 29,834,423 of NC_064418.1, forward strand.
GTGATAAACTTGTCTGTATGTGTTAGGAAAGCGGAGCAGATGTTTGGGGATCAGGAGGTGTGGAGCTGTGTTCCAGAGAGAGACCGACTGGAGATCTATGAAGATGTGCTTTTCTACTTGGCAAAGAAAGAGAAGGTGTGTCTTTCGTGCTGTATTGTAATTTCTGTTTAGCTAAATGAAAAACCTAGTCATGTAATACACTTCATAATCTAATTACTGCAGAACATGGGAGTTTACAAGTAGTCTGATTAAAGTTATTATAGAAATTGGGAATTAGATAATGTAATGGGAAAAAATGTGAATTCACACGAGTCAATCAACAATCAGTCAATGAACTCACAGAATACGAGGTGATGTAAAAATCATATAAAACCCAAACTTCATGTTGTGTCTCACATCCAGCAAGAATAATATAATTATTTAAATAGTTCAGTTTTAGTGTTGCGTTGCTTGCGCAGACTGAGAAATGCTGGACATATACATAGATTGCTTAGCAATACACTACCTGGCAAAAAATAAAAATAAAACACACTCTTATATTTGGTTGGACCACATTTTGTTTTAATTGCTGCACACATTCACTGTGGCATTGTTTCAATAAGCTTCTGCAATGTCACAAGAATTATTTCAATCCAGTAATGCATAAATTTTTCACCAAGATCTTGCAGCAGCATTGATGATGGTAGAGTCTGACCACTGCACAAAGCCTTCTCCATCCAGCACATCCCAAAGATTCTCAATAAGGTTAAGGTCTGGACTCTGTGGTGAACAATCCATGTGTGAAAATGATGATCTCATGCTTCCTGAATCACTCTTTCACAATTCCATCCCCATGAATCCTGACATTATCATCTTGCAATATATCTGTGCCATCAGGGAAGAAAAAATCCATTGATGGAATAACCTGGTCTATATTCATATATATATATATATATATATATATATATGTATATACATATATATATATATATATATATATATATATATATATATATATTAATACCTATATTCAGGTAGTCAGCTGACCTCATTCTTTCAGCACATACTGTTGCTGAACCTAGACCTGACCAACTGCAGCATCAACCCCACAACATTTACTTACTTAAATTTACTTACTCAAAATTTATCAGGCTACTTGATCAAGATTTTAGGGCCTTTTTTTACTCTAAGAATATGGAGTATGCTGTGTACATGAAGAATCAGAACTTGATTATTCACAAAACAGCAGTAATCCATTTAAAAATAGTGGTTTTCAGTTGGGAATTACAGCACAATGCATGGACACCTTTAAGGCATGCTATTTTATCTGGAGTTGAGTTGGCAGATGGTGGCAGTAAGTAGAGTAGGACTGTGTACTGTAGCCTGTATGTGGTCTGTGTACTGTATGTAATTTCAGCTCTGCTCTGCACCTTCTCTTTCTCTACCCTGCAGGAGCAAGCAAAGCAGCTGAGGAAGAGGAACTGGGAGGCTCTAAAGAACATTTTGGATAACATGGCCAACGTCACGTACCGCACCACCTGGTCTGAGGCTCAGCAGTACCTGCTGGACAATCCCACGTTTGCTGAGGATGAAGAGCTACAGAGTATGAATTCAGCTGTTTAATCCTTTTCCAGTATGATCACAGTGTTTAGACTTCTACCTGTGGGATTAGAATGCTGAGCTTCAGTGAGCTTGACACAAAAAAAATGTGCTTTAATCCTGTTGGTTCATTTAGATCCATCCAGTTAGTCTTTCCACCACATGTGTCTCTCTAAAACATTGCCAAAACAGTGTGACCCTTGCAATGAGTTTCTCTGCTCATTTATACAGTGTGTGTTTATGGAAGCTAAAATGCTGAAATGACACTCTTGTAACCTGTCTCTCATTCTTATGTGTTTTAACTCCTCCTTCCATGCGTATGGTAGTTTTATCATCTCATCATAGATTTCTTAGTATAATTCCAGCTATTAATTCTTTATTAAGTCAAGTACAGTATATGCACGATCCTGACTGTTCCCTTATATTTTTTTTTTTATTCTGTTAAGTCTTTTAGAAAGTAGTTTTTCTATGCTCAGAATTTAGCTTATGAAATAAGAGTCCTTCAGAGGAGGTGTCAATAATATAAAGCGTTGTTTCCTCTCTGCGGCAGACATGGACAAAGAGGATGCTCTGATCTGTTTCGAGGAGCATATCCGCGCTCTGGAGAAAGAGGAGGAAGAGGAGAAACAAAAGACTCTCCTGAGAGAGAGGCGAAGACAGCGCAAAAACAGGGAGTCTTTCCAGGTGAGAGAGAAACCATATAATTCAGTAGTTCCTGTATTTACAGTGGTCAAAATTAGATTGATATGATGCAGATAAATTAGAAAAGTAGGGCTGTATATTTTATGCACGTTTCCCTATTTGCATAAAAAGTGTTTTGCAGCATGAATAATAATAAAAAAAATTGGTCTACTGTTGTGTTTAGTGTTTTGCAGTTTAAAGGCCATTTTTGGCATTGTCTTTATATCTGAAATTGTTGAACTGTTATAATTATCAATTAAAAGTCCATATTCTCTGCAATATGAAAATTAAAGGTCTCTAAATCAGTGGCTCTGCAATACACTGTGATTTAGCCTTTGTGCACACAAGAAATAGATAGGAACATGTTAGCATGTGTGGTGAGTGTAGGTGATATAAGAAAAAAATAATGTTTGCGCGTTTCCATTTTTTCCATTTTTAACTCTCTCTGGCATGATGTTGCCCTCAGTCAACAAAACCATCTATTAGTTACCACCCCATTCCATACCATATTTTACCATACCACATTTTTTATGTATTCATTTATTTATTTTATTAAGGCAAATCTACGTCCAATACAATGAGGTGTGCAAGAATATGTTAAGAAGTATATTTGGCTGTTTATATTCTTACGTTCCTGTTGTAAGCTTACTAAAATGAGGTTTTTCATTTGTTGCATTTGGGCAACATTATGTAGATCACTTTTGTTAGGGCCATTATGATAAAGTGGTGGTGATTCAAATACTTATAAAAAAAATCATGCAATAGAGGGTTAAGCCTTATTTCCATGTTTTTTTGCATTAAGAAAATCATAGGGCCTTGGGTTAAAGGTCAAACCTTGCATACAATCAGCCAGTAGTTATTTGAAGTTAAGTTTTTATTGTCATTGATGACTGTGATATTTTTTGTGTATTTGTTGGAGCATGACTAAAAGGATGTTTGTCTCTCTCCTCTGTGCATCTGTGCACCTTTTTGTTTTGTGTCACTGTGTGTGCGTGTGTGTGTGTGTGTGTGTGTGTGTGTGTGTGTGTGCTAGAAATTTCTGGATGAACTGCACGATCATGGACAGCTGCACTCCATGTCAGCATGGATGGAGATGTATCCAACCATCAGTGCAGACATACGCTTCGCCAGTATGCTGGGACAGCCAGGTCAGGAACGGACACACGAGCACACACACCTGCTATTCCTATTTTGCTTCACTGCTGGGGGCACATGTCAGAACACAGCACTCGTTTTATCTTACTCGCTCACTCGTACTGTTGTACAAGTACTTTTTTTTGACTGATGTTCGTACAATATTCAGAATATTTAACTTTATATTTAACTCACCTTTAAAATTGTGCTCTATCAAATCTGTGTATTGAAGGAACTCAATACAGGAACAATCCAAAGTTGATTTGTGTGCATATAAGGTCACTGACATTTTTGCTTTAATTGAATAAGTAGGGAACAGAATATTCTAAGCAATAGTCTTATGGTCTTGTCTCCACTATTCCTGCAATGTCTAATATATTAATTCTAAAAACTGAATGGTCTGGCTGGATTGTTGGATGTAACTGCTGTCTATATTGTAACAGTATTTTATAAATGTGTAGTCTTCCACAAGAGGTAATTTCTAATCTCTCAACCCTCCTCTTACTGCATATATTCCATGAATCTTACACTTTCTTCAGTTAACTTAAAGCAGCACTAGGTAGGATTTCCTTGATTTTTGATCTTTTTAAAGAAGTAAAATTACAGCTTGAAACTCACTGCAGCGCTGCACTGAGGTGTAATAGGAGGAATAGCGGTGCTCTCGTGTCTGTGCCGGAGCTCCTCCGAGCTCAAACCAGACTCTAAGTTTTCAGAGGCGGCTGCGACCAACGCTCGCGAGAACTGCGACCTGCTTTCCGACCTTTAGTTCTAACAGTTCTACAAGGACTACTGATTCATTCTTTACAAACTAACATACAGACACTCTGGCAGAAGCTGGAAAGAGACCGAATATGTCTGTGAAAGCCAGAAAACGAGAAAGAGAAACCTATCCGCCTGAAACATTTATTACACTCTACAACTGTAACATTTTTAGTAAATGTTTCACCTTAAATGCTGCAGCCTCTTTTATAAGTTCCACGATTTAAGCTGGAACAGAAAAGTTACTGAGATGAACTACTAGCATTTTTTATGCTTGTTCTGAAGAGAATGGCCATAAAACTTTGAAACTACAAATTAAACTATTATGTAGTGAGTATCTTAATTTATCACATGGAAAATACTCAGATTTGTGGGTTTCTTTGGTCGCTTGTGCTGCTGCCATCTTGATTCTCAGCCCTCTGTGTTTGGAGCGGGCCTCTGAAAATGTTCAGTTTGAAGGATAATGTAGCCCTAACACTTCCCCCTTATCATTCAGCCTGACAAGAACCGGGACACATTAACCCTAGACATGCATGTTCAAACCAGAGGGGTACAGTCTCAGGGTGAAACGGGATGGGATTGGTTCAAATGGAGCAAAAAATCACAAATGCATAAAATGAACCTTGGTTTCTTTTAACTGATTTTAAACACACAGCAGTAAGTTAGATTCTTCTTCAGCCAAAATGCGATAAAGTCCCTCTTCAGGTAGCTGCTGGTACAGCATGTAGTGTGCTAATCAGTAAAATGTGAACAGTAAATACACTATCATGGATTGAACTTTTAGGTAACGCTCACTGTAATCAGTCCCTGTATTTACAGTGGTTAAAATTAGATGAATATGATGCAGATACTTTAGAAAAGTAGGGCTTCATGTTTTCAAGTTCCTTTTTTATGTATATTTACCCATTTGCAAAAAAGGTGTTTTGTAACATGAAAAAAATGGGATGAAATGGGTCTTACTGTAGTCAGACACCAATCAGCTTAGAATAGAATATTGGAGCCTTTTAACTTTTCCTGGGTAAAACTTGATTACATTTAACAATCCTTGCTGATAGGCTGTTTTGTTTTATCTCTATAACTGTGTGCTCAGAACCGTAAGTAACATCTGTACTGTGAATGTTCAGTCTGACTAGTGAAAATGCCATAAGATGTATCTTGTAGAATATCTCATTTATTTTTTACCATTCCTCAGGCTCTACACCTCTTGACTTATTCAAGTTCTATGTGGAGGATCTAAAAGCACGGTACCACGATGAGAAGAGAATCATCAAAGACATCTTAAAGGTAAAGGAGCAATCAATTTTTCATCAGTTTTTGTCCAAGTTTAAGGTTTTAAGGCGGGATTATGTGATTTTATTCTGAAAATAAAAAGCACGAGCTTTGAAAGAGTAATATAGCTTTAATAGTTTGGGTTTTAAAGTTGAATTTTGGGTTAATTGGATGAATTCTCTGTGCAGGATAAGGGCTTTCTTGTGGAGATCAGCACTAGCTTTGAGGATTTTGGATCAGTTATCAGCTCGGATAAGAGAGCCACCACACTGGACGCAGGGAACATCAAACTGGCCTTTAACAGCGTAAGCATGCATGTTCTTCCACTCACTTAATCCTGTTTGCACAGCTTAATGGTGTTTGTTTATTCTGAATTTGACGTTTCCGGTTGTGTGTAGTTACTGGAGAAGGCAGAGGCGCGAGAGAGGGAACGGGAGAAGGAAGAGGCCAGAAAGATGAAGAGGAAAGAGGCGGCCTTCAAGAGCATGCTGAAACAGGCCACACCCCCACTGGAGCCCGAAGCTTCGTGGGAAGGGGTATGTACCTCTCATCCTTGTATTGTAAAATTTATTTAGCACTGATTGATTGTTTTTAAAGGTTTTATTACCTCGTTTTTTCATTCATTTTAAAATGTCTCTCTAATATGAATTGTCGTGAGCTGTTTTTTTGTCTTCGATTTCGGCTCTTGCTCCTGAATATTCATACATGCAAACATATAGCTTCTGATTGGCTAACAGCACTGTCAGGCAGTGAGACAAACTTTTTTAAAATAAACACATTTTTACACTAACAATCTTTGCAATGTCATATGTTACTTTACTATATGTGTAATGCCCTGCTAAGTGCAGTTCAGCCACTGATCTAGTCTTAGAGTCTCTATAAAACACGAAATCCACCGGAGATCCTATGTAAACCTGTAGTTACACACACAAGTGGGCAGTATAGAAGAGTCCAGAAAGTAAAAATCCACCCCAGGGTTTTTTGGGCTGAGCCGCAGCAGAGCGGCCCAGTCAGTTGGGGGCGGGGGGACAGGTTGGATTTTTACTTTTAACTTGTGTAAAGAGAACTGTTTCAAACAAACGCCTATCTATCTCAATTGTACTTCGCTGGTGGTATTCCATAGACAAATTGTAACCTTTTGTTCCTTAGCTCTGAATTAGCGGGCAAAGCATATTACACTGATTTATTGTGTGTTGCACAAATAACACAGGAACGAACTGCCATGCTGTTCCTGGCGCTGCTATTTCACAAAGAACAAGAAAAATGGATTTTAGCGGAAGGACCTTTTCTAATGATATTTTTTCACCTACTGTTTGATTCAGGTGAGGGAGAGATTCCTGAAGGAGGCTGCATTTGAGGATATTACCCTGGAGTCTGAGCGAAAGAGGATATTTAAAGATTTCATGCATGTCTTGGAGGTAAAAGAAGAAGTTGCACAATCTATTAATTTTGTTTTGCCATTTCTGAAGGTGTGAATGGGGTCTTTAGAAGTTTAGTTGAGATGTTACTTTGATATAAAGCTTTGTTCACATACAGTATTACCCAAGCCTGTAGTTGAGTTCTCCCTCTGTCTCTCTCCAGCATGAGTGCCAGCATCATCACTCTAAGACCAAAAAGCACTCCAAGAAATCCAAGAAGCACCACAGAAAGAGGTCCCGCTCTCGCTCGGTAAGTGCACAGCATTTTTCTCCCTTTCTGAAGGAAATGAAAGCAGTTTTGTCTCATACTCACCCAGCCTTGTTTCCACCTTGTAGGGTTCTGAATCTGAGGATGATGAATACCACTCTAAAAAGAAGAAACGTTCAACCTCAAAATCTCCATCTGAGCACTCTTCCTCTGGAGAATCCGGTCAGTATAATCTCCTGTATAATAAACAGCTCTCCTCAGAAAAAAAAAAAAATCCGTACAGCCCACCACGACACTAGTACTATTACTGCTCTACAAACTACCATGAATATCAAAACTTTACTCCAGTCAGCTGATCATAGATATACAGGTTTTTATTATGATGTGTGTTGGTTTTCTACAGAGAGGAGCTATAAAAAGTCTAAGAAACACAAGAAGAAGGGAAAGAAGAGACGACACAAGTCGGTAAGTTGTGATATAAAGTCCAAACACTCACTTGTGCATGTGCAGAACAATCAGGATAAAACATGAATAATGCCTGTGCAGTTACCTAAATATTTATGGATCATTCCATTGAATGGGTGCCATTTCTGTCCCCAGGAAATTACATGTACAAACATGCACACAAAATAACTTTAAAATACATTTTATTACTAAGCATAGTGTCTTGTACATTGACCAAACTGCAGAAGACGTATACAGGGGTTGGACAATGAAACTGAAACACCTGTCATTTTAGTGTGGGAGGTTTCATGGATAAATTATACCAGCCTGGTGGCCAATCTCTTTATTAATTGCACATTGCACCAGTAAGAGCAGAGTGTGAAGGTTCAATTAGCAGAGTAGAAGCACAGTTTTGTTCAAAATATTGCAATGCACACAACATTGTGGGTGACATACCAGAGTTCAAAAGAGGACAAATTGTTGGTGCACGTCTTGCTGACGCATCTGTGACCAAGACAGCAAGTCTTTGTGATGTATCAAGAGCCACGGTATCCAGAGTAATGTCAGCATACCATCAAGAAGGACAAATCACATCCAACAGGATTAACTGTGGATGCAAGAGGAAGCTGTCTGAAAGGGATGTTCGGGTGCTAACCCGGATTGTATCCAAAAAACATAAAACCACGGCTGCACAAATCACGGCAGAATTCAATGTGTATCTCAACTCTCCTGTTTCCACCAGAACTGTCTGTCCGGACAATAAGTTATTGTGGGCTTAAACCAGGTGTTTCAGTTTCATTTTCCAACCCCTGTAATTCCTGTTACCCAAATTAATTTTTAGATCTTATTTATTTTTGAAATACACATTTTGGCAAAATCCCTAGAATGGGCTCAGTGTCATCATGCTATTAGAATAGCATAATTCTATTTTAAAAACTCATTCCTGTTACTCGAAACATAAAAAGGAACAGAAATGAGTGTTGTAACGGCAGTGATCTCCAGTAACAGGAGTGAGTGCCAATAACAGGATTTTTTTTTTGTCATAAATATCAATTATTCAACAAGCAGTCAACCATTTCTTTAAAATAAAGACTTTCTGACAGAAAATCAAAGGAATTAGTGGACGTGCTTTCAAACATGCTTTTTTAAATGTCAACATCTTCAGCTTAGAAACTTTTGTAAAAATGAAGTAAAGCTGCCTGAGTTTGACCAGTACATGTTTTGAATAGGTAAATACATGTGTTATTAGATTATTAGATTCAGAATTGAAAAGGGAAAAATATAAATGGTGGACAGGAGATGGCCTTGCTTCCTCTAAGGCATGGAGTGGCTCTCCGTCTCCCCTCATCATTTATGTGGATTGAAAGAAGCGTACACCCTAGAATATTCACCTTTCTAACTTGGTAGTGAAGTTAAATGCAACTAAAATAGTTAAAATTAATTTTAAATATTGTAAATATTGCAGTGATTTAAATATGGTTCTCAATAGAACTGAAATGTTTGACTGCTGTTTATGAAAAAGTATTCAGCTTGGTCTTTCACAATGTAAAAAAAAAAACAAAAAAAAAAAAAAAAAAAATCAAATGCTGTTCTGTATTCGACCATATTGTACTTTATTTTAATTTGCTTCAGTTTGTAGGTGAAATTGTGCTGTTAATTTTGTTAAATTGTTGAGTTATCCTTGGCTATTGGTATTACAGCCATAATATGTTTGTACCATTTTGCCTTAATAGAAGATTTGGAGCAATAGAAAGTTTCCTTTATTACAGCCAGTTTACCTTTGCTGTTAGAAGTCAGATTCTCAAGGTCTTTTAAATAAAACAAAGCCAAGTCCTGCACCTGTATAGTCTTTGGATTTATAGAACAGTTACAGAAATGTTTACAGGTGTGAACACTTGTATAATATTAGATTGGAGGTAGCAGAACAAAATTCAGGCCTGTTTAGATCAGGTTATCTAGATTTATTGCTTTCAGTAACGCCACAAATAATAAGAATAAGCTGGTATTCTTTGGTAACTGAGAGACACTCCATTGGCCATAATTTTTTTGTATATCTTAAAAGAATGTTTTTTTTTTTCCTATGAAAATACATATTTATACATTATTTATGATTGATGTAGATTATTACGATTATGGTCAGTGATTTTTAATATTAAGCTCATATTTAGCTCAGTCCAGTAATAAGTGAAAAGTTTGACAGGTGAATGAAATATCTTGAAAAATATTAATAATAAATAAGCGTCTAGCTCTGAATTCTTGGGCCATTTTCTAATAATAATAAGAGAAAAGCACTTTTCCCCTACTGTCCTTCTTTCAGAGTCTTAATTTGTTCAGCATCAAGCTTGGTCAAACACAGAAGGGTCCCCTAGCAAATAATTCAGGAGATTAAATCGGAATGCAGCTCTGTCTCGCTTCTGCCCCCCGGTGTCTCCTGCAGTATTTGAGCAAACCAGTCGTGTTGACTTTGCTCTCGCTCACCTTTCCACCCTCCAGGCCTCCCCTGAATCTGATGGAGAAAAGGATAGAAAGGGACGAGAGAAAGACAAAGATAAAGAGAACGACAAGTCTCGAGGGAGAACTCGAGGTGAATCCAAACAGAAATCTCCCAAGAGGAAACCGGCTAAAGAAGAGGTGAGTCCTGATTTCCAGTGATCATCTGGATTAGCATTTATTGGTACAAGAACAACAACACTTACAGCTCTGGACCACTTAAAAATGTTGAGTTTCTTTGATTTTACCGAATTAAAAACCTCTAAAATATAATCAAGAGGAAGGTGGATGATCACAAGCCATCACACCAAGCTGAACTGCTTGAATTTTTGCACCAGGAGAGGCATAAAGTTATCCAAAAGCAGTGTGTAAGACTGGTGGAGGAGAACATGCCAAGATGCATGAAAACTGTGATTAAACCAGGGTTATTCTACCAAATATTGATTTCTGAACTCTTAAAACTTTATGAATATGAACTTGTTTTCTTTGCATTATTTGAGGTCTGAAAACGTTTTTTTTTTTTTTGTTTTTGTTATTTCTAATTTTTTGCAAATAAATGCTCTAAATGAATTTTTTTTTTTTTGGAAATTAAAAAATGTTGTCCGTAGTTTATAGAATAAAACAACAATGTTCATTTTACTCAAACATATAATACCTATAAATAGCAAAATCAGAGAAACTGATTCCAAAACTAAAGTGGTCTTTTTCCCAGAGCTGCATGTACTTTCAACAATAACATCACATTCTTTTTTTCTCTCCATATTTTTTAAAGTCTGTTCCACCTACCTTTGTTGTATTATCATCACAGACTGTGGTGTTTCTGTTTCTCTGCATACATGATTATTCTCTTTTTTTTTTACCCTGTTGTTAAATAGTGCTTTGTTGGTATGTGTTGTGTGTGTAAGAGTGGATCAGGCACAGCAGTGCTGCTGGAGTTTTTAAACCGAGTGTCCATTCCACCATAATGGTGGTTTGACTATTGAAGAATGTGTTATGAAGAACATCATTGCTGACTGGATTAATGACTGTAAGCTAACAAACATCTGCTTCATTTTTTTCTTTCTTTTAGGGTGGGTGGGATACTTCAGGCAGTGAACTGAGTGAAGGAGAGCTGGAGAAGAGGAGGAGAACACTTCTGGAACAGTTAGATGCACCATAGATATCATTTTATTGTTTTTTTTTGTTTTGTTTTTTTTACCTTTCTCGTTCTGTTACTCGCACACATTGGCTGACATCGTCAAACATGCATTCCTTTTAATGCCTATATCTGTATCGCAACGCATGCAGTTACTGATGCTCTGCGTCAAGGAGAACTTCCCTCAAGCTTAGAGCGTCTGAGAGAATGCGCTGAATGAATATGGAGGGAAAATTACCACCGACCTTCTTCATACTTTCTCAGGAGAGCACTTCCACCACGTAGAGCTCAACTGAGCAAATAATGGACTCCATTTAGTGTGTGGGGTGTTCTTTTACTGGCTCCATGTTTTTGATGCCTTTCTTCTTAGTCTTTTGTTAAAACTCAGTGTCTCAACTGTTTTTAAGTAGTTGTACATTTGTTTTGTAATTGCCAATAGTTTGTCCTTAAATTCATTGTTTACAGCTGAATTAAAAATATCAAACCTGATTCTTCAGTTTGTAAATCATCCATTTTTGCAGCAGGATGGAGCAGTTGTGGTTTGAATTGATTGCTGCTCAAAGGTATTTTAAATATGCAGTACTTTTGACTCACAATAAAATGTAATTACAAATGCCCAATATAAATTGCCTTCAATGCACTGTGATTTATTTCTTTTCTAACTTATGTTACTTCTGGTCTTCCCCTACTGTTTGGAGGAATGTAATTCACTTACACTACTGTCGTAAGCAGTCTGTTATGGACGGCTACAAACATACATTTCTGGACAAGCTGAGAAATCCAGATTCATTTCCAAAAAAAAATACTTGATGTATCACATACATTAACATAGAGACCTGTTTCATTAATTTGTTTAGTGTTTTCCATGCTGCCAGTGATGTGCAGAATTCTGACTCCCCTAAATGTTCTGGTTGTGGGAAAAAAATATTATTTTTTGGAAAAGTGTGCTAATAAACTGTGAAATCTGTCTGCTGCTTCTTCCCCGCTTTCTGCTGCCTCTACCCCCGCCCCCCTCTATCCCCCCACTTCTTTTTTGCTGCCTTTCCTCCTCTGTTTTCTGCCTCAACCCACTTTCTTCTTCCTGTGCCCCGGGTTTCTCCCTGCCTCTATCTGCCCCCTCCCAACCCCCCCCCCCCCAACACTTTTTCTGCTGCCTCTTCCCCTCTATCCCCCACCTCTTTCTGCTGCCTCCCCCCCCTCTATCCCCCCACCTCTTATCTGCTGCCTCTCCACCTGTCTGCTGCCTCCCTCTTTATCCCAGCCGCCTCGCTACCTCTGTCTGCTGCCTGAACTCTCTTTCTGCTGCCTCTTTATTCAATTCAATTCAATTCAATTTTATTTATATAGCACTTTTTACAACAAAGGTTGTCAAAAAGCCGCTTTACAGGCAAAACAGGTCCACGCCTCTTATGAGCAGCACCACAGAGATGCCAATTTTATGGTGACACAGTGGCAAGGAAAAACTCTCTTTAAGAGGAAGAAACCTTGGAAGGAACCAAGGTCTACCTCTGTCTGCTGCCTGAACCCTCTTTCTGCTGCCTCTCTACCTTTGTCTGCTGCCTCTTCCCCTCTATCCCCCACCTCTTATCTGGTGCGTCTTTCCCTCTTGTCTGCTGCCTCTCTTCCTCTATTCCCATGCCTCATATCTGCTGCCTCTCCCCCTCTATCTCACTGCCTCTTATCTGCTGCCTCAACTCTTTCTGCTGCCTCTCGCCTTTTATCCCCCTGCCCCTATCTGCTGCCCAACCCTCTGTCTGCTCCCTCTCCCCTCTGTCTGCTGCCTCTACCTCTCTGTCTGCTGCCTCTACCTCTCTGTCTGCTGCATTGTCCCCCAAAAAAGCTACAGACTATTGCTTTAACTACAGACAAACCAGATCAAGCCTCCACAACTGACTTGGAAACCTGAGCGCTGCTGTTTTTCATAGAAAAAAAGTCCAGATCAAAGACTGATATGCAACAGTTTATTTAATCATCGGCATTGACAAACTGTGGATCTAACAAAACATATTAAAAAATCAGTTCAGAGTTCTGCTGGAAGCATACAATGCCTAAAGATACATTTCTGATTAGAAAGAGAGAATGAAGAACACATGCCAGTCGGATCCAGTTGTGTAAGTGGAATGGAATGCATAAGGACATGAGAACGCTGCATTAGAGACGTGTGCCTGTATTTATTTATGCATTAGGAATACGTATGGTGTCAGATTGTGTCAGTTATTCTAATGCCTTAATACTGCCAGGCAAGCGTACAGTCAGAGCCCTCTGCTACATATGCCGTTAGAGATACACCTGATTCATGGCTGGGTTTAATTAAATATACAAAAAAATGAAAAACTATAAGTTAAAATAACATTCAAATGGTGGAACACAGGATGTCGAAATCGAAATTTTTAAGCAGTTTTAAACAATATGTACAATATTAACCTTGTGCTAATGAAGGTTAAGAAGTGTTAAAAAAAAAAAAAGAAAAAGAGCAAGATTTTATAGCACACATTGTTCCCGTTGTTTTGATGCTGGTCTTTCTCGTTGCTTTGAGCTGGTGTTTTTAAATAGATCTAGATACTCAGGAGAAATGGCACTCTTATCTCATCTTAAATTATGCTGAGTGAACTACTGTATGTGAGCCAAATGGAGAATAGAGTGCGATCCGAGTGCTTCAGTGGTTAAAAACTGTATTACAAATACGCACTTAGTGATTACAAGATGCCTTAAAAAAACACCTTAAATTAGTTCATAGTGTCCAGTTTTGTTTGTTTTGTCTTTTTTTATTTTTAAATGAGAACTGAATTAAGTATCATTGCTGTGCCTTAGCTGTTGGTTGGTTGGTTGGTTGGTTTGTTTGTATTTATTCTTTGGTATATACTGTATCTGTACTAAAACAGTAACCATTCAACATACAGGACATCTGTATGTCTGTCAATCTGCTGTGGTCTTTATAACTTGGTCTATATTCCCCTCATCTGGAGCTTTTTCCTTCTGTGACCTTTAAATGGCATTTTTGATAGACTCAACTAGTTAATTTACTTTACTTTACTGGATTCCAGCTTAGAAAAAAAACTTGCCTTGTGATTAAAGGCAGCACACAGTTTGTGATGCTTTAATTTGTAATTCAAGCTCAAGGTGAGCTGCTTTCTGTACTTGGTCCATTAACACTGATGATAGCTGGAGATGATGATGATGATGATGAGGATGATGATTGTGTTAATGCTTAAATTTATATACAGTTCACATTACCATAGAGTAGTACCACCTACTGTACTTTACTTTACAAAACCCTTTCATAATACTTTCTCTTCTACACTTCCTCCATCGCTGTTTTTCCTTTTTTTTTTTATTAAAAAAAGACTTGCTTTTAAAAGCTACAAAAGCCATGTGTGGTTAGCAATAGCTTTTTTTGTTTTGTGTTTTTTTTTTGTTTTGTTAGGTTTCCTCCATTCGGCAGCATTCTTAAGGATTTGCAGGAGCAGGAGCTTTGCCTGGAATCTTTAAGGAAACACTTGTTAAAGCCCTTGTTAAAAAAAAAAAAAAAAATCCAGGGGAACCAGGCTGTGCAAAGCGATATGGCAATTAGCACTGGAATGTCAGAAGTTACTATGGATTTTCATAGTATATATAAATAGTAATAATATGTGTGAGAAAGTGTATTGTAAACAGCTGTGGACCATTTCCCATTATTACTCTTTCCACAGAGAAGATACAGTGGGAATACACCGGATAACGTCCGTTTAGGTGTCTTTTTTCTTTCTCTTTAAAAGGGAACGCCAGATTAAGTCCTATTGCTCGAAGTAAAAACCACATATGACATAAAAAAACAAACAAACATCCGAATACACAATATTAAAATTCAGGCACTTGGCTTGTCAAAGGTAGCGTTAACCTTTTGACCTTTCAGAGCAACTTCCACAGTCTTTCCTCAATCCTTCACTTCAGTCCATTTTTCACAGAGAGGCTACAAGGCCCCGCTTCCACTCCCTCCGCCGCCATCCAATCACATCCGCTCTGCCTTCATTACATGACCACCTCTGCATTGTTGATTGGCCGCAAGTTCTGATCATCGAAGCGTCTCCGGACGCTCCTCCTCACTGCGTCGGCGCGCCTGTAAGGCTGGTTTCTTAGATCTGAAGATGGCATAAGACAGAGCACGCGTCAGAAACACAGGTTCTACTGTTCTAGAGGAGGCTGGGTGTGCTGGCAGTCAATCGCACAAAAGCAGCTTGAGCTTCTTAGAAATCGATTTGAAGAGGATCTTACTTCATGGATCGCTTTTTATAAATACAAAGAACAATTTGGTGCGTCTCTCCTTAAATGCCAATATCATCCAAAACATCCAAATTCTTTGACACTAAATTGAAAAAATAGTGAGACTAGGCACTGCTGACCACACCCATGAAAGAGATCGGGTTCTTTTTTTTTCTCTCTCTCTTTAGGGAGAAAAATTCAGTGACAGGCTCTCAAAACTACTCACTGTTACGGTTGTAGTGATTACATTAATGTAGGGTCTCTTCTACATTAGTCGGTTATACCTTGTAACTCATACCTCACACATGCAAGACTATTTAACTAGCCAAGTTTAGCCGAGGTGAGTTATTAAGTGTTCCATTGTCTAGACTAGCAATAGTATCTATCAGAGGTTAGAACTAAGGGAATAATGAAAACAAAATCTAATCAGGTGGAATTTGTATTGGGATTTGTGTGTATTAGTGGAACAGACATTACTAATAAATTAGCTGAATCAGATATCGTCAGATGTTACTATTGGAATAATAGTAAGTGCTCTACTGTCTGTACATCTATTATGTCACAAATCTGAATTTTGTTTAATCAAGTGAATCACTTTTTTGTGAAAATTTTGTCAGGTGAATCGGATATTGTTCGAAGCAAGGTAATGTTCCAATTCCGAGACTATACAGTTAATCACACGTTACTAATAAAATAATCAGACTGAATATTGTTGGAACTGAGGTAAATTTACCAAGACTGTACTATCAGACGTTACTAATCTGATTAAGGAAAATCTAATCAGGTGAATCAGATATTTTTGGAATTGTTTGTTTTGTTGGATCAGACATTATTAATGGAATAACGAAGATAAATCAAATCAGATATTTTGGGAAATGAGGCAAGTTTGTAACAAGTGGAATAATAAAGGAATCTGATCAGCTGAATTAGATTTTTGAACATTTGTTTGGATTTGTTTGTTTTGTTGGTTCAGACATTATTAATGGAATATTGAAAGGTTAAATCTAATCAACTGAATTGGATAATGCTGGAACTTAGTTAAGTATTCCAGTACCTAAACTGTACGGTCATCAGAGGTTAGAATTAGAATGGAATAATAAGGGAAATCTAATCAGGTGAATCAGATATTTTTGGAATCTTTGTTTGGATTTGTTTGTTTTGTTGGATCAGACATTATTAATGGAATGATGAAGGTAAATCTAATCAGGTGAATTGGATATTGATGAATCTGAGGTGTGTGTTCCAATACCTAGAATGTACTATCTATTAGAATAATCTGACATAGTTTAAATGTTTGTTTGGATATGTTTATTTTGTTGGATCAGATGTTAATAATTGAATATTATGAGTTAAATCTAATCTAATGTGTGTGTTCAAATGTTTACACTTTACTGTCCATCAGCGATTAAAACTAATAGAATAATAAAGGAAATCTAATGAGGTGAATCATATATTTTTGGAATGTTTGTTTGGATTTATTTATTTTGCTGGATCAGAAATAATTAATGGAATATAAGAGAGTTAAATCTAATCTAAGTGTTCCAATACCTACACTGTACTGGCTATCAGAGGTTAGAAGTAATGGAATAATAAGAGAAATCTAATGAGGTGAATCAGATATTGTTGGAACGAGTACCTGCAGAATACTTTTCTTTTCCAGTCCCAGTAATGGAACTTAAATAGCCCTGATGTGTTTAGGAAATGATGGAAAATAGAGAGGAAAGGAAGAGATATTACAATCAGTAGAAGACATGGAGGTTAGGTAATATAAAGAAAGGGATAAATAGAAAGAGATGCTTGCCAGGTTTGAGTACCATCCATCACCACTGGGGTGCTAGTGGACGAGTTCCTTACCCTCGAGTGCACATTGGGAAATTTAGTAATATTATTCTTCTTTAAGGCTGAGAGGAGAGGAGACAAAAATGGAGGTTAAAAATAAAGTAGAGTAGAGGTGACCAGACAGAAGGTCATTCCAGAAGATTGGACACCGCAAAGCACACCGAGCCAAGCTGCCCAGGGACCAGAGGTCACGGGGCAAAGTTGCAAGGTCAGGAAGGATCGTTATTAGGCGTATGAAGAAGCACTAAAGGCTAAACAGAGAGCAACAAGAAGCATTCAGTGAGCAAAACGAAAGCAGAACTGCCTGCACTGTTACAGTTCATCTCAAACACTCAAGCTGCTTTGCACATTGACCTCCAGCGCCACACGCTATAAAGCAAATACCAAACTACGCATGAAAAAATACAGAAAAACAAACCAAACAAGAAAAACTAAACAGTGTAGAAAAGGACATATTTGTGAGCATGTAAAAAAAAAAAGATGCAGATCTATGTTGAAAAGATTAGTGATGGCTAATAAATTGCGCATGCACACATGCAGACAGATGCATCGTTTTTACAGAACTGTATGGAATGAAGTATGTAAGCAACAGAGAACTTTCCCCATGCTCCCATCATGCAACAGGCCAGTAACATGACCCCATAAAGTGAGCAGGGGAAATGCTATCAGAAGGAAACACCAGCAAAGCCAGAGGATGGATGATGGGAGTGATGAAGGAAGCAAACATCATGCATCAACAATGCAAAAACAACAACAGTAATGATATCATACACACACACATGTATTATCAACGACACATGAACATTCAAGCAAGTCACAATGGCACAGACAAAGCCAATAATGCCTTAAGAAGCACATACTTTCAGTCAGAGATCCAGATTTGTAAAAAAAAAAAAAAAAAAAAACGTATAAAGAACCTGTAATTTTTTGACATAATGTAAATCTTTCTTACACCAAATCAGAAAAAGTAGTGGTGCTGTATGGAAAGTGCAAGTAGAAAACAGTGTTTCTGACTTTTTGTTGTGTTTGTTTTTTATATCATTGCAGACAGTATGAACCAAAGATATTTGATGTTTTGTCGGCTCAACTTCAGTTCATTTTTCAGTACTTCAGCAGTGCGTTTTACAGAAAAACTACTTGTTGAAAAATGTTGAATACTTTAATAGTTCTTCTTAAGTGTTCTACTCATCACTTTTTTTAATAGAGCACTTTTACCTTTATTCAAGTCTGGGTCTCTAATACTTTGGACCTGTCTGGCAATGAAGTACGATGGTCAATTCCAGATCTCTCTAAGCGCAGAAAAGTTGACATCGCCTCTGAACTTGGTTAATATAATGCGTCTGTTATGTTCAGTAAGTTTTAAGTAGTAATTTCGCAAATGTAGCTCCGTATTGTAGAGCTTGACACAGGTTTGCCAAAGTAATGGCTTGCCCATTTACAGGTCTGGAAAAAAATAATTTTCTCTGATTTTGCTATTTATAAGTATATGTTTGATTAAAATGAACATTGTTTTATTCTATAAACTACAGACAACATTTTTCCCAAAATCCAA
Source organism: Astyanax mexicanus (assembly GCF_023375975.1). NCBI lineage: Eukaryota > Metazoa > Chordata > Actinopteri > Characiformes > Acestrorhamphidae > Astyanax > Astyanax mexicanus. The sequence goes on from NC_064418.1 coordinate 29,853,169, forward strand.
ATATAAATATTGTCATGAAAATGAGAAATGGCTGAAATATCAAAAAAGATGCAGAGCTTTCAGACCTCAAATAATGCAAAGAAATGTTTTAAGTTTTTAAGAGTTTAGAAATCAATATTTGGTGGAATAACCCTGGTTTTTAATCACAGTTTTCATGCATCTTGGCATGTTCTCCTCCACCAGTCTTACACACTGCTTTTGGATAACTTTATGCCACTCCCGGTGCAAAAATTCAAGCAGTTCAGCTTGGTTTGATGTGTGATCGTCCATCTTCCTCTTGATTATATTCAAGAGGTTTTCAATTTGGTAAAATCAAAGAAACACATAATTTTTAAGTGGTCTCTTATTTTTTTTTCCAGAGCTGTAGTTCTATTAGCTTTTGTTGAATTACAGTTTCTGTAATGCAGTGCTGTCTGAAGAAGTGGTAATCATGAGTGTTTAGGTTTAGGCTTGCATCTCCTCCTAATTCTTTGAATCGTTAAATGTTTTATTATGCAATGATATTGTTTGCAATCACATTGTTATTTGTTTTTATACTTTGCATTACCAGCCCTTATTGCTACCAACCCAACTTTGTTTGGAATGTGTTGCAGGCCTCAAAAATGCAACTAAATTAAAGTATACTAACAATAGAAGTGATACTGCGTACTGTCTGCAATGAAATGAAGCTTATTTTTTTAAGCTTTTATTTTTAACAGTTTGAGTACTTGCTGCAGATTTAAGCTGTGTTTCAGTTAATCGTCCAACAGGGGGAGCCCTGAGCACGCTGCATTTACACCCCCAATCTGAGTTTATAACTGCAATAACTGCAAATGAAGAAATTTGACTCTAAAGGGCAGAAACAACTGTGCTGGAACAGAAACTAGAACCTGCAGCCAGATTCAGTGAAGCTTCTGAGATTACTGGCCTCTGGTTCTGCAGACTGCTGACGTGAAGAATGGCTACAGCTTCTTTTCTGGCATCATTGGCTCCCTGTGACATTCCGCTTGCTGTGATTGGTGATGGTGCTGGTTATGATACACTGGCGGATATGGATTCTGGATGACACACTCCATGCACAGGAAATGGTGTTGACATCATTCGCTCACCTCCCAACCATCCCTCTTCATGCAGGGATTGTTTAAGGGGAGGGGGGAGGAGATGGTGATATGGACACACCCACATGACATTAAAACACACACACATACACACACGCGCACGCAAAAACCACTAAAAACGCCTGGACCATATCCAAAGGGGGAAAGGAGTGAGTGAGTGAGTGAATGGGTGAGTGACCCCCAAGGGAAGGAAAACAAGTCTGATTCCCACCCGAAACCTTGCGGATCAGAGGTGTGCAGGGGTGCACGCGGTGGATAAAGGAAGAGAAAAAAGGAAAGAGAGCGCACGCTCTTTCCAGCAACCTTTAATAGAGAGTCTAAACTTTAATAATGGAGTTCCTCATTGAAGAAACGCGAGCCCCGTTTGGCCGTGCGCGCGGTAAAGGGCACGGTCTTCAGCACTGCATCCAGACAAAACAGCCAAACATACGTACACACACACAGACAGACACACACACACGTACATAAACAAACAAAAACACAAACACAGTTAACCAGCCAGCATAGCAGCTAGCACGTTAGCACAGCTACTGCACCTACAGCAGCACAGCACCGTCAACACAGTCTAATAGGTTATTATTATCGGAAGGGGTGGGAACAATAAGGCATCACAATTCAACATTAATACAAAATTAATTACAATTATTACAACTATTTTGTAGCTTTAAATCTACTAGAAACAAGAAATAAAAAATAAGCTAAAAGCTAAACTGCAGCATGGCTAACGCTAGTCATAAGAATAGCACAGTGATATAGCTGTAAAATATAGTAAAATAAGTAAAAGCAGTAGTGCTACATTTAAAAGTCATTAAACAAAAAGCACGTGTAGTGTTATTTAACTGTCGCACTGCAGTACATCAAGTAAACCAGGGCTAATTATGCTTTTTGCATTAAAACATGTATATTAGTTAGTCAAATATTTTTAAAGTTAAAAGTTCACCACACATTTCTAATGTCAGTACATACAGTTTAGTTTCTTTTAGTACATATACAGTATTTTAGCTTTTAATATACTAGTGAGTGAGTGAGAGTCACAAATGATAAATGTAAATCACATTAATTTATCCCTCGCTTTATATACTGTATGTAAGTGGATTCTCAACATCCATCCTAAATACACAGGTTAAGCCAAACGTTGCAGGACACACTTTTATTTCAGAAATAAAAGTGGCGGTTTACTTAAGTAGAGTACTTTAATTATTTATTTAAAACTTACTTTTTTTAAGTAGAATTTATGTTTATCTATATTTTACTGAAGTATGTTTTTTTCAGACACAGTTTTTTCCTCACAATTATTTGCACTTCTACTCCTTACATTTTCAAACAATTATCCGTACTTTCTACTGCTTACATAAAAAAAGCTTTGTTACTCCAATTTTACTTCTATAAAACCCCTATCCAGATAAATCTAGTTTAGACGCATAGTGTTGATCAACATCACCCTAGGAGTGAGGAGGGAAAAGAAAGCCATCTATTCACCCAGAAAAAAAAGAAAGTCCACTTGTATTGTCTTAGGGCTTTGGCAGCTGATGGCAAGCTGCATGACCGGGATTCGAAACGGCAATCCTTTGATAATAGTGGCAATGCTTTAGACTGCTTGGACACTCGGCACCAAGAGTTCAATTTTAGGTAAAAAAAAAAAAAAAAAAAAAAAAACTGCATTGAATTAAATGTAAATTATGGTAAACTCCTCTTTTGAGTACTGACAATATCTGTAATAATAATAATAATAATAATAAAACTAATAATAATAATAATAATAAGAAGAAGAAGAATATGAGTCTGACATTTAATTAGATTAAACTGTGAGGTGCTTAAACGTTCCCACCCCTAGTTATTAGCATAAACTACTATTGGCTACAGTTGATCCTAAGGCAAAAGCTACTCCTGCTGTAAGAGAGCAACATAAAAGCTTATCACAGCCAACATTCCACTTTTATTCCTCATATGCTGAAGCCTGTCAGGTCAAGTATGCTTTTGTAGTATTGCTGCACGTCTACCGTGTACTATTGCAACACTTCAGCCAAACGTGACGAAGGCTGTGTAACACAAGACCTCCGGGCTGCTCCGTCCTGAAGCTACACTCATTATGCCCATAAGCAGCAAAGTGTTTAGCAATAAAGCAGAACAATTACAATACAGTTAAGAATATTGAGCCACTATTTGATAATCATTAACAATACACAGCACACAATTTGTATATATAACACTGTATTAATAATTGCATTGGATTAGAGTTATCAGTAAATTAATCATATTAACAAGGCTTCTAATCTAAAAGCTTTAGCTCGGTTATTTAGCTCGGCTAGACATTGATTAGTGCTTTAAGACTTATGTTAATCAATAACAATTTTACCAAGCAAGAGCTAAGCATGCACACTGGACTAGAGCACTACAGCCAGATCTTTCAGCACAGTCAGTTTACGCCAGATGACACAAGGAGTGTGTGTGTTTGTGTGTATGTCATATTGTGTCAGGCTGTGCAGTAAGTCATATACATGTTTCATATAGATATAAATAAAGTGAATGTGTGTGTGAGAAAATATTTGTATATTAAGTGTGTGTTTTACCCGTGATAATGTCTTCGATCGCTCCATCCTTCCCTTCGTAAACATGCCGACTGTCTTTCACCTGCTTCTTCCTTAATTCAGCTATCAACTCCTGTTGCTGTCGCTTATTTTTATGAGAAGGAGACTAAAGACAAACACACACACACACACACACACACACACACACACAAATTAATAAATGCTATAATGCAAAAACTATCATGGCTATTTTTGCTCCTTTGGACTTTTAAATTGGAGAGAGTACAGAAAAATAATCAGATTCACATTATTTTAATCATGAATGTGTCAATCAAAATATAAATGTGTTTTTGTATTTTTATTTTTTTTCATATATTTTATTTTTTGTTTTTATTTAATCATTTTTATTCAATAAAACATTTTGGCAGTTTTTGACAAAAATCTAAAAATGTCCCTGGCATTGTATAAGTCCCTGACAATTGTATAAGGAATGAATCAATAAACTAATACTAAACAAACCTATTTCTGAATACATTTTAAAAAATTCCTTACAAATTTACAAATGAAACAGAAATACAGAATATGCTAGTTGATGCAGCATATAATAGAAGAGAAATATTTTAATGATGATATGCTGATGCCTAGTTTAGATTATTTGTAGAGGTTTCCACAAACAAATAGCAAAAAATCAAATGCATTTTCTCTCCATTTTCTATTTATTGTCATTTATCACCATACCTTTGTCATTACAGGATTTATTTTCTACAGGGCTTTGTACATATAGGTAAGAAAAACATACACATACAGCTCTGGAAAAAAAATAAGAGACCACTTCAGTTTTGAATCAATTTTTGAATTCTATAACTATGGACAACATTTCTCCCAAATTCCAAATAAAAATATTTTCATTTAGAGCATTTATTGGCAGAAAATGAGAAATGTCTGAAATATCAAAAAAGATGCAGAGCTTTCAGACCTCAAATAATGCAAAGAAAACAAGTTTATAACTATAACGTTTTAAGAGTTTAGAAATCAATATTTGGTGGAAAAACGCTGATTTTGCATGTTCTCCTTCACCAGTCTTACACACTGCTTTTGGATAACTTTATGCCACTCCTGGTGCAAGAATTTAAGCAGTTCAGCTTGGTTTGATGGCTTGTGATCATTATATACCAGAGGTTTTCAATTTGGTAAAATAATAAAAAAAAAAACATTTTTAAGTGGTCTTTAATTTTTTTCCAGAGCTGTATGTCAAATATTTCTGCACCCCCCCCCCCCCCTCCATTTTAATTACTACAGTACAATTGTTACTCCTTCAATTTAGGTAAACGCTTTACCTTTTGATCCTCCATCTCCATCATGGCTTCCTGTTCTAGCAGCTTTTCCATCATTAACTGCTCCTGCCTTTTCCTCGCCTCATTTTCCTCTTCTGCTTGCTGAGAAAGAAAAAATGAAATAAAGCAAGTTAAATGAACCACAGTCTGACTGAGTTCTTATAGTGAGTTAAATGATATTTGATTACAATGATATAGGAAATGCGATTGGCTGATTTACCCTGTATGCCTTCACAAAGCGCACAAACACAGGAAAGAAGACTGAAGGAGGGGTGGTTTTCGCGCTTTCACCAAAAAACTTCACTGCTTCATCAAAGGCATCCTAAAAGAGAGCCACAAAAAGGTAACTGAGGAGAAAGTATCCACAGAAAGTCTTTAACTGACGTTTTCAGCTAAGTATCATCATCAGAAGGGTTAAAACTCAATAAATATTGGCCCCCCAGGGGCGGGGAAACACTGCTTGATGACAGAACCTGTGCAATCTTGGCATCATCCTGTAGTTTTTTGAGCTTGCTTTCGTTGTGCTGAATGAAGTCTTTGAGGAGTGTGTTGTGGCCGTGCATGCTGTACTCTCTCTTAGTCAGATCCATCCCTCTCTGCAGCTCTTTCACATCCAGCAACACATTCTCCAGAGATACTACAACACAGAGAGAACGGACAGCTGCCTCAGAACAAAGAGGAAACACACATACTGGACCCTTTTATGATAAAAGAAAAAACTAAACAATTTTAATTATCTAAATTCAATATCTAAATTTATTTTTATTCTTTTGTCAGATCTGTTAACAGTACCTGCTGCAGCCTTCTCCACATAATGAAGCTCATTATAGAAGAGTGACACCTGCTGGTACTTCTCCCTTACTACATTTGCAATGTAGTGGAGCAAGGTTAGCTTCCGGTCTGTGGATTTAGTGTCTAATAACTGGAAAAGACAAAATCAGGTCAGTGGAATGTAGATATAAGAATTTCATGAGCCGTGTTACTGAAAGTAACTCAGTCTTACCAAGTCTAAACTTTGAAGTTTGAAGCCGTACACCGCCCCTCTTTTACTGCTGTTCATGTAGTTCCCAAGAGCCAAAATAATCTAGAAAAAATAATATAGAGATTTCAGTATAAAACATGTATGCAGCATTTCTAGAAATATACATATACAAATAAAAATGTGTGTTTTACATAAAATGCACTGCAAGCTCCGTGCATGACCGTAACACACTTACCTCTAGGATTTTCTTGAGTTTCTGTGAAGACTTGATCGATACAGATGCTGCAATAACCGCATGCAGTTGCTGATGCATGAAAGGAGAGAAATGATGGTCAAACAGAGAAGCTTCCAACATTATAGAGTTTTTAAGGCGAAGTCTTAGATAAAAAAATAAATGGAAAAAGAAAACTCAACCTTAAAGAGCAACCAAGTGTAAATATATGTGGATTAAATCTTGTCAGAATATAATTCAGACACTAGCCACAGGAAGTGAACAGATATAAACAGAATCATAAAGTTCAAACCACATTTTTCGGCATTATATAAGACACACTTAAAATCCTTTAATTTACCCAAAAATCGACAGTGCACCTTATGTATGAATTCTACCAGTCAGGTTGTAAGAAGCAGTAAAGCCACTCAGCTGAGGTACAGCGTTATACAGGAGTTTCAGTTTAGCCCGAGGCACAGAGGCTGGAGTATTATTAGCATTAGCCGCTAACTGTGCTAAGCACTAACTCTTTCACCCTTCAGAGGTGAATATTATTGGCCTGTAGCCTGCTGCTAACCCCGACTAGCACTGCAGGAGCAGTATTAGCATTAGCTGCTAACCTTGCTAAGCTCTAGCTCTTTTTCTTTTGTTCAGAGGCGAAAATATCGGACTGCTCGTTTACCGTGTTAAAGCAAGCTACGTTGAACAAACCGCTAGCTTATATTTCCCTGGCTTACCGGAACACTCAGGGTTCCTTAGTGTGGTGCTGTCCGGTGGCATTTACCGGCTAATTTAGCCGCTAATGCTAATGCTGCTGTACACAGCCTTAGCCGAAATCTGAAAATCTAATCTTACTGTAAATAAACGCAAATGGTTAACTCACCCAAATAAGTAGTTTTCAGGAGAGAAATCTGTGTAGAATAATATTTAGTGCTCATTTGACTTTAAAAGAAAATGTTTTTTTTAACAAGTACAGTTTTGTTTACTTAGCTTAGCTTTACTTAACTCAGTTAACTACCCCCCCCACCACCCTGAATTAGAAGGAAAACATGGCGACACCCCTGTTCCTTACTAGTGTCGCATAATGCACCTTATAATCCAGTGCATCTTGTGTATGAAAAAAAAAAAAGACCAAAAAACAGACATTTATTGACAGTGTGCCTTAAAATCCGATGCGCCTTTTAGTGCATCCATTTAATCTATCTTCAGATTATAAACACTATTTACCGGTGTGAGCATTTGGACACTCTCACAGAAGTTTCCTACAAATGCCATGATAGTCATCTTCTGCATGAGGCGCTCAATCTTGCTGAACTGCATCATGAAGCGATCCTCATCTGTGAGGTTTTCCAGCGGCTTTCTCTCCTTCTCATACTGACGCAACGCCTTCACTTCAGGCTCCGTCGGGATAAACCGCATCAGACACTCCACAAAATCCACCGGCAACGTCCGCAAATCGAACCTGAGAAAAGCACAATCAAATACACAGACAAAAAAGAAGATGACGAAATTGATTAGTGTCTGCAACAGCGATAATTAATCTGCCTCTCTCATTCAGTTTTCATATTTTACATAAAATAAAGTCGATGAAAACTTATTAGTTGGCACAAATAAAACTTCTAGACTGAACTTTCTAATATTGAACATGTATTTTCCAATGAACCAAAAGAAATGAACGTGCTTTTAATGAGAGAAACAAATCGATTGTTATGAAAGCAATTTCTGAACTGCCACCACATATAAACAAGCAAAAAGAAAGAGATTAATTAGAGATGAAGTGGCTGGAAGAATGCTTATAAAAGACTGTCATCTAGATCCTGGCAGTATGGTTGTTTCTGTGTGCTGTTGATTTGGACACATTGAGTCCAAATGAGTAATGCATATTTATACAGCACATAAAAACACTAATCAAAACAAAATAAAACAAAAACACTGGCAAGTTTATACAGATAAACTAGTATATTATATTCAAGTAAAATTTAGTTTAGTTTAACAGGTCTTACATCTGAATGGCTTTACAGATCTCCTCAGGAGTTTTGCCCACTTTCCGGAGTGTGATGGCCAGGTTCTTGGCCCTGTTGGAGTCCAGTAAGGTGATTTTATTTGGGCCTTTCTGGATGGTCTTCTGTTTGCTGGATGTGACGTCGATAGCAGGACCCTGAGCTCTCGTCTTAAACATCTCTTCAAACTCATCTACGTTCAGATCCTGAGGGAAATGAGAAAGCAGTGGTGAATTCCAGGTTGAGTATGTATTAGAATTATAACAGTAAATATTTCAGTATAGATTAGCATGTGTGTTGGCTACGAAAGTGCTCTTAATGTTGATTTGTATTCATGTTATTAAAGGTGTCATGGTTTTTTCATTCATTGAGTTGTTTTTTGTGAAAAAAGTGCTCAGGTTATCCGATATAACGGTATTTTAGACCCATGGAAGAGTGGGGGGGGGAACGATAGGATTTCGGCTCTTGCTCATGAATATTCATACATGCAAACATATCACCCCTTAATGGCTAACAGCACTGCAATGATAGAAACGATAAAGATATTTTTACACTAATAACAGTCTTTGCAATGTCATATGTTACTTTACATGTGTAATGCCCTGCCAAGTGCAGTTCAATCACTGATCTAGTCTTAGAGTCTCTGTAAAACGCCAAATCCACAGGAGATCCTATGTAAACCTAGATACTTATACACAGAGGTGGGTACTCTCAATTGTATTATCTCAATTGTACTTCGCTGCTGGTGTTCTATAAATAAATTCTAACCTTTTGTTCCTGAGCTCTGAATTCCTGGGGAGAACATATAACACTGATGTGTTATTTGCACAAATAACACAGGAACGAACTGCCATGTTGTTACTAATGCTGTTAGCTCCTGTCTGACGAGATGTGTCGGCTTCGGCGCTGCCTGTGGAATGTCACGAGCCAAGGTGGGCGGGGCCATGATTACTAATTTACAAGATGACTTGGACACGGGTGCCTTTTCCGATCGACTCGTTTTTCTGAACATTTTCTTTTACTAGCTACTGCAGCGATGTAGGTTGAAGAACAGTTTCATGTGCAGTATCATATACAACTGCATATAGAGAGACCTATTGTATTATACAAATAACAAGAAAAAGTGGACTTTGGCGGAAGGACACCTTTAAATTCAGTATTATTATTAATTCAGTTATTAAAGTGTAGAAAAACGTCTGTGTGGTGCAAATGATTTAGGTCGGCTGGGACTCCTACCTCCAGTATCCTCTCGTCGTCGATCTCGTTGAAGACGGTGCCGTTGATCTGGTTGGGCTTCAGTGCCACCCAGTTAAACACTGGCATGCGGAACTTGGTTTTGATTGGCTTCTTAATTTTCACTGCTATGGTACAGAAAGACATAGTTAAGATGTTAGAACAAACAATGTGTGATTGATTTAAACATCCCAAGCCATGTGTATATCCTAAGCTATTAAGTACAGATTTGGGGGTGGGGGTGATGGGAGAGACTTTATGGGATAGGGGAACTGTGGGTAAAATGCAAGGGTAAAGAAGGGTAAAGGTGAACTTCAGTATTGACAGTGGAGGCCCTGAGTAATGATGAGAAAGCCAGAAGCTACAGAGAAACATAGTCTGGCGTTCAGTGTAGGGCAGCATTCAATCACAGTGAGATGGCAGGGAGAGAATGGAAGTGATTCATTTTCTCACCACTATTCCTGACTGATGATTCTGTTACAATTTGACTGACTAGCTTTTTAATACGACCTTCCTGCTCTTGAGCACTGATTCATCTCTGTACTATTCAATTCACAACAGAGACACAAATATACAGCTTTGGTGAAAAATAAGAGACCACTTAAAAATGATGAGTGTTTTTGATTTCACCAAATTGAAATCCTCGAAAATATAATAAAGAGGAAGATGGATGATCGCAGACCATTTACCCAAGCTGAACTGCTTGAATTTATGCACCAGGAGTGAAGGCATAAAGTTACCCAAAAGCAGTGTGTAAGACTCGTGGAGGAGAACATGCCAAGATAAATGAAAACTGTGATTTAAAAACCAGGGTTATTCCACCAAATATTGATTTCTGAACTCTTTAATCTTTATGAATATGAACTAGTTTTCTTTGCATTATTTGAAGTCTGAAAGCTCTGCCTCTTTTTTGTTATTTCAGACTCAAACATATACCTATAAATAGCAAAATCAGAGAAACTGATTCAGAAACAGAAGTAGTCTCTTAATTTTTTCCGGAGCTGTATATTTTTCAGGATGAACATGAAAAGACTCCAGATTTGGTAGCTTTGTATATGGCATGATTTTACTGCATTAGGTAATGTAGTATCCACCATGTATATGTATGTAACCCTTTTGGAAGATGATGGCAACTAAAAGTGGGGACTACTAGATAAGGATCTAGGATCTTTGATGCATCGGCCAGTGTTGACTAGCATCACAATGTGAGGGATATGTGGGGACAGAGTGCAATCTACTCACCCAGAGACAGCATGGCCAATTGTGCTCTCTCAGGCTCCAGCTGCTGATGGCCATGGTGGCCACTTAGAGCCTTTTAAATAGTAATGTTCAATAATCTGACACGAATAGTCCACTACTCACAGGCAACAAACCACTTTTTTTATTTTACACTACCTTTATTTTTATAATTGTTGCCTCAGGGCAACAGTATGCAGTTAGATCACACAGGAATTGTGCTTTCCCAGGAAGCAGTGGGTTGATTTAATATCATGACAATAATTTAACCATATCACCCAGGCCTACTACTAGATACAATATTTTGAATAAACCTAAGCCAGAGCACAATATTTCTTTGATTATGACACTGGTAGCAAGCTAAGTTTTGTTATATAATATACTGTCAAACAATACAATAAACAAAACGTGTTCGTGTCATTTTCATACCAAATCTAATCTTTTGACAAGTGAATGAAATGTCTTGCTGAAGGACTGTTGTTCCTCATCCCTGGATAGGGAATTGAACCTCAGACTTGTATTATGTACAGCAGGGGTCGTCAATTAAGGTTGGCTACGGGCCAGATATTTTCCAAGCCATTACGTGGCGGGCCAAAAAAAAAAGTCTGTTGTGAAAAATGAAGTGTAATGGGATGGAGTGCTACAGACTAGCAGCTCTCCAGCCCAGAGGGTTGTTGAACCCAATTGCAGAACAGTTGATATCAAAGCAGGTAAAAAAAATAAAATAAAAAAACAAATCGCTCCTCACACGGGATCAAACTCATGTTGTCAGGGTCGCAGTCCAATACACTACCACTGCCCTGGCTAGTGAATTGGGACATGACTAATTTTTATGGTTGTGTGACAATATGGCCATGCTCTGTGTCTGGGTTGGGAAAGAGGATTCTAGAAGTGTGTAGCAAGCACATTCTTGTTTTTGCGCAATTCTTTCTATATCTGATAACAAATCACCTGTAGTGGCATGCCACTGTGTTTCAGCATGCAGCACAACACAACACACAGACCTGAGGCAGAAGTGCTGGGAGATGGAAAGATGATATTTTTAGTCCTGATAGGTTACAAGGAAAACTTGCATGATGACATAAGTTTTTGGACTGCTACCACGCTAGCAGATGCAATCTTTACATCAGGGTCTGAAGAGTGGAGAGTAACACAGAAAAGAACAGTGTAGAGGTTCTAGAAGTGTAGCTGCTTCCAGCGCGGTTGGGTCTGCTTGTGGACAACAGGCTTTCAGAGTGCCGTCATGGGTTTGGAGTGCTATGGGCGAGGGTGAGAGGAAAAGTCTCGTGTCTTATGGGACGTGTGGTTTTATATTTGGCTTGTGTGTCTTGTCATTTGCCGAACTATGCAAAGTGAGGTCTAGAGAATGTTCCATTCAGGATTTGAAACGGCCGGACTAAATTGAAGGAAAAGTCTTGCAACACGGCGTCCAATTTTATGCTTGGCTTGAGAAGGAACAATCAACGTAAACTGCTTTGGGGCTCCAGAGATCCAGGCTTTATAGAAACACTGACTGGAGTTCTGGTGCACATTTGCCTTCTGGGACTAAAAATATCATCTCCACTAATTCCACACACACAAAGACAACACTGTGAGAACAAACACGCAATACAGCAAACCTACAGAACAGTTTGATGGGTCCCTCTATGTTGGCACAAAAGATAGAAGAGAAACAATCAATCAAAGAGACAGAAAGATCATTAAGAACAGCAAGAATGTGGCCTCAGTTCCAGGGACATGGTCATGCTTTTTCTATTACAGAAAAGAGGCCAGTCTTTTATCTTTGACCTGTAAACAACAGCTTGTTTCGTAAAGAATGAACGATTCAAAGAATTACAATTCTTTGTTATTGACATCTACAGAGTATCTAGAATGCCTTATTGACTTATTTGGACAGGATTACTTTTAATTGGATAGGTGGGGTAATGTATTTCTACTATAGCATGTCTGTAAAATATATGATGAATGTGATTTGCAAGGGATAGGATATCTTAGCAAAAATGATTGAGATGGGAGTGGCTACTCGATTTACGAGCTGCCGTCACCACAAAAAACATTTAATTTAAACCAACTTACTTACTTAAAAAAATAATTGATACATGATTATTAATTGTATGTAGCATATGGATTATGCTACACAATGACTTCCAAAATCATTGTGCCTCTGAAGTATCCTTTCACTAATTTTCTGTATTTGGTTTTATGGTTTTATGCATTTCAAAACAAAACCTTCGCCTTCTTCAGCTCTAAACCCCTTTTCCATAGAATACGATGGAATATTTACCCACATGTCTATCTGCACAGAATTAATATGAACTGAGATAATTTTTTGGCTTGTTTCACAGAAGGTAAACAACAGCTTGTTTCAAAAAGAATGAAAGAATACATGACTCAATATGACTATGGGAATTCTTTGTAATTGACATCTACAGAGAAGGTAGAATGCCTTACTGACTTATTTGGACAGTATTACTTTTAATTGGGAAGGTGGGGTAATGTATTTCCACTACAGCATGTCTGTAAAATATGTGATTGCAAGGGATAAGAGCATCTTAGCATAAATGATTGAAATGGGAGTGGCTACTCGATTTATGAGCTGCCACCATCACATAAAAAACACATGATCTTAAATCTTAAACCCACTTACTCACTTAAAAAGTAGTACCTACAAGTCCATTAATTTTATGTAGGATATGGACTATGCTACACAACGACTTCTCAAAGCATTGTCCCTCTAAGGATTCCTTTCACTCTTTTTCTGTAATTGAATGCTGTATGTCATATAATACCTGAGGTTTTATGCATTTCAAAACAAAACCTTTGCTTTCTTCAGCCCCTCTGTACTTTGTAAAGGCTTAAAAACCTATTTTTCATAGAATATGATGGAATATTTACCCACATGTCTATCTGCACAGAATTAATATGAACTGAGATCATTTTTTGGTTCATTTTACAGAAGGTAAAATATACGGTATAGAAGGTCTAAATGCTTATTTCAAGGCACATTTGAACAGGATTATATCACTAAGAAACTTGGTTCAGAATGACATTATCCCACCTCCCAATATAAAACCAGTCCTGCCCTGTAGGGCTTTAGAATAGAAAGAGTGAGAGATCAAGTTGCTCTAATTCGGAAGCTCTAATCCCATACTGTACCGTACTACCAGTTAAAGTATTCAGTATTTAGTTCAACCAACCATGACTATTCTGAAACTCAAGAATGTGGAACAAAATCAGAAGTTTTTAACACACAGGTTCAATGATTCACTGTGGAGTTCCAGCTCAAGCACTGGAAAACACCAGCTAAACAGTATTTCAGCCAGTTCGATTTTTTTATTACATTTCATTTTTAAAAGCACAGTGGTTTTACCAAACAGTTCACCTTACTGGACATAGAAAGTAATTTCTCACTCAAGGTACCTAATTCAGATTAAGCAAATTCAGAGCTAATCACAACGTGAGTGGTGATTCATTCTTGGAAAATCCGTTTGGTGTTAGGTTAAGCTAAGAATATTAAAAAGCTTAGTCACCCTCTGCTTCACGATAGCCAGCAAGTTCTCACTGAATCATTTCAATACTTTCAGTGTTTTATTTTTGTTTAGTCTGGGAAGATAACACCGGTGTTCTGTATTCGCATTAGGACGGTAGGACAGATGCTAATAGCAGTGTGACTGAGGCTCCATCTGACTGTGAGTGAGTCAGCCAGGCCTGATCAGACTGGCTGGGAAGCTAAACAGTGTTAAGGCTCAGTGAGTAAACAGCCTCTTCCTTACTGATTATTATCACTCCACCACTGAGGAGATACAGCGGAGCCAAGCCTCTCTCTATCTCTCTCTCTCTCTTTCTCTCTCTCACTCACTCACGCACAGTGATACTTGTGCTGCAAAAAAACTAAAAGAAACATCTGAACTGCACTATCCTAACAGGCAAATATGTAACACTGTTGTGGATTTTAAAATGTTAATAATTTAGTATTAACATTCAATGCTGACTGCTTAGTTGATTTACTAATTTATTGTGTTTTAAAAACATATGATTTGACCTCAAACCTTTTTGTTATAAATGCTTCCATATATAGGTTAATTTCTTTATGATTTTTTTTTTGTTTGTTTTAAATGTGATAATCACAAAATCAATTATTATATGAATATATATTTTTCATTCCAAATAACAAAGGATTTTAATTAGGACTGTCAACAGTAAAGCGTTCAAATTAAATTGAAATCAGTAACGCATTATAATTTTTTTATGTTTTAACGTCAAGTTAATTACGCTACCAAGTTTGACCCCAGTTTTCACTGAAATCTGCCCTGCCCCCGCTCAACTCATGGATTGTTTTCTGCAATGGTTTGCTTGTGGTGAAAACTTGATCTGGTTTCGTTCCGGGCCAGCTATCAAATATCCTTTTTTTTAATTAAGCTTAACTGCTGATAAGGTGCAGTTTAATCTGATATATTAGCCAGATAATGTACTGCTATGAACAAACGCTGTCTCTGCTGCTCCATGCTGTTTACACACTAAGAGCACGGCATGTGCAGTGTTCACGTGACTCAATTGAACACATCTGTGCTGCACATCCCATTAAAAACACTGTCTGAAAGAGTAGCAGCAATTGTTTTGCATTCTGTGTTAAAGCAGCTTCACACTGCACAGATATACGCGCTGAAACACAGAATCTTCTCACTATATTTGCTTTCTTGGTGCGCAATTTAGTACGTTTAGGTTTGTGCCTGTGTGAAGCCAAATCAAACAGAGGGAGAAAACACTCAAAGTAAACAAACTCGTCAACTGATCCGGATCATAGAAACTTCCAAAACTACAGGAGTGAAAACGCCCTTTTATACTCAGCAAATTAAGTTCTAATTTAGAAATTCTTACAATCAAGCTGAGATGTTTATAATAAAGTAAAACAAAAAAAAGTTTCCTCTATCCAATTTGTCATACATTCTTTATTTTAGCACCCCATGTTGTCTTTATCTCCCCTCAAACATACAAGTATATATTAGTATTTTAACTGACACCACTAATATAAATATAATTGCATTTTACACTTCTTACATTTATTCTTTTATTTTATATTTAAATATCCTCTATAAAAACTTGCATCTTCAGAACAAATGCAAATAATCGCAAGTAATCAGAGAAAATTGTTGTGAATAATCTGATTAAAAATATTAATCTATTGACAGCACTAGTTTTAATACTAGACAAAATAAATTGACAAAAAAAGGTTGTTGTATGACAACTATTATTATAAAAAAAATAGCAATGCTAATAAAAGTAATAAGTAATATAAGTAACCCACGATGAACAGAATAACCAGAGTTAGTTATATACTCTGAAGTATGGCCATATGACTGAAGTATAACTCTTGTATACAGAAAATCCTGTAAAGAGTCTTACCTGCGAGTCCTGAGTTGAAGATGACTGTAGGAGACCCACAGCCTGGAAGTGGGGGTGCCATGGGGGGTGGAGGAGGGGGCAGAGGGGCAGAAATTTCCAATGCAGGCCCGGGGAGAGGAGGAGGAGGTGGAGGGGGAGGAGGTGGAGGGGGAGGCTCAGGAATAGCTGATGGGCCGTTTGGTACTAGAAGATGAAACGATCCAACAAGAGTAAAAAAAAAAAACAGTATGAGAGGAGGAAATAGTACAATAGAGGAATAAAAACAGTCATTTGCATTGAGCAGAGACTACCAACAAGTATTACCCAATCAGTAATCAGCACATTCAAAGTCGTATTGCACTGTCTGTATTACTCTCTTGGTAAATGCCACATTAGGGCAATGCATGAGGCAAATCCAGCCCTGCCTCTGTTATCATTCTCATATAAAGACATATAAAACACTGAAATACCTAAACACAACCTGACAACATAAGATAAATACAAAGAAATCACAAAAAACTTTAAATGCTGCTTTTTAAATAGAACAGATATTATGACATTGCTGACATTGA
The DNA here is from genome assembly GCF_023375975.1 of Astyanax mexicanus. Classification (NCBI taxonomy): domain Eukaryota; kingdom Metazoa; phylum Chordata; class Actinopteri; order Characiformes; family Acestrorhamphidae; genus Astyanax; species Astyanax mexicanus. Next base: position 29,869,744 of record NC_064418.1, read on the forward strand.
GCACGTTTGTGTAACTTATTAAATAAGGGCACAACTAAATTACTCACATGATGCAGACATAGGTGGAGGAGGAGGTGGAGGTGGGGGTGGTGGCATGATCATGCCATGTCCTTCTCCATTAACAGGTCCAACAAGACCAGATATGCTACCCACATGCGCTTCTCCAATGTGTTCTGTCCCCACCAGCAGACCGTTAGTGGACGGAGCCGAGGCCAGGATGGAGATATCACCGTCTCCTTTCTTCTGGATCTTAATAGTTCCTTGTTTCTCCAGTTCGTGGATCTTCTTCTCGAGATTGCACTGCCTCTGAATGGCCTCATCCTTCTCTTTTACCATCCGTTTTAACGTGTGTACCTGCGTGTTTACGTCCTTGTACACTTCCTAAATGAAGATTTCAAAAGAATGGGCTTGGTTATATATCAGAAAAAAGAACTAAAGACTATAGACTAAAATGCAGGTATGTTTTGGTGTAATTACACATTGATTAAGATTTGTTAATATTCAGTATAGCCGTCAATACAGGGCAGAACATGGTCGAATAAATGGTGAGCTTTCTATGTTTAAAACAGGTCTGCAGCTATAGATCAGATGTGGAAGAAAAGAAGAGGAGGTCTTACCCGAACAGCGTCAAGTTCCTTGTTTTTGTGCATTAGCTGTTTCTCCAGTTCTACAATCTTCGACATGGCTTCATTTTCTGTGTCTTGCAACTTCTCTGTCAACTACAAAGAGAGTTTAGAGATATATACACAAATACATGAGAAACATGCAACTTTAAACCATTTATTCTGACTAATTATTCATCCCGAGAACCATTTCTGGTTTCTGATATAACGCAAATCATAGACATAAGGCATGAGTGTTAATATTCACTGGTTCATAGATTTTTTTTTCATATACTTTTATTAACAATCAACCAGGTGGTTACATAAGGTCTGATAAAAATTATACATATGAAAAGAAAAAAATAATAGTTTCTAAGAAGTGGTAGACTTTCTAGGAAAAGACAAAAAAGGGGCATTAACCAATTCTCTTAATGTATCTTAATGTATTTTAGGCATAACAGGAAATAAATCAGGGTGCAAGTTGTCATTGTCTTTAAGAGTCAGGTGCGCTCTGACTTTGGTGCGTTGGGATCTTACAGCACAGCGCTTTAGAGTGTCTCAGCAAAGGAAACTGACCTGCTTGTACACGCTGTAAAGTGCGTGTGTGTGTAACAAGAGTGGGTGTTTGCACGCTGAGAACGCACAGTGCCCACGGTGCTCATGCATGTCTAAGATAGGATTGGACGGCTGACTGTTGTCAGGGTTTTAATCAGACAGTGGCGCACCTGTAGTATGCCGGATATTTACCTGAACACGCCTCTCTTCCTCTATTCCTAAATTCTGAGGCTACTTTAATGACTTTGGTGTAAGACGTGAAAAAAAGACTTATGACAAGGTGTAAGATAGCAATGAGCACCGTGAAGCGCCCTGTGTCTTTCAATCAGGTAGCTATGTCCCTTGTGTCACCTGATTAAATGAACTAACTCTTACCCCAGTAAAAATCGATGTTGTTTGAACTAATTAATCTAATAAGGTTATAAACTTCTTTGTTGGAGCTAAAACTCTAGCTCACTCCTAGGCTGAAATCCATGAAGTGCATGGACCATCATCTACAGCTTCTGTAGAGGAGCACAATGCTGGAAAAACCTGCTGACCTTCATCCATCCAGAGCATCAGTGCATATTTGTAGTTGGGCAGGTAAGTAAATAATGTTTAATCAAGGATCTGAAAGCAGGACAGTGAGACAGTATCTAAACACTCCACTCACATGCGACATGTTCTCCTCCAGCTCCTCCACTCGTTCCAGTGCTGCGTTCTTCGTCTCAGCGTCCTCCAACAGAGCTCCCACGTCAAACACGTTATCCAGGTATGCCTGGATCTGTACTTGTAACTTATCACTCTCAGTGTGCTTCAGTTTCTACTCAAAGTTTTCAGAAAGAGAAAGAGATTGAAATAAAATAAAGAGAAGTGTATTAGAGTAAGTCTAAGACTATTGAGGTTCATGCTTATTGAATTGTATATTTATAAAAGAATGTTTACAAGACTGACAGCAGTCCAGCTTTACAGTAGTGTAAGAACCCATACTCACATCCAGATATTCATCCAGACACAGTTTTGTGAAGTCATACTGTAGGTGCACTCTGAAGTTCATATCTTCTACCGAGTGGACCACAATGTTAATGAATTGCATACACGCCACCTGGAAAGTAATAAACATGCTTTATCTTTAAGAATTTGAATACTTTTAATAGTTTGTCTATTTGCACTGAAAATAAAATCAGATCTGAGGGCAGATTTCTTTTCAGTAGCAATGCATGACCTTGGTAAGACATGGATAATGATGATTTTCCTCCCTATTCAGAGACAAAAGTGCTTACATCAGCATGTTAGCCCTGTATGGGAACGATAACCATAGCGAAAACCATAAAGAAATACATAAACACACCATACAAAAGGGAGAAAACATAAAAATGATAATCCCTACTTACAAACTACTCCCTAGGAGGGAGTAGTTTCCCAACAGGACTATATTTATATACATTAGTGGTGTCAATCGATTACAAAGTGTAATCAGATTAATCACGACAATATTCTGTGATTAACTGCGATTAATCACACTTGTTAAAACCTTAAGATGCAAGTTTTTATAGTGGATATTTAAATGTAAATAAAAGGCGCTGGAATGAATTTTTTACTTTATTGTAAACATTTCAGCTTGGTTGTAAGGATTTCTGAATTAGAATTAAATTTGCTGAGAATAGAAATCTCAGGAAGGGTTTGGTATTGCACACATGCTCACATTAGGGGGATGACCATTTAAATGGCCTGGGGGAAATATGTAACGGCCAGTACTCAGTAAAGTGTACGCTGTCCCTTTAAGAGCTGCTTATGCTAAGTGCGTTGGCACGTGTGTAGCTATGCTAAGAGCGTACAGAACCAGAGGGTTTGAATCATGGGGACTGTTGGACTGAGCTCCTTTCTTTTATTTATTTAATTTCTGTAAGAAAAGCCATAAATATGCTTTGGTGCTGCATTAGTTTATGTATGAACTAAAAAATAACCAAACGGAAAACCAGGGCAAGTCTGAATGTCTTGTCTGCTCCATATTTTTCTATCAGGGTTAAAGATGGAAGTCTAAACCGAGACTGGATCCAGAGCTTTACAACTGGACACAGCCAGAAAAAAATCTGTGTGTTGGGCAGGGACAGATTGGGGCAGATTACGCAAGTAAAACTTTAACGCTTTACCGTTGACAGCCATATTATATATTTTATATGTTGTGACCTGTAGTCTAGTGTTATATACATGTAAATATTTCTATATTTATTTTATGACTTATGTAGTTCACTATACAGGGAGTGAAAGGGTGTTTGCGATTCAGACAGATATTTAGTACTAGCTTGATCTAAATGTACACAAACCGCATTTAAGGTCATTTAAATCTTGCCTTTTGCTTTAACCAATGCACAGACCATGCCTCAAACCAGAACCTACATAACAGCAGCAAGCTGACACTGACTTGCAATGTTAACACACAAGTACTAAATTCACAAACCCTGCTCCTTCTACATCTGTCAGTGTGCCAGAACATGTGTCAGGCGTGTAAAATGTAAAACAAGACTTGTTTCTAAATTGTCAAGTACTGTCTAAGTTGTTTTTACAGTGAGCAACAACAGCCACTGTACACAGCATGTACTTGTAATGTTTGGCTCAGGAAACCTATAGAGGTCACCATGCTGTTGCTACAACTACTACAAATGCACTGACACTGTTAGCACACTGAACGCCACACAGAGCCCATTTATTAGAAATAATAAGAGAGTGATAAGAGAATTAATCAGCAGAATTTTATATCACTGAATCACTGTTTAATAGTGTAAGGGGACGCTGGGTAAATACCATGAAGTCAATGTTATTGTCCTCATTCTTGAAGTACTCCATCAGCCTCTCAAATCTCTGCTCTTCTGAACAAACCTGCAAAACAAAGCAAATGCATTGTATCACTAAAACATGTTATATGACTGGGTTTAATCCACTAACCTTGGATACAACTATAGATACATTATTAAAGTAAATTAATGGACCAGTAAAAATGCTCCAAAATAAATCATTTTATATTGACATATTATATTCAAAAGAGGTTTTTAGTTCTTTTTCTTTTGTAAGTGGCAGTCCGTATTATTTTATTTATCTTTGTTTCATCCTAATGGTACCAGTGTGCTGGAACGACCATCCCTGCTAAGACTAATATATTCATTCTACAAACTGGTGTGGTGGGTCGCTTTTCGAGAGAGTTCTTCTGGCCACGTCATGCGTCTTTACGTACTTACGTTACATGTACAGCCTCTAAAAGAGGATTTGGCTCAGTTTTACTGAACACGAGCAGCTGGTGGAGCAATGGAGACTTCAGAAGGGGAAACTCATTCACCCATAATAAAACCAATGAACTGAAGGAGTGAAGTAAGCTCCGAGTGCAAAAAGGAACGTGCTAGAGGCCGTATGCTTGGTTTTAAGTTACCAATTTAATACAAAGTTTTGAATGGTAGCGACAAGATACTAATTATTACTAGTCTATCTCATCCTGTTAGTCCCCTTATCTTCTTCTCACGTTCTCAGAACCCCACCCTATATAGTTAATGACTGGATATCATTCTGGATATCACTCTTGTGAATATTCTGTCAAAAGCACCCTGCCATTTAGATGCTTTTCATCTGCTCTATTCAAGAAGAAAATGCTCCAGCTTCTTTTTGTACTGGAATAATTATCTACAACTTGTTCTTCTGAGCTCTCCTGGATGGTTTTAGACAAAAGTATGAAATATGAAATACTGGTCTTAGTCTCTCACTTTCCACTTTTTTCACTAAACTGTACAGTTATATGCCCTGTGTGGCCAGAGGGTCTCAGGGAGGGGCAAGAGAGGTTGCTGAGATGTAATTTTCGATGAGAGAGCAGTGGTTAAGGACAGCACATGGCCTAAATAGTATGTAATTTAAGGGTAGTAAAAACATTGAGGGTTAAAGCACCTGAAGGCCCACCCATAATGACAGCTAGGAAAAGCAATATCTGCTGTATTCTTAATAAACTAATGGATCATCTCAAAGTAAGAGAATAAAAATACAATTGATTATTCTGATGTAAGTTTTATAGTTTTATTGTTTTTGAGGATGTTACCTCTAAACCACACTAAGCACAACCATCAATAAAAAGCCAAAACACATACACCCACACACACACACACAAGCTCAGGCAAAGCCGTGCTCACAACTCCAAATCCAGAGTGTTCTCAATTGCTTGCCAACTCACCAGCAAACAAGTTCGGCAGGTTTGATTTTTTTTATTTCTTTCTGCAGGTCTGTCCAGGCAATGTTATGGACAAGGATATTACACTGTATCTGTATTTTGGTAATGTAATGGTGAAGTGGGCAGGCCTAGGCTTGCAAGAACTGCATAAAGCTATTTAGCCAGAGTCATATCTATGTAACATCCTGTAATATTATTATACTGCAATAAACAACATGTTCCTTTTACTTTTAGTCACATTTTTTTAGTCACATTTCTCAGCTTGCCCAAAAAGGCATGTGTAAAGTGTGTCCTTTTGATCTAGATCAAAATACAAATTACACTTCCCAACAGTGGGAGGAGCCCAAGAACAGGAAATACCAATTCTCACATAATTACATAATGCTGCTTTAAAATGTAGCATTTTAAATAAAGCATTATGTGCATTAATAGTTTCGGTAGGATAGAGTAACCTTTTGATTTTACACTGAATAATCACATGCAGTTCCATACCTCCTTAAAGTTATCAAAAGCAGACAGGATGATTTCATGTCCTCCTCTCACCAAACACACAGCAGCCAGCAGTTCCAGCACCAGAGCTTTCGTCCTGTGATAAACACACACGCACACAAACACAGCATGAGAAAAGATTATCACTGTTTTTCCCCTAATTTTTTTATATAATTTCAGCTTTTGTTCTTTGGTTACATAAATAAAGCAGACATGGCCAAGGCTCGATGTAAGTATGATGACTGCTCGTCATGAGACTGTATGGAAAGTCAGGTCAGGCGCAGAGGACCATGACTAAAAGTGTTAACAGTGTCGTATGAAAAGTGACATTTAAACTCCACACAAATATAAGCAGTTTAAACACACTGAAACAAAGTACACTGAGGTCACACTAAACAACCAACACTTCCAATGGGAGTCTCACACACCAACACACGCAAACACGTACCAACCAACACACACACGCAAACACGTACAAACCAACACACACACACACCAACACACATAGATTATATGCCATTGTAGGTGCCAGTATTTATGACTATGATTTATGCCAGAGAACTCACAAAATGCTTAAATGAGAATGATAGAGAGCGAGAGAGAGCGAGAGAGAGAGAAACAGTAAAAGGAGAGAGGTAGAGAGAAAGAGATTCTGGAAAATCATTACAAAACAGGTGCCTCTCTACTTCTGTCTTTTTCTTTTTCTCTCTTTCTTACTTTACACTCATCTCATTTATACTCTCATTCTCTAGTTCATTTTTTATTTTCTCTTTCATCCTCTGTCTTTATCTCATTATCAATTGATTCCCTCTTTCTCCTTTTTCCCCCAACATGGTGTTCTTCCTTTCTCTTTATCCATTACTCCCTCTCTCTTTTTTGCTCCTGCTTGCTCTGCCTCACTCCTTTTCTCTCTCTCTCTCTCTCTCTCTCTCTCTCTCTCTCTCTTTCTCTCTCTCTCTCATGCACACACACACACACAGCATAAACTCTTACCTGGGATTCTTGTTGTTCAGACTTAGTGCAATTTCATTCACAGCATGTGGGTGGGACATGACCATGTTGAAGCCGTACTAAGAGAAAAAAAAATAATAATAAAAAAGTTAGAGGAGGAGAGAAGATGCAGGAGACCACAATGAAGAATTCTTAGAATTTAATAACATCCTAACATGAAAAATTACATTGTAGAACCTCCCGCCTATTAACCAGCTTTGGAATGTGTGTAACTTTGCCTCAACAACAACAACAACAACAACAAAAAACGAATAATATAATCAAAACACTGTTTTCATGAATTGTAAATTAAAATGTACTGTTAGCAATACTTAAAGGAAAATCTATAAATGCATATAGTATTTACCTGTACCCAAACAGAGCATATACTCTGTGCCCCAACATATGATTTGTGTAGTTCGTTTGACCATACATACTTTTAAAACATGCATGTCTGCATTTTTTTAAATAAAATAAATTCAAAGAAAAATAAAATAAAAATATTTGAATATTTCTCTCGTTATGGATAAAATTAATTTGTCTCATAAAAGACTAAAAACACACAGTTCCTAACACTGTGTATTTTGTCGTGTATTGAGTGTTATTCACCTGGTAGTTCATGACGGCTCGTAGGCACATGATGCAGACGTGAACATCGTCTTTTTTACAAACTAATCTCGAATTCTTCAGCGTTCTTCTGCTGGGCAACGTGTTGCATCTAGGGAGAGAGAGAGAGAGCAAGAGATGGGAAGAAACAGAACTGTTTAGAAGAGGCCTGAAGGATAAATAATAAAGCTTTTCCACTGACAGGCAGGTGCTCTTTCTAAAAACACTCTTCAGCTCCTAAACGTCTAAACACGAAGAAAGACTAAAGGGACAGGTCTAAATCAAAGAGCCACAGTGAATTATAGGACACCAACTATAAAGAACACGGCAGAATTGAAGTTTTCTGATTCAGATTTCTGACACTGTCGGCCCACCGACCATAACTTAAGTTACATTCAGTACATTAAACACAGTAGCCTACAATGCAGGAGGCGTGTGTGCGCATGTGTGCATGGGGTGCATTGTTTTAGCGCTAACAGCTCCACACACATATCACTCGTACAGCGCACAATAGCAGCATCATTGACATGCATGGCGGTGGTCTGCAGCCCTTTGTAAGGAAAGAATGAGCTGAAGGCTTAATGTGCGAACCAGAGGGGAGAGCAGGAACACACTCAAAGGCAGAAAAAAACACACACATACGCACATTAAAAAAAAAAAAAAAAAAAAAAAAAAACACACAGGTTTTGCTCAGCTACCCCCTAAAACACAGTCTAGACCTTTACACGCACATCTCTTCAGACTGGAACTTATTTCTCATTAGATATTCCAGTGCACACACACACACACACACACACGCACAAATGGGTTCTTTTCAGGTCTGTCACAAGACATGTGGAGCAAGCTCTGCCAAAAACAGCACTCGAGGCTACACATTCACATTCACACACACACTGAGTCATGATAGCTTTAGTGAAGATACGGAAATGCATCACGCTTCAGACCTGATTCTTACACACCAGTTCTGACACACAGATACACACACCTGAAAATATGAACCCTGAATGTGAGAGAAATACTAAATATATTATTATTATAAATATCATACCTAAGATATTTTTATATCTTCAGTGTGAATGTGTAAAAGAACAGAGTATATAACATCATGCCACATGTCTTCCCACAGCACTGACAGAACTGGAGCATAGAGCCTGGAGGAACTATATTCACAATATTCCAGTCATTCAGGAGCTCAGTCAGACCAAGATTTGAGTGAACGTTTATTTTAGCTTGATTGCTTACAACTTTTTTTTTTTTTTTTTTACCTACTGTAACATTATTAGTACAGGTTCTGATTCATATTATTTTGATATCAAAACATTAGTAATTTGAGGTGAACATCAGAAAATCAGAGGTAAAAAAGAATAAAGAGATTAGTGTATTTTCTGCACTATAAGGCGCACTTAAAATCCTTTAATTTTCCCAAAAATCGTTAGTGTGCCTTTTAATCCGGTGCGCCTCATGTAAGAATTTTACCAGTCAGGTTGTAAGAAGAAGTAAAGCCACTCTGCTGAAGTACACGTTATACAGAAGTTTTTTTGGTTGTTTTCTCCAGCACCGAGACTCGAGACTCTAGCACTGTTACCTGCTAACTGCGCTAGCTTTTTCGCCGTTCAGAGGTGAGTATAATCGGTCTGTGGCTTGCTGCTAACCCCAGATAGCACTGCTGGAGCAGCATTAGCATTACCTGCAGCCTGCACATTTACCCTGTTAAAACAAACTTTGCGGGGCAAACTGCTAGCTAATATTGCCCTGGCTTCCCAGAATACTCAGGGTTCCTCAGTGAAGCGCTGTTGGGCGGAATTTTCCGCTAACTGTGGCTAGCCTTAGTAAAAACCTGGAAATCTAAGCTTACTGTAACCGAATGGAAGCTCATTATTCACCCAAATAAATGTTTTTCAGAAGCTAAATCTGTGTAGATGAACATCTGGCACTCATTTTACTTGTCTGTTTTTTTTTTCTTGTATACGTTATAGTTTTGTTTACTTAACTTTGCTTAGTTTTACAGGTCTCACTGCTGGCTGCTGAAATAGAAGGAAAAAACATGGTAACACCCCTGTTCCTTACTAGTGTTGCATAATCTGCCTTATAATAATCTGGTGCACGTTATGTATGAAAATAGACCAGAAAATAGACTTTTATTGATAGTAGACCTTATAATCCGGTGCACCTTAAAATACTGTAAATTTGAACCAATGCTTTACTATGGCATTGTAGAGTGTGAGTAGTTTGAGAATGTTTTACTTTTTGGTGGTTAGCAGGTTATGCTAATGCTGCTCCAGCAGTGCTAGCTGGGGTTAGCCACAGGCTTCAGGCCGATAATACTCACCTCTGAACATCAAAAGAGCTAGCGCTTAAAGCAGTTAGCTAATACTGCTGGAGAAACTCACTAAAACTCCTTTATAACTCTGTACTTCAGTGGAGTGGCTTAACTGCTCATTACAACCTCACTGGTAAAATTCATACGTAAGGATTAAATAGAGCGCTGACAATTTTTTTAAAAATGAAAGGATTTTAATCAGGAAAGTTGGAGGCTATGTTCCATTATGCTGTTGTGCAATCCATATCAGTTACTATAAAAAGTGATCTAGAGTCTAGCAAAGTTAAAAACCTTGTTTGCTGATTGCTGACAGTATATGGCTAAAAATAATTTTATTAAATTGATTTAGCTTTGTTTTGCTGATCACGTAAGAAACTTACAGTAGGTAAGTATTTACCTACAGTATTGTATTTAGGAATATACAATCTAAAATCTCTCATTAAATATTAATAGTATTAAACTTAATACTGTTGTTTTATACCAGCCCTGATGTCCCAGTTAGCATGACGCATCTCTCAGCAACTTCCACAGCGACCACAAACACACCCTTGTTTAAATCACACACACTTCTGCTGAGAACAGAGAATGTGTGTGTGTGTGTATACAATTGTGAGCAATTAATTGATCATTTAAAACCCAAGTGTGACAGACCTAGCTTACAGAAAGACTTATTCACTATGAGTGTACACGCTCACACTGAGGACTTGCTTTAACAGGTTCCCCAGCAGCACCTCACCACAAATCACATATAGTGAGTTAAGCTGATTATCTATGATCTGCTGTCACTTAGAACAGCTCTGATATTATTTTCTGCAGAGATCTGTAGAAGCTGCAAAACAAAAATCACATTACAGGCTACATTCTTACAAGTCTTAAACCTGCACACGTACCCTCGTCCTTGTGAGCACTTGGGACATTTCAGAAGCCTCCTCTTTGTCCTATGGTTGCGTAGATTGTGAAGGACAGACATATGAGTCTTAAAATAGTGACAACTTACAGTACTTTACTGACTAGGATTTAAGCCAAGAGGTTAAGAGATAATCAGTGATGGATCATTCTTCATTACACTGTTTACTTAAATAATGCAGCTATTTACGTACCAGTACCATATTGGTACGTGCCACTAAAAGGCACACTACATTATAAGGTGCACTATCAATGAACGTCTGTTTTCTGGTATATTTTCATACATAAGGCACACTGGACTATAAGGTGTATTATGCAACACAAGTAAGGAACAGGGGTGTCACCATGTTTTCCTTCTAATACAGCAGGTCTCGCCGCTGGGTGGCTATACCTGTCAAGCTAAGCTTGGTAACAAAACTGTAATACTTAAAAAAAAAAAAAAAAAAAATCTCTTAAACTCAAATGATAGCTGGATGTTAATCTACACAGATTTCTCCTCTGAAAACTGTTTATTTGGGTGAGTAAAGCACTTCCGTTTATTACAGTAAGCTTACATTTTTCAGCCAGTTTTCCACTAAGGCTGAGTGCAGCAGCATTAGCATTAGCGGCTAACCGCAAGTGCTAGCTGTTAGTAAGTGCCACTTGACGATGCTACACTGAGGAACTCTGAGTGTTTCAGTAAGTCAGGGCAATATTAGCTAATGGTTCGTCCCACATAGCTTGTTTTAACACTCTAAACACGCAGGTTACAGTCTGATATACTCGCCTCTGAATGGCGACAGAGCTATTGCTTAGTGCATTTAGTAGCTAATGCTAATACTGCTCCAGCTATGCTAGACAGGGTTAGCAGCAGGCTACAGGCCGATATTACTCACCTCAGAATGGCAAATGAGCTAGCAATTAGCACAGTTAGCAGCTAATGCAAATAATGCTCTTTACATCCTCACTGGTAAAATTCATACACTGATTGTAAGCGTGCCTTATAGTGTGAAAAATACAGTATGTGGCTTTTAGCAATATAACTATATTTATTAATATAATTAAAAGAAGATTATTGTGCCAAAAGACTTTCTATTTGCATTAATTTAACAAATTTAACTATCTTAGCAAATACTGTGTTACATATTTTAGTCTAATACATTGTGAATGAAGTCCTGGCTTCTATTACTGACTGTTTACAAACAATAACATTGTATCAATCAGTTATATACATAAATAAATACATGAATAAATAATGCATCTGAGCATTACAGGTAATATAAGAATTCCACATGAAGTACCATTCATCTGAACATGGATTTTGTTCATAAACCAAATGCATTTTAACGTACTCACAAAATGTGTGGGCACTATGTTTATGAATAGGCCCATAATTTAATATATCCAAAGTCAAGATGCATGGTCTACTTTCAGACTTAGCAAAACACTGGAGAACAAGCACTCAGCACAGAATTGCCTTATTTCCTGTATGTTTTATACAGACTTCTGATTGGACAAGCTTTACACATGGTCAGCAAAACCTCTAAAAATATATATCTGATTAATTCTAAAAACAAGATTTTACAAATGCAAACCGACATCTTGTCTAGTCCCTGCAGAGATTAACTGCCAATAGAACAGGACTTTCTGCAGCAGATACATATCAGTTGTATCTATTGGCACCATGGCTAATGCCTGGCATGATGGGATAATAGGGGTAAAAAGCCCCCCAGCACTGAGCTGGGGAGCAGTAAAACTGATAAAGCTCCATCCAGTACCTTTGGGATGTTTGGGAAAGTTAGGGATCACTGAAATGATAAGCTTGTTGCTGAATGCTGTGTAATTAAATGCTCCAAAAGTTTGTATAAAGCACTACTTGGACAGTAATGACAGTTACTCCAACAAAAGAAGGAACAACACAGGAAAAACAAATCAGAGAGATGGATGGATGCAATGAAAGGGTGGGCATTCTTGCCAAAAAACACCATACTATAATGATACATCCTCATACATACTATTTACATATGTATATCATTATACATGCTCCTTCTGACTGCAGAAAATACCATTGATCAAGACAAAATAAAAAATAAAAATACTATACATTAATATATATATATAATCATATAACAATGAAAATTTCCCTTATTTTTAAACCCAAAACTTGACATGTTTAATTTAGTCTAGCAAAAAAATGGATTTGTGGACAGACATAATATGAAAATCCTGCATTATTAAACATAACACAAGCACTGTACAGTGCAACCAAATCAACACTCTGCTACTGCACTAACTACATGGGATTACATTAATACAGTAGCATAACACTATTTAAGAGACTATGAGAGAGAGCGCAAAAAGAGCACAAAAGCAGAATAGAAGAAAACAGAGGCAAAAATGAAGCACATGCAAGCAACGGTGTTGAAAAGTTGCACATTGCATTAAAAGAAAGAGAACCTGCCTCATGCTGAAGAGGGGAGCACAAAGAAGAAGACTACAGAAAGAGAAAGGACAGGTGACAGCACATCAACAATACTCAGAAAGCTTAGAAAAGACCATAACAGACTAATAATGCCCAACCTGTAGAGAACAGCCAGAGAATTAGAGGTCATTAAATAATAATGCTACAGCTGGAAATTACATTATAATAAGAAACTAATCAGAAACCGTTCAGTTAATTTGTGAAAGATTAAATATTTAATGACTGTAGTGAAACATGGATGCTGTGGTTCTACTACACTCTAAACTCTGTTCTATAGAAATAAAGCTAAAATTGCATCATGTGAAATTCCTAATGCAGCAGAGACCAATGGCAGAGCTAGACTTGCCCTCTTCTGCTAGAGCAAGCATCTCAGACCGCATTTATTGAGTTCACAGTACAGCCTAAATGACTTCGAGCAAAGTGAATATTTTATTGGATACACAAATCAGGGTTCATACACTTTTTACCCAATAAATTTCCTTGACTTTCTATGACTTTTTCATGTTTTTAAGGCAATTTTTAATGAATATGCGATATTTAAAACATTAGTGCAGACAGGGACAATAAAAACAAAAATCAACTTAAACTATAATGATAAAAAAAATTATTCTTAAGCAATGTTGAACACACTCTTCAATAATAATAATATGTGTGTCAGACCCTGAGAGCTCCATTGTCTAGGGCTATATTACTGAACTAAGTCTGAGCTGATGTATTTGTTAGCTCAAAATAGCTTTTATCAGTCGATAAATGGAAACACACATATGTGAATAGCAAGTTTCCATGACTTTACCAAAACTTTGAGGGCTTTTTTTTACTTTTTTACAAAACTTATTCAGGCCTGGAAATTGCTATTTTTGAATTCAATGACTTTTCCAGGTTTTTCATGACTGTATGAATCATGACAGATTGTTCAGTAAGTATAATGTTTCAAGAGTAAAACGGAGGTTAATGTATTTTACTACAAAACAAGCTACATTTCGATCAAATGATTAATAAAGCTCAAATCTGCTTGTTCTGTTTGCTTCTAAGATGAAATAGCATCACAATATTAGCAAACATCAATAAATTTAGCGAGAGTGCACTCAGTTTAACTCCTCCTTCTTAAGTTCTAGCAGAATAATGTTTTTAAAAAACTGATTGTGCAAAAAAAAAGTGTCAGTTTTAGCGCATGGGAGACTAACTATTGGAATTAGACACTGGAGATGAAAAGAGATTAGATGATCTTAAAATATGATGAAAAATAGGTTGTTTTGTTTCTTCATTTTGAGAGACATTACACTGTCCATGCGTTCTACAGTCATTGCTCAGTATGAGCAAAGAGAGAGACAGAGAGAGAGAGAGAGAGAGAGAGAGAGAGAGAGAGAGAAAGATAGAGACTATAATACAGACAGATAAGATTAGAAAGCCTCCACTGTTCACTGTGCTCCACTGCTATCACAAGGTCATATGATGGTGATGTGTCATTTTACTCATAACTGTACAGAAAGAATAGACAGATCTAAATCAGTGATCTGAGTCACTTAAACCCAGCAGAGGCACAAGACTGTGTTTTCTTCCTCAGATATCCCTGAAGACTAAACACACTGAAAAACACATCAGTTTGACACATAGCATCACACCAGATAGAGTTATTTTTTAGTTATCACAGTAGAAATTTTACTTTTATTAATCTCAGATGGTTTTACCTTAACGTTGAGTGCCTCCCAGCTCTGTTGATGTTGTTCCCAACAATAGGAGATGGTAGATTGCTACCCCCATGAAGATCTTCAATAGAGCGACTCCAAGATTTAGACTTGTCCATGGCGTTATCTGCACCATTCTCAATACTGTCACCATCAAACCTACACACACACAAACACACACAAAAACACATACAGTTATAAAAAGTTACACTCATAGACACATGGGCTCGGTGGCCTAAAAACTGAACATTTTTTTACTGTTTAATGTATTTACAATTAATAAATATATTTTATAATTAAAAAATAGTCAGAAGTCACCCATGTCCACACAACTTTTAAAAAAAAATTCCATATAAAATTATATGAAGCAATGCCTTTTTCACAACTGTTTCCCAGTACAGTAAGTGAAACTGAATATTTTTTATTTCTTTTGATCCTAGAGACCCACCTCTATCTACAGTCTGTTATTGATACCACTAAAGTTCACTCAGCTGTAACAGCAGACATTTTGAAACCCGTGGCTGTGCCTTGGAATAGTGTGTTTTTCCCAGAAGTTAAAGAATGCTATACAAAACACCAAATCCTCCTCAAACTAGAAAGAAACCAAACATTATTTTGGTTTTGGTGATATTTCCCTTTTTCATGTTTTCTACATCATACAAACCACTTTACTTTAGGCTCTACTTTACTATTTCAGTAATTCATTTCAAAATATGAAAGTTATATATTATATAATGTATTATACACACAGTGATCTATTTTTAAGCATTTACTTTATTGCATTATATTATTGATTATTATGGCTTTCAGCCAATGAAAATCCAAAAAATAGTGTCTCAGAAAATTATATTATTATATAAGACCAATTGGTAATTTTTTGGCAGTGTGCCTCGTCCTGCTGGAAAATGAAATCCACATCTCCATAAAAGTTAATGATCATCAGTAAATTTTGCATTTAATTTGGAAATTAAGAGAGCAGAGTCTGGAGGAAGAGTGGAGAGACACACAGTCCAAGCTGCTTGAGGTCTAGTGTGAAGTTTCTACCAATCAGTGATGGTTTGGAGAGCCATGTCATCTGCTGGTGTTGGTCCACTGTGTTTTATTATCAAAAGTCAGTGCAGTTTTTTCCCGGAAAATCTAACAGCGCTTCCCTCTGCTGACGAGCTTTATGGAGATGTGGATTTCATTTTCCAGCAGGACTGGCACACTGCCAAAAGTACCAATTGGCCTTATATACTTCTCATGTTATGTAAACAGAATATTCAAAATTGACAGTAAGTTAATAACATAATTATTGTGACAGGCCTAGTTGTTGCGGTGTACAGTATATTTGTGAACGAGTAAAGATTCTACTAGTGGTCTAATAGGGGTTTTATTGAATGGGAAATACACAAAAGCAAATAGTGAAAGAAGAAGGGAATCTTTGAAGGGAACCAGTTTACAGACACACACACACACACACACACACACACACACAAGTGTATGGTTCTAACCCATGAACAAAGCAGAAGGCTGCTAGAACAATGTGAGCAGTGTAAATGGAGCCCATGCATTCCTCTTGTATACAAGTTCTTCCACAGTGGACACACACACACACACACACACACACACACCAGTGAAGCATATTTAGGCAGCAAATCATTTTCTCATCAGGCTGTAAACTGCTAGAGGCTCTAAATGGGGACCCTGTGACTGGGCCTGGATTGTATGAATAGGCTGCACACATTGCACAATATATATATACAATATACACTAACTCCTGATTCAGTCACAGAGAGCGATGAGACAACGTGCCAGCATATGAGGCAGAATGTGTGTGTGCATATGTGTGTGTATATGCACATGTCAAGCAGTTAGACAGAAAGGAGCCATTGTGAGTATTTTGTGTAGTGTACAAGCACTGGTGACTTACGTGACAGCGTACTGTGCGAACGAGAGATACTCCACCAGCACGTCCAAGCCTTTATTCTCCTCATTTAGAAACTCACGTACCCATCTGCACAGAGAAAACACAGAGACAAATGAGCCGCAAAGCACGTGACGGACACATTTCAGACACGTTTCCAAAGTTTGGTGTCTCCCACTGCTCAGAGGCTAAACACAGAAGTTATGAAATATGGAATACGGCCCCAAAAGTCTTTAAAAAAAGGAAAGAAAGCAACAGCAGCTTTTCAGAGTTCAGGGACTCAGACAGCAAGGATTTGGAGATTTTGTTTTTCCTTCTATATTCAGAGACTCGTTCTCCTCCCCGTCATTCTCTGGGAGGAATAATGATGAACAGACAGAGAGGCACTTCAAAGCTAGCTATGCCAACAGCATCTCAGACTACGGCTGCAGCAGCATGCACAGATTTACACATACACACACAAACACACACACACATGCACACACACACACTCAGTGCGAGGTGCGAGCTTTCATCTGGAAGCAGGGCACCAGAAATGATCAAAAGCCATTTTCACCTGTTCTCCCCAGTGCAGAAGTGGGCCACTGTCTGAGCACTTCATTGCTTTGATTTGAACTCTAAATGAAAAGAACTTCCTCTCTCACCACACGTCTCCTTTTCTTTGCTACCTTAAATCACTCTCCACTCCCACAGCTTGAGGAGCAGATTGGCTCTGCATATCTATATAGCAGTATGTCAGTGCAGACTGGTGTTATGAGTAATCCATAATAGATTAAAGTCATTTTTTTTGCAGAGAACGTTACTTGTTGCTGATCTTAGATCATTTTTTATGTTGCTGTGAGGCTGTCCTAAGGTAGGAAACTATATATTTACCTTAAATATAGTCAAATAACGAGAGATCAGTACATGGAAGTGATAAACTATGAAGCTCGAACACTGTTGTATCTTCATCAAAGAGAAAATACTGTTTATCCAAAAGAGAGCTAAAAAAACGGGCCAACTGCACAGTCCAAAATCCTCCTTTTTGAGGCAAAATGCTATGGCTAGGCTAGGCTAAAAAAGTTAAAAGCTAATACTGGGCTAACAGGAGATGAGTGAAGGGCAGACTGAAGGAGGCACTGTTGCCGTTTGCTGCAAGGGAGCCATTGAAGCGAGTGGATGCTAGGCCATAAACTAACCCTCCGGATTTACTAAACACTGAGGAAAAAAATGAGAGTAATATGATGTTGGGCGCATCCCAATTGTGTAATAATGAATTAATAATAGTAACTAGTGCTGGGAAGTATACCGATTCATATGGTATACCAGAGGGGGAACTAGAACCGGTATGCATTTCTCTCATACCACCATACCACTAGAGGCGCTGTGGGGTCAAACGCTGTGTGTGGTAAACAACAGGAATGTAGCGCAGATTCTAGTTACAATGCTAGCTATGCTATTTTATGTGGCTGTCACAAGTGATGTAAACCAGCCAATAAAAGCAGAGCTTGTCATTTCCCCCCCACTAGCCTGCTGTAAAAGCAAACAGTTTTGTTCCAAGGCAAAATAACAGGGTTGTAAATAGGTTTGAATAAATATCTGCATCTGAAAAAATGAACTAGCTTGGTTCTATTTGCTTCCACTGTACTTCCATGTGACTAGTGAACATGCTAATACACCATTATCTCATCTAGATGAGATTCCTACTATTAAGTACCGTATCGTTCCTCTATGAGGCAAACTAAAAACCCTTTAACTTTCCCAAAAATTGTCAGTGTGCCTTATGTATGAATTTTACCAGTCAGGTTGTAAGGAGCAGTAAAGCCACTCTGCTGAAGTGCAGCATTATACAAGAGTTCCGGTGAGTATTAGCATTAGCTGCTATCTACAGCACTAGCTCTTTTATCGTTAAGAGGTGAGTATTATCTGACTGTAGTCTGCGTGTTTACCGTGTTAAAACAAACTATGTCGGACAAACCGCTAACTGATAGCGCCCTGCGTTACTGGATAGCGCTGATGCTGCTAACCGGTGCTTGCGCTGCCTCTAAAAGGGGCTAGCACTGCTGCTAACCAGGGCTAGTGCTGCTGCCAAAGAGGGTAAGCACGGCTGCTAAATGATGCTAGCACTACTGCCAAATGTTTTCAGGAGAGAAATCTGGGTAGATTAAAATCCAGCGCTTGTTTGACTTTTAAAGAAAATGTTTTAAGAATTAGATATGTTTACTTTGGCGACATTAAAAAGGAAACATGGAAACACCCTTGTTCCTTACTATTGTCACAAAAAATGTGCATTATAATCCAGTGCACGTTGTGTATGAAAATACACCAAAAATAGTCACTCATTGATAGTACGCCTCTTAATAGGGTGCGCCTTATAGTCCGTAAAATACTTATGCTTCTGTTTAATAGCATAATGTTGCTACAACAACGGGTGGTAATAACCCCTGTAATCTAAGCTATGTGTTGTTATGCAGCATCTTTCTAATCTGCTTTTTACTTATTAAAAGAAATACTTGTGGTGTCCATATAATAAAGTTAAAACCACAAAACAGAAAAAGAAAAAAAACAGGGAGTGCCTTTGTGTGTGTGTATAGCTGGAACCACAGGACTTCCTGCTTTCCTGCAGATGTGTGACGTCACATCAGTTTTTCCACTTCCATCAGTTTTTCCACTTCCTACCAATCTCTGCTTCCAGCCGGCACTGGAGCTTGTTATGACAGTCCCTCCTTATCAAATGTTCTCAGCTGATCCCTCATTCTTTTTCACTCTTAGCCTCAGTGTCACAAAGCATTTCATAAACTGCAGAGAGCTTTCAATGTGGAACAAAAGACTAGGGGTCTAATGATCAAATGCATTAAAGTTTTTTTACATTTAACCTTTCATACAATATATGGACATGATCTACATATATGTTTTCTGACCTCAATATAGAGGACTGGGCGATAAAGTAAAAATATTTTATTATGACATTTAACAACCCTTTTTTCAATACACAAAATTGAGTGCAGTACATATGATTTCAGAAAAATCATCAGGAATGACATAGGCTTAAAAACTACACTTTAAGCACTTTCCCAAACTGAGCACAGTGACCAAATATGCATATAAATAAATGTACAGTTGTGAAAAATATTTCACACGTCTACTCTATAATTGTAATTGAAAAACAGCAGGACCAGTGAGTTTTTGGCTTTCTCTGTCACATGACATCACGTTCAGTAGCTCCTCCATTTCCACTCATTGTTGTGTTTACATGGATCTCCGTGGAAACATGCGCCCAAAGTGTAATTACAGTGTGTGGCAGTGGACAAATTTCTGTTTTATTAAACGCAAGGTGATGAAACTCAGAGATGTGAGTGAGGGTGGGAATAAAAGTAACAGAGGACCACAGAGTTTGGCGAAAAACAGTAGATAATTCAGCCTGTAATTTTCTTAGAGGATGTCTGAGAAAAACACGTACATGATCATTCCAGACGGGAATAAAATCACAGAGGACCCCCCCATTGAAGAGAAAATTACTCCAAGATCCCCTGAGAAACTAATCCTGTCCAGATAGGGCTTAAGTAAATACAATAGTCAGTATTGAAATCAGCAAAAAATAAAAAGGTAATGTCCATATATTTTATGATAAGTCAATAAAGCAATTATTGTAGCAGGCCTAATCATAACACCTGGTTTTACTAGGCTATGCCAGCTCTTTTTTCTATCTGACCACTACTTTGCCCCCTTAGGTCTATTGTTCCTCCCTGTTAGCATCAACATTATTATCCTAGGGTACTACAACTTCCTTTTCCACATGCACTCATGCTAACAGATTATGCTATTATTAGGTTTACAGTTGCTGCTATGGCTTCTTTTGCTTAATGGCCTGGTCATCAACTGACTACAAATGTGGGGCGCTGTAATCTAGCCAGATCATGAGTTGGCTACAAATTTAGCTGTAGTCTTAACTAAATCCAGTTAGAGACAGATCTACAATAGACATGAGGAGAAGTCTGCTAATGCGTAGTTAACCTTTGATTCTCAGGATTCTCACTGCCAGATCTAAGTCTTGCACATTAAATCTAGTGGTAGTGGTGCTAAATGTAAGTGAGCCTTGTGGAGCTGTGGCTGGACCCACCTAGATGCCACATTTGGAAGCTAAATTGCTACCTTCTGGCTTTATCAGTAGGTGCTACATATAACTACGCTTATATATATATCTATGAAGGGGCCTTGCACAGGACAGACCTCCCACATACTAAACTACACTCATACTGTTTGTCATGTTCAGTTATGACTGTATTTGTATTTGTATTTGTATACGCGACACATATGTATGTTAACCTAAACGAAGGTGGTCATATGTACTAATATGCCTAAAATTACAAAAAACTAAATAAGTAATGCATGTAGTTTGTCTACAGCAGGGGTGTCCAAACTTTCTTTTTTGGGGGCCAGAAGGAGAAATATATTTTAAATCATGGGCCACACTCTGTAATAAAACAAATAATGAAATATACAACTTAATTTCCTGATTATTTCATTTACATACCATTTTACTTGACTTACTATCTTTATCTTTGACAGTGTTGTGTAAACTAAGATTTTTCAAATTGATGTTTAATTTCATGATGTCTCTTAATATTAAACTCCTTAATTACGGCAACTCTTTGACTCTTTGACAGACTCTTTGGCCCGTTTTTCTGCGCTAGAAATGCGCACCCTCTCCGCTTTTAGACTCTTTGGCCCGTTTTTCTGCGCTTTGAAATGCGCACCCTCTCCGCTTTTAGACTCTTTGGCCCGTTTTTCTGCGCTTTGAAATGCGCACCCTCTCCGCTTTTAGACTCTTTGGCCCGTTTTTCTGAGCTTTGAAATGCGCACCCTCTCCGCTTTTAGACTCTTTGGCCCGTTTTTCTGAGCTTTGAAATGCGCACCCTCTCCGCTTTTAGACTCTTTGGCCCGTTTTTCTGCGCTTTGAAATGCACACCCTCTCCGCTTTTAGACTCTTTGGCCTGTTTTTCTGCGCTAGAAATGCGCACCCTCTCCGCTTTTAGACTCTTTGGCCCGTTTTTCTGCGCTAGAAATGCGCACCCTCTCTGCTTTTAGACCCTTTTCCCTGTTTCTGACACCTAGCGTTCAAACTTTGAATCTCACTTTATAAAAACCTGCTTAACAGCGGGCCAACTTTTACTCTATTTCTAAAATACCTCGCGGGCCGCTCCAAAAAAGGAAACGGGCTGCAAATGGCCCGCGGGCTGTAGTTTGGACACCCCTGGTCTACAGGGTTAATAATCTTAATAACTCAAACATTGTAACACACACACACAAACAATCCAAACCACTCACCCAATATGGTTGGTCCTTAATGAAATTTCCAGCTCTCTCAGGACTTGGGTGGACTCCTGCACCCTCCGTCGGAATTTCTGCACACAGGATAAAAGAAGGGAATGTGAAAATGGAGGGATGGAAATGAGGGAACACAGGAATGAAAGCTTCACCACAGTTCTCCTGTGGTTTGGGGCTTCTAAATCAGAGGTGTGTCACTAGTGACGTACGGCCAAGCTCACAGAAGCATGATCTCACTCCATCTCAGATGAAGGAAAATAAACAGCGCAGGGATATGGAGGGATATATATCACAGTGTGTATGTGCTGTGGTAAAACCAACACGTCTTTTAAGAAAGTTCCTCATCGCCTGCAGAAAATCATAGTTCCACTCGGTTGGCAAGTTTGTTACCACCATGACTGACTACACTGCTTCAGAACAGTGCTGAACAGAAGGAAAAACAAACCGTCAAGCTTATTTAACAGCCTGATTCATGCTCTCTGAGGTTGAATAAATGGAAATAAATGAAAAACCATACTGTACATACCTTAACACTGCTGAATAATTAAGCAATAATACATGAGAGGGAGTGCTATAAAATGTAAATTGACCACAGCACAGAGGTGCCAATATTGCACGTTATAGCACAAACCTCGAGCGTTTTATCGCAATTATAGTTCCATCAAAACTCTGCAAGTTAAAATAGTTCCATTGCTGTTCTGTTTGTAGCTGCGCTGTTTGGCTTGTAAGTGCTGCATTGTTGCTAGGTTACCTGTATGTGGTAGAGCAATACATGGAGAGCTTCGGTTAAAGTGCATTAAAACACCTGTCAGCCAATCACATTGCTAATCACACACCACTTCAGGAGGACACTGATAGCACTTTTCCACCAAAAGATCTCTGGTTCTTGAACCAGTTCGTTCAGCGAACCAGTCTTTGTTTACACTAGTTTTAGTGGAACAGTTGAAAAGTCACATCACACGTCATCAACAGAGGGCGCTGCACAGCAGCAGTGCTTCTGTACAAACAGACACGCCCACAGATGTTACGGTTTGCGCTGAAGAACCAAGAACCATGTTAATGTCACTGAATAGCCAACAGCAGATTAAAGAGATTTAAAGAGCCCACTATATACAGAATAACAGGGTGTTTTGTTCTAAAGTAAAATAATATTATCTAGCGGTTCGTCCCACATAGCTTGTTTTAACACAATAAACGTGCAGGCTACAGAGGGATGATAATCACCTCTTAACAGCGAAAGAGCTAGCGTGCTTAGAGGGTAATGCTAATGCTGCTCCAGCAGTGCTAGCTGGGGTTAGCAACAGGCTACAGGCCAATAATAGTCACCTTTGACATCAAAAGAGCTAATGTTAATGCTATTATTGTTCCATTCTTGAGTCTAGAGTGTTATGTTTGGTTAGGCTATGCTACTGACTACTTTGAGCCATGTAAATGCCACTGAAAAGCCAATAGCAGATTTTTAAAAGAGCCCACCCTATACGGAATAACTGGGGGTTTCGTTCTGAAGTAAAATAGTGCAAATAGGCTTGCAAAACGTAGTATTTCTTCCTAAAAAAAATTCATACACTGACTCTACTAATACTGTAATAACTGTATTTTTGTGTAGCTTTTCAACATTTAAAAATATTATTATTATTATTATTATTTTTTTTTTTTTTTTACATATTCAGCTGTACATCGAAAGAGCTTTTTTTTCGGACACATAATTTTGGTTGCCAAATATTTGGTGCATTCCTTGTAACAACATACAGAAGCCAAACAGAGGAGTGACTCTCTGTCTCAACAATTAATCCATTACAAAACTGGCTGAAGAACTGTAAACAGACGTTAATTAAATGTGTTGGGTGGGTGAGCAGTGCTATTGGTGGCTGCTGTTGTTCAGAGGCTTGCGTAATCCTATCATCGTGTTAAAGTGGAGGTCCGTTTTCTCAGAGCCGCCCAGCTCCCGGGCTAAACTGTGGACCCATTCTTGTCCTATGTGCTGTTTCCCTGGTTACGGTCCCTATGTGCGAGCCCTGTGACCCAATCTCGTGTCAGGTGAAATGCATGTGAGCAAACTCCGCCAACACAACACGCCACGCAGGAGGGGCTGAAGGGGCTCGATCCGCCGACACAGAGCTGAGCCGAAGCCACATAAACAGCTGCTTCTGGACGACGCGCTAGCGGTACTGGAGCCGGAGCCGGAGAATGAGTGACAGCCCAGGCATGAATATTCAATCACTGATTCAAAGGAAGCGAAAGGTTGACGTCAATGAGCGAAATCATTGCATCAGTAGGTGAGACAGACAGTCTGTATCAGATCCACATGAGAGTAATTAAGTCCAGCTGGAGCGCTGAAAATGAAAGCATGGAAAAACAGATATACACACAGATATGAGAGAGAGTGAGATATTTAACAAACAGTTCTGAGGAAAAGAGGAGAGGCTGGGAGGATATGCGAGAGTGTACGCGCTTCATTACAAAGCAGTCAGCTCTGCTGTTTTCCCGCGTGGGTGGGTTTGGCCCATGTGGAGATGAGAAGCTGAGTGCTTTCAGAGGGGAGGAGCACACCGCAAGTGGGTGCATATGGTGGGAAAGCTGCTAATAAAACGAACAGCATCATTAGCACTTCATACATACAGAAACAATACAGGTTGTTTTTGGAAATGCTTCCAATTACCATCTGATTCTTCAGCTTGGCCTATTTGATGGTTCACTGATCCTTCAGTAAGCACCAGGCACCAGCTGATATGAACAGCCTGTAGCCAAATTATAGCTAAAATTCTGATGATAAAATCCGTTGATATGATCCTATCAGTTGATAGGATAACAGTGCTTTAGTGACAAAGGTGATTGTCAATTCTCCAACGTTATTCTTCTGAAACACAGTTCTAAAAAGAGACTATGAGCAAGATTTTTTTTTTTTTTTTTGCTCTTTGTCTCCTTTTAAAATTTTGGATTGTACTCCACTTTCATTTTCACACTATAAGACGCGCTTAAAATCCTTTAATTTTCCCAAAAAATCATCAGTAAGCCTTATAATCCAATGCACCTTATGTATGAATTTTGACAGTCAGGCTAAAAGGAGCAGTAAGGCCACTCCGCTGAAGTACAGCGTTATAAATGAGTTTCTGTTTAGTTCTCCAGCACAGAGGCTGGACTAGCATTAGCATTAGCCGCTAAATGCTAGCTCTTTTGTCGTACAGAGGAGAGTATTATCGGTGTGTAGCTTGCTGCTAACCCCTGCTTGCACTGTGGAGCAGTATTAGCATTAGTCGCTTAGCACGCTAAGCACTAGATCTTTTGCTGTTCAGTTGTCAGTATTATCGGTGCTGTTAACCACTGCTACAAGAGCTAGAGCTGTATTAGCATTACCCGCTAACCACGCTAAGCACTAATGCTAATGTTCCAACCTTAGTGCTGGAGAAATTCAGGAATTTAAGCTTACTGTACATAAACAGAAGCGCTTTACTCACCTAAATAAACAGTTTTTTAGGAGATTAACATCCAGCACTCGTTTGACTTCGAAAGAATTACAGATTCATTTATTTAACTTAGCTTTACTTAACTTAGTTAACTACCCCCCAGCCCGCAGTAGCGAGACCTGCTGAATTATGTATGAAAATAGACCAGAAAATAGACGTTGATTGATAGTGCGCCTTATAGTGTGAAAAATACGATAAATATAAATTACCCCCTAGACCTACACATCTGAAACAGACCTGCAAAATAGTGGAAAATGGGATATTTTGTTCTGTGATATATAATGCAATAATAATTTTAAAAATCTCCACAATCTCTAATAAATTAATGTGTATAATGTAAATTCATGTGTATAGTTTAATTTTGCAGATCCTCTGATGTGACTATTTTGTTTGCGTATATTTCAATGGCAATGCAGGAACCAAATATTGTGCAGCCCTAGGCTGAAGTGAACAAAAGATACTGACTAACACAGTAAGTCAGTATTTTACACTGTGTATTTTACACTGTGTATTTTTAACACAGTATTTTACACAAATATTACTCGGGTTACGCAAAGTTATGCTGTTTTTAAAAGCAATAGCAACATTCCTACTACTGCAGGAAAGCCTTTGCAGCTACTGCAATGACTATGGCAACAAAATGAATGTCATTCTTCCTATTAGAAGTCAAAATGACTTGCATAATGTTCTTTTCAAATCACACAATTGCTACTAATTTATTTTTGTGGTTTAGTTTAGTGAGATGAATAAATAAGACACTGGAGTGTGTTCTGTACATGATTCTAGAGTAAAGCTGCAGTGTGGGTGTGTGCAGTGTCACCACATCCTATTTACTGGGAATTTCAGGGCACATATGAACACCCACATTCCAGTATATGGATGACACAGTGCTTGAAATTGACTGGTACAAGAGACCCAGTAACATCTGGTTTTCAAGTGTGAAAAGGGACTTTGGGGTCAAGCAGGGGGAGATTTATGCTGGAATCTCCAGTAGCAAATGGTCCACATTTGGTTCCACAATGTTAGTTAAATATTTTCTGAGCATTACACATAACATTCTTAGAACTTTCAATCTATCAATTTCTCTGGATGTTCTTAAAAACGTGTTTATTTAATATTTTAAATATCGCTGTAACGTCACTTGTGACATAGTTTTAATTTTGGGTTTACGAAAATGTTACTTTAAATGTTTTATGTTACAGTAGTATATGTCTAGCTAAAAACATTATGTGAAAAACATGTTAATAACATTGTGATGCAAACCATTATTAAATCACATGTTTTCAGAACTTTATAATGTTATTATATGTATGTATGTATATGTATATATGTATATATTATTGGTAGTGTGCAAGGGAGTGATTTGTAATCTCATTTTACATGTGTATAATGACAATAAAGGCATTCTATTCTATTCTATTCTATTCTATTCTATAAACCTTATTCCTGAAACAGGAACAGGTTACAGACTAACCTTCCAGGAATCTTTTAGAAACATTGCTAAACATTCTTAGAAAGTTGTGTAATTGTTGGAAATATAGTAAGTTCTAATTATTATAAGGAAAAACACTTGTGTGTGAAAAGTTATGCTACAAAAAAATAAAAACTAAACGTTGCAAATATGTGTGTATAAAGAAATACAGGCTCTTCACTTTTTCCTAAGCATTCCCAGCTGTGTGTGTATGTGAGAGAGAAAGAGAGTAAAAGAAAAAGAGAGAGAGAGAGAGAGGGAGAGAAAAAGGGACAGAGAGTAAAAGAGAGAGAGAGAGAGAAAGGGAGAGAGAGAGAGCGAGAGAGAGAAGGGGAAAGAGAAAGAGGCGGGGTCTCTGGAGGGGTCATCCTGGATACTGGAAACAAATCAATGGCTCAGACATTCTTCAGGACCTTCTGGAATCGGCTTCTTCCTGCTAGTAGCTGATTGGCTTAGGGGCCCGTGTGGAATGTATCCTATGCAAAGCCGGGAGAAGGCCCTGTGCAGCTCTCCAAGCTCAGCTTTACACAAAGTACTGATTGTTCAGCTGGGAAGAAAAGGGGCTGAGCAAGAAAGTAAAACCATAACTCTCTAACTCTCTCCCTCTCCGTTCTGCTCTCTTTTTTCATCGTGTGGATAGGGCTGGGCAATTAATCAGAAATTAATCAAAACTGACATCGGAACAGACGTCTTACGTAGTCAAAATAACTTAAAAAAAAGTTTGTTAATACTTTTTTAATATGTTCTGTTATTGTGTACTTTCCTTGCAGTGTATGTTCACGTACTTTCCCCTTCATAATACACACACTGCTGCACGTGGAGTCACATGACTCCACCCCATTAAGTCCACAACATGCAAGCAACATGGAGGAACTCAAACAATGAGCCAACTGAAGAATTTGTGTAGCTGGTGCCAGAGGAAAACACTTCAGTGAGTCTGTTTAAAATTGATCTGTTTATCAAAATTGATCAATTGAAATTGAAAAACCCTAGTAGTAAATTACCCTATCACATGTAAATGCACACTCAGTAAAGACAGTAGGCATCAGCTGGTGATTTGGTCAAGTGCTGCACGATATTGGACAAAAATGACATTGCAATATTTTTTGACTGTGCAATATAAACTGCGATATTACAAAAACTAAATCAGGATTCCAGATTATCAGATTATCAGAAATCAGTGTGAAAATGCCTCATGATTAGTGCTGTGCGATATGTCGATAAATATCGTGGGGACGATAGAGAAGTGTCTATCGTCCCTATCGTTTCTACAGTAATTTCATCAATTATTTATGCAAATATATAGAGTAGGCTACAATGAAATGTATTGGCGTGGTCACTTTGCATAAACTCAGTTTATATAAGTGATAATAAAGTAATCTGTATAATGTGGTTTTAATGTGGTTTTGTGACATGGCGCTGCTTTACGTTATTCGACGGACACGTGCGGACACGCCGGTTTGCGACATACTTTACGTTATTAAACTCATGAGAGCTGAACAATGGAGACGCATTGTTCTTTTGAAAAAATCGACTACTGCATCTACCTCATCTGTTTTCATTTGATACATATATTGCTGCAATAAAAGGTAGTAGTTCTCATTTGTGAAAGTTTGGTTTAATGTCACTTTGAAATAAAGTTGGAAAAAAGTAAGCAATAATATTATTTTGTGATATTTTTTGAAGAACCACTGAAAACATACTCAAATGTGGTATATCATGATCTATATCGTTATCGTGATATAAAAAAATCCATATCGTGATATATGATTTTTCTCATATCGCCCAGCACTACTCATGATATAAATAATGCATTTGGTGTTTTAGGGCGTTTTCACATCTATAGTTGGTTTCTATGGTCTGAATCAGTTAATGAGTTCTTTACTTGGAGCTCTGTTTGTTTTCAGCCACAAACATGAATGCACTAAAATGCGCACCAATAAACCACGCAGGAGCAAGAAAGTAAATATAGCGAGAATATTCTGTGTTCCAGTGTGTATATCTGTGCAGTGTGAAGTTGCTTTAACACTTAATGCTGAAAATTTGCTGCTGTGCTTTCAAACACAGTGTTTATGTAATGGGATGTGCAGCGCAGTCAAAGGGAGAGGCGTGGATGTAAGCAGTGAACACAGCACAGACTGCGCGTGTAAACAGCATGGAACAGAGACAGTGTTAGTTCATAGCTGTGGTAATAGTATTATCTAGCTTATATATCAGATTAAACTGTGCCTTATCAGCAGTTTAGCTCAAATAAAAGGAGAAATTTGCTAGCTGGGTCGGATTGAGATTGGATCACGTTCTCAAAACAAGCGAACCACTCCAGAGTTCGTTTGGGACCAGACAGAGACCACCTCCACTAGCAGGTCTCGGTCCTGTTGTTTTAATGCGCACTCGAGTGTGATTACTGTTTTCACATGTGCTCATTCGAATCACACTAACATAAAGCTGGGCGATTAATCGATTTTATAGAATAATTCGAATTTACACTTAAGGACGATGTGTTTTTATGAAAATCGGCTTTATCAGAGTTTTAATTTCCACCACCGACGCTCCCCAGTGGGCTCCCGTAGTTCAGAGTGAGCGTAGCCCCTTCCTCCCGGGCTAACCCCACGCCCCCCCTCCTTCTCCTGTTCGCTCTTACCTAACGGTACAAACGAACCAGAGTCTGTTTTAACCAGACCAAATAGTGCTGGTATGAAAACGCCCTTAAAGATTATAGTAAAATAAGTATATATTTTTTTAGATATCTGCCTCTGGTAGGTGTGTCCTACCAATGAACCACCATCTGCCACACATCTTAACATGTAAACTAATAATAAAAAACTGATAGAATGTTTTTCAGAATCGATATAGTGTTGGAAAAACAAAATATATTGATATGTTCTTATACCTCCAACTAAAAACAAATAGTGTGTATTGATATTATATATCTACTGTTTCATTGTTTTAAAGAGTTTGCATATCTCCTGATATGATCTGATAGGATCTTCATTCTGCACTGCACAGTCTGTTGTTCTGTTCCTTATTGGCTATTCCTTTCAGCACTTTTGCCACTTTACCTCCCCTTTTTTCTTACTCCTTTCCTTCCTGTTCCCTTTCTTTCCGTTTCTTTCTCTCTCACTCTCTCTTCTGGCCTTGGGAAGGGCCATGAAATCTCCAGTCAGAGTGTGTAATACCCAGGAGGAGGGGTTTGTGTACGAGGCAGCTGGGTGTTCTCTCAGAACTTTGTATTTACTACAGCCAAAATGTAATGGCTCTTTTACACTGAGAGAGAAAACAAACCTCAAAATGAAAGAGTAATGTTAAGAAGAGCTGTATACCACATCATGACAGACTGCTTTAATAAGAGCAGGGGTAGAGTGTAGCTTAGAGGATCGTGTTAGATAAACAGCCTCCAGCACATGGTACTAAATCCTGTAGTCATGACAGCGTTAAGTGTTAACAGCCCTGGAGTTAACCCTTCCTCGTGTTTCTGCTCAGCCTCGGTTTTACGTGAGAAACAAAGCCATTATTTGCCTCTTAACTACTAAACTCTATTTCAGAAACTTCTTTAAACACTTCAGCTTCCGGTCCTTTTCTTGTTATCGCACCTTTTTAAAGTCTTGTGAGATTTTTAGACCCTAACTACCTTTCTTCCCTGCTTTTTCCAGGTCTTCTGATTTTGTTTCTCATTTTATTCAATATTCTCTCACCACCCATTATTACTGGTTATGTTTTTAAAATGAAAAAAAAAAACATAAAATTATTTTTTGCTCTGGTTTTGGCCTAAGGTATTTTCTACGAAGAAAAACACAGATGAAAAAAGACTAAAACAAACTCACACACTAGTTTCTCTGCATCTGAATGTAAAAGTTTTTTTTTTTTAA
This sequence comes from Astyanax mexicanus, assembly GCF_023375975.1. Lineage (NCBI taxonomy): Eukaryota > Metazoa > Chordata > Actinopteri > Characiformes > Acestrorhamphidae > Astyanax > Astyanax mexicanus. Next base: position 29,900,558 of record NC_064418.1, read on the forward strand.
TTTACAAACCCAACACCAAAACGATGGCAACGATTTTAAAACCTCATTAGACCCACAATTTATTCAGAGTTAATTCATTAAACATATTAACACAAAATAATTAACACAAACAGCTCAAAAAAATAAAGAGACCACTTAAAAATGATGAGTTTCTTTGATTTTACCAAATTAAAAACCTCTGGAATATAATCAAGAGGAAGATGGATGATCACAAGCCATCAAATCAAGCTGAACTGCTTGAATTGTTGCACCAGGAGTGGCATAAAGTTCTTAAAAAGCAGTGTGTAAGACTGGTGGAGGAGAACATGCCAAGATGCATAAAAACTGTAAATAAAAAACATTTTTTCCCACAAAATATTGATTTCTGAACTTTTAAAACTTTATGAATATGAACTTGTTTTCTTTGCATTATTTGATGTCTGAAAGCTCTGCATCTTTTTTGTTATTTCAGCCATTTCTCATTTTCTGCAAATAAATGCTCTAAATGACAATATTTTTTAGGGGAATTTGGGAGAAATGTTGTCCGTAGTTTATAGAATAAAACAACAATGTTCATTTTACTCAAACATATACCTATAAATAGCAAAATCAGATCAGAGAAACTGATTCAGAAACTGAACTGTGGGTCAGATGTGCAATCAGATGTTCAAATCATTGTATTCTGTTTTTATACATGTTTAATTTATATTTTTCATTGCATCCTAACATTTTCGGATTTGAGGTTTTATAATACGATTACAGAAGATCTGACCAGGGCAAGAGGCCATTCTCTCCATATACAGAGACATTACAGTGTGCGTGTTCCTGTCCTCCTGTCGTTGTTGTTTGGTTCAAGATCAAGTTATCTGGAGCCATGCTGTGCGCCTGCTGTCTGTGTGTCTCCGCTAACTTGTTTATCTCAGCCAGGCCCATCCCTCAGACACTATCCTGGCAAATCACCAACAAGTTGGATGAGATTCTCCAAAACAGCCGAGCCCCGGAGCCCTGGAGATACTCTGAGGTCAGGGTCTTACTCTGGGGTGTGACAGCGCTGAAAGGAAGGACATGAAGTTCCACAGCAAATCACAACTTACCTTCCTGGTGACTGCAGGGTCCAGATAACTCTTCAACTTCTGGATGTATGTGTGAGGAGGGTTCTTAACTTGGAATCGTTCCTAAGAGAGGAAGACAGTATTACTATGTGTACACGCAGAAACTGTGTTGGTTTAATTTTTCAGTTTGGTTTAACCAGCAGATAAGAAATACTTCTCTTTTATCTTAATCATTTTTCTGTTACAGAAAAACAAGTATAGGTAAAGGCTTCTCTAATACAGAGTATACAGTCATGTTCAATAGAAAAATAAATAAAGAACAACATTATGAATATATACTTTCTGCAGAACATGTCACAGGTATTTTTTCAAAACCTCATTCGTTTTTGTTATTTAAAATTGAGATTAAACCCGGAGTATCAAATATGGTCATAGCGATACCTACAAAATAATGCAATTTCAATCGTCTGTGGTTCCTGTCTGGCAAAAACTTTGCATCTCCAAAAGGGCAATACTTAATATTTTACATTACATTTTGAAACAATGTTAAAGACGACAACTGTGGTGTGAACACTAGGGGTGGGAATCACAGGGTATCTCACAATACGATATTCTCACAATACATTTCTCACAATAAGAATGATATTGAATATATATTCTATATGATGCTTCTCTGCTTCTGTGTGAATAAATAAGCAAACACCAGGAATAATGGATTTATTGGTGTCAGTTTTAAAAAATGTATTATCCAATATAACCAATATGAAACAACGTACACTGAAGTGCATAGTTTAGCTTGCTCATGTTCCTATTAATATTCGAGTGTTGCAAAACAGCCGCCATAAACTGTCTAAGAACAGTTTCGTTGGTAGAAATATATAATATTGGTATTTGAATCCACGTATTGATAACAAATCACAAATGAAATCGATACAATATATCGCTGTAATGCAATATTTGGACCCAATCCTAGTGAACATTGGCAAGGTTTTTGAGTGACAGCAACAATATAGGGTGAATTAACTAGGACAATTATTGCAACTTTTTTTTTATTTTATTTCTAATTTTCTCCCATTTTTCTCCCTAATTTAGATAGTATCAGCTGTATGTCTCCCATCACTAGTGATGCCTCAATACAAGGAGGGTGAAGACTAGCACATTGGAGACTAGGCATTGATGCAGCATTGCCGAGTAGCATCACAGCGCTCAGAGGAAAGCGTGACGACTCGGTTCTGATAGAAGCCTTGTGCTGAGTGACATCACCCTTTGGAGTGATGTGGGGAGAGAGCGCCATCTACCCACCCAGAGAGAGCAAGGCCGATTGTGCTCTCTCAGGGCTCTGGCAGCTGATGGCAAGCTGCATGACCTGGATTCAAACCAGTGGTTGCCCGATCAAAGTGCCAGCACTTCGGACTGCTGGACTACTCAGCGTGCTCTAAATAGAAAGCAAATGATCCATTTCTATAATAATGAAGTTGATTTTGTGGTTTCACAGCTAGGGCTCAGCACAAAAAAAACATCTGTTTTCCTTTAAAGCAAGAAATTAGACCTTATATGGAAGACGTGTCCTATTTTATCTTATATAACAGTCATCCTCAATTTACTAACACAATTGCTCTTGCTTCTTAACTTCTATATATGGGACTATAAAGAAAAAAATCAATATAAAATTACCGTTGTTACTATAAGGAGCACTGGATTATAAGGTACATTATCACTGAACATCTATTTTTTGGTCTCTTTTTATACATAAGGTGCACTGGATTATAAGGCACATTTTATGCGACACCACTATTTAGTAACTACTAGCAGGAACAAGGGTGTCGCCATGTTTTCAAAATTCAGCAGGTCTGGCCGCTGGGTGACGAGACCTGAAAAGCTAAACTGAGCTAAGTAAACAAAACTGTAAAAAAAAAAAAAAACAAGGCAAACAATTCAAAAGAGCACTGGATGTTCATCTACACATATTTCTCTCCTGGGTGAGTAAAGCGCTTCTGTTTATTTACAGTCTGCTTAGATTTACAGACTTCCACTAAAGCTGGAGCAATAGAATTAGCATTAGCATTAGTGGCTAATCGCTAGCTACACTTAGGAACCCTGAGTGTTCTGGTAAGCCAGGACAATATTAGCTAGCGGTTTGTCCCATGTAGCTTGTTTTAACACTGTAAATGTTACAGTCCGATATACTCGCATCTGAACAGCAAAAGAGCTAGCACTGTAGTTAGTAGCTAATGCTAATTCTGCTCCAGCCGTGCTATCCGGGGTTAGCAGCAAATGCTAATACTGCTGGAGAACTAAACTCTGTTATAACGCTGTAATTCAGCTCTTTACAACCTTTTTGTAAGGGAAAATTAAATGATTTTAGGTGAGCTTATAGTGCGAAAAATACAGTTAAAGTTTAGTTTACTCTAACATCTAACCTAATACCTCATCATTCATCATAAACAGTAAAAACACACCAATGAATATGCTCTAAGATAAGTGTGGCTTCTTCCTTTATTCACTAAAACAGTGTAGCGCACAGCTGGCGTGAGATCTTCACAGTTACAGTCAGGCTGTATTAAAGGCAGCTGCTGCTGACACACACACACAAACCCCATACTGAAGAGCAGAGCCTGATAAAAGCATTATGAAGTGGAGCTGAAAGAGTGGAGGACTGGCACATTTCATAGTGGGTGAGAGGGCCTGAAGTATTCATACTGGAGTGAATGAGACTTAACTGGAGCTTTCTTAAGAGAACCTGAAAAAGTACACTCATCAAATATTAGACTCATCTCCCTTTTCTTTACAGCAGTGTTTATACAGCAGTGCTGCAGCCTTTATAGAGCTAAACACAGATTTGCTTACTCTCTCTTAATGACATCCTCATGGATACACTAATACACTACACAGCATGTCCAAATGTTTGTTTAATTGTAAAGAATGTCTAATTTTTTGCATGCATTTCTGTCAAGGACACAGCTTGTGTAGTCTGTGTAGAGAATTACTGCCAATAAAATAAGACTCTCTAGAGCATAAAATAAATAAGGTAATTCAAAATAATGTAATACAACAAACAAACCAAACAAAACCAAACTGAATAATCACAGCATGTGACAATTAAATAAAAATACAGTTAAAAGTAATGTTTTTACCATGATATGCTTTTGTTTATTTTTAGGAATTATGATGATACTGTTACAATATAATATGCCCCTATTTAAGAGATCTATAGAAAAGCAGTCACCTACGCACCACACAACTTTATTTAGGGTGCGTCTTTGCTATTGCAACGATGGGAAAAGTATGCCTTATGCAGCTCAAAATGCACGAAAGGCGTGCACTATTTCTCTTAACTAATCATGGGTGTGTTTTGTTTGTGATGTGCAATAAACCAATCAGTAAATCTCTTGCCATTCTCTCTATGAGCCAGATGCGCTCTGACTTTAGCGGATTGGTATTTTACCAGTGCAGCGCTTCTGTGCTTCTCAGTAGAGGAAACTGTGGGTAATTTATGGAAACAGCAAAGTTATTGTATATTGTATTCTGTTTGTTGTTGATGTTAAAGTTGTGTTTGTGCACTGCTGCATGATCTTGTGTGTTTAGCAAGCGGGGGTTGAGTGCACACGGTGCATCTGCTTTGCCAAGATAGCAATGAACGTCTGATGGTTGACTGTTATTTAGAATAATTTCAGTCACTGACAAACCTGTGTTGTTCTTTATAAAGATAGAAAGACGACAGAAATGTACCTAAACACACTTTGATTCCAGACCACCGCGCCTATCAGTGTAGATATAATTCCTAAACTCTGTTACTATTTTAACAATGCAGGTGCAAGGCCTGAAAATAGACTGTTGGCGGGGTGTAAGATAGCAATGAGCGTAGTGGCGTGCATTTAGTTTAGCTTAGTATCACATGAGTAAAAAATGGTTGTAATCTGAAAACTCCTGCTGTGGTTTGCATCACAGGGAAACTTTCTAATGTGTGGATCTATTGAAAAGATCTTAAATTACTGGTAATAAAATACATATTTGCATTCACTTACAATAAACATTCTGGGCATTTTATTTTTAATCTTTTCATTTTTGAGCCACGAGTTTCTGTTTCAACAGCTGTGATAGAGCAGTTCCTCATTAGCAAGCTCACTGATTTGTGTTTGAGGCAATATGGGTTTTCTCTGCTCAGCAGCACGCAAGGTCAAACCAGATTTATGCTCTCTAATACTGCTCTCTCACACCATGCTACACACACACACACACACACACGCACGACTACCCTGACCAAATGGAGCAGTAGATTTTAGGTCAGGTCTGCATGCATACTGTTTATTTCTGTACATTTCTGTAAGGGAAATTGGTTTAGGTTTAAATCACACTCTGATCTCTAAGAATATTTAAACTAAACCCTTCCAATGCAGGGCTGTAGAGTGCAAACATAGTTCTCTAAGGTGCGACCAAAAAAAAAAAAAAGTCTACGCAATGCTGAGGGTGTTTTTACATCACCTTTGTTTGATCTGGTTAAAACAGACTCTGGTTGGCTTGCACTCTTGGTGTGGTTTGTTTGAGCAGGTGTAAAAACAGTAATCGCACTAGCTAAATTTGGGAGAAAGCAAAATCCTGTAAAAAAAAAATGAAAATTTGGGTGGACCCAACTTTTGTGTTAGGTGTTTAGTTAGGTGCACTTGGCAATCAGTGAAAAAAGTGAAGTCTAGAACCATGCAATGTACTCAACAGCAAAAGAAGCTCATTGATATACTGAACAAAATCAAGTTAACAATCAATGGTCCTGTCTATTTAAAGGGGATCACTGTTTTTTATATCAAATTTCAACGACAGAAAGACATACTGTAAATTTCACAGAGGCTCAAACATTCCACTACACTGTGTTCATGGAACTGGTTTCCAGCTGCCTGAGCAAGCGTTTTACCATCAATTCTGACTCAACAGCCATTTTATCCTGTTATAAGAATTTCAGTCCTAATATATAGATAAAATTAGTGCTGGACGATATGGCCAAAATTCATATCACGATATATTCCTTAATTTCGGTCGATACGATATAATTTCGATATCGATATAAATACTTAGAAGGCCACAGAAAACTGCGAAGAATCCCTGCAATGGAAATATGTACCTACTACTGTCTGAAAATTTAATTTAAGTCTTTGAAACCTCCTTTCACGAAAACATTATAATACTTAAGAAATAAAAAATAGTCAAGATAAATCAATGCTCAATTTTATTTGCATATAGCAAAATAAAAACATGACATCCCTGTCAAACATAAGCCTATATAACTATTACCAATAAAAATAACTTTAAATTAGGACAGAAGCAGAGCTTCTTATTCTTTTGTAAACAAATTTAACAGATTAACAGGATAAAGAATAAAAGAAGCCTTTATATACATAAAAGCAACAAGATTTTCCCATCAAATAAACAAACCTATAGGCTTTATCAACTATAAATAACTTAGTTACAATATAAGCTACAAAAGTGCTTCAGCCAAAATACAACTCTTTATAAACATAAAAGGAACATGATATCCCCGTCAAATAAACAAACCTAAAGGATTCATAAACTTTAAATAACTTAAATAACTTACAACATACGCTATAAAAGTGATTCAGCCAGTATGAGGAAAATATTGTATGTAGTGGAACTGATTGAGGTGGTGGAACAGATTAGATGTTTTAACGTTACCGCTGCTAACCTGCTCCACTCTCCGGCACAATTTGCAGCAAACTGAAGTTTAGCAGACCTTCGAGAGTTGATTAGACCTCCCTCCTTCAATTGATCACTTGTGGAAGCGGCAGGGGCATTCATTTTGCATCAAAAATGTCCCGTGCTGGGAGCCAAGAGGACCCGCGGCTGACCGAGAGGACCCGCGACTGACCGCTGACCGAGCGGACCCGTGGGTGGACCGAGCGGACCCGTGGGCGGACCTGAGGCTAGGCTAGGCTAGGCTCGGCTTGGTTCCGCTCCGTTCCACTCCAGCGCGGAGCATTTCAGATGCGAACCGAGTCTACCTTAGCCATGGATCCGCTCGTCCCGGATCCGTTTGGCTCCAGCGCGAGGCATTTTAGATGCGTAGCGGACCCGAGCCTAGCCTAGCCTAGCCAAATCTAGTCTAGCCTAGCCTATCTGGCTACGTGCCTAAGTGATTACATCATCACGCACAGAGATAGTCCAGCTACGGAGGCTGATTGTGTTCAGCTGTGCGGCGAGCTGACGCCAGTAAAACGCCTGTCCGTGACAGATTCTGTAAATAATACATATCGATATACCACAAAAATGATATCACCGTTATTGAAACATTTCTTATCGCGATAAATACCGATATCGAATTATTGTCCAGGCCTAGATAAAATATTCTCTTGCTCAGTTCAGCCTTGGAAAAGATATCACACATAGCAACAGATAACAGTAGAAAAAGGTTCAGAACACAATAACAGAAAAAAGGACAGTCGTTAGTAACAATCTGAGCCAAAAACCCCTGCTAGCGCTGGTCAATGGATTGCTCCATTATTAGCATTAGCTGTACATTGTCGGCTTGATGATTTAAAAACAATGCTCATCATAAACTAAATATTAAGGCTGGATGCTTGCAGGAACTTACAATAGAGACAATACAATATATACAGCTCTGGAGAAAAATAAGAGACCCCTTAAAAATGATGTGTCTCTTTGATTTTACCAAATTGAAAACCTCTGGAATATAATCAAGAGGAAGATGGATGAACACAAGCCATCAAACCAAGCAGAATTGTTTAAATTAATGCACCAGAAGTGGCATAAAGTTATCCAAAAGCAGTGTGTAAGACTGGTGGAGGAGAACATGCAATTAAATGCTCTAAATGACAATATGTTTATTTGAATTTGGGAGAATTGGTGTCTGTAGTTTATAGAATAAAACAACAATGTTATTTTTACTCAAACATATACATATAAATAGCCAAATCAGAGAAATTGATTCAGAAACTGAAGTGATCTCTTAATTTTTTACAGAGCTGTATATATCACAATACAGGGGTTGTATTGTGATTAAGAGCATATAAATAGTCTATATATATGTTTTTTTTACATGAAAGACACCATCCAATACATCAAATCTAGGCAAACGAAAACCCTAAATTTTTATATACGAAATTAGAACATTGAGATCTGAAGATCAAAGATGAAAGTACTGACACACTGAACTACTACCAAAGAGATCTGTGATAATACAGCACAATTGAGAAACTTGAGAAACAGTCTTCTGGTGGATCTGTTGGTCTGTCATCTGCTTGTCATCTGTAATTGGTAGATTTGTGTGTCAATTATCTGCCTCTCATCTGTGACTGGAGGATTTCTGTGTCTGTCATCTGCCTCTTGTCTGTAATTGGTGAATTCATATGTCTGTCATCTGTCTCTCATTTGTAAGTGGTAGATTCATGTGTCTCTCTATGTTGTGTGAAACTGACCAAAGGAAATCACTACTGTATATACTGTAACTGTGGAATGACTTTTAATGCAGCCTTCCACTTAAATTTTGCTATTGGTGAGATAAAAAACTCAACTTTTTCGACTTGTGAGCATCTTGTAATAGTATAAAATCTGTCAAAACCAGAGAGCATAAACTAAACACAAAATTAACCACCATCATACTCTTTGCATGTAAACTATTTATTTCTATTTTCAAGTGTCTTCCCATTTATCAAAAAATGAACGTTGAAAATGAACATGAAAATAAAAATTAATGTTCTAAATTCTTAACTGTGGCATTTGAACATTTTTAAAATCTTAAAATTAGGGGTGGGCGATATGGCTCTAAAAAAATATCACGATATTTCATGGTATTTTCACGATAACGATACTTTTGGCGATATGACAAAACAGTGAATTAGAAAAATTATTTATATGATATGGCTAACTGAGATATTTAAAAAAAGATTTTATCAGATTTTTAACAGAAGTCAATGATCCAGAATGTCATGATAATAATAATGTACTCCAAATATCTCCATATATCCAGGATTAGAGTAAAAATAAATGATACTGGACAGATATATATATAATCTGTCTCTAGTAGATCTATAATAGGTAATAAGAACAGTATGAATTTTTCTTTTGTCAAAAAAACAGCACAAAAGTAGAACCCTGATGTGATATTAGGTTATTAGGGGAGGGTGATATGGCACCATATTTCAGGGTATAATATCGTTCACGATATTTAACATTTTTGGCAATATTATCATGTATGATACGATATGGCACACCCCTAATATGGTCTTCACATATGAAGTCTAAATGATCTGAATACGATTATTCCATTTACTATTCCAGTTTTGTAATATTTCATAATAATTTCATGATCATTCAATCCATTAATTAATTAATACAAATAGATAAAAAGCATCTGCCTATTTTGTTTCTCTCTCTGCCTACACCAGAAGTTTTTATCTGTCCTAATCAACATTCAACCAAACCACAGAGTGTTTTATATCAAGGCTTTATATAAAATTCTCTTTATGTATGAATTCACTGCAAAACTGTGTAGTTCTTTGTTTAGCTACAGCTTAGTGATATGCTTTCAATATCTCAGAAATCAAAACAGGAAAATATGTGTGGTTATGACACCAAGGCAACCAGCCAAGGTCAAACAGTGGATTATTAGAGTAGGAGTGGGAATTATGGAGGCAGCTGAACTGGTGGATAAGAATACTTACATAAACCTAAAATAACTAAAGACAGGGTTTTTGACTGTTTTAACTATGGTGTACACATTCTGACCCATCAGAATTTCAGTTGTGTGTATGTGAGGATGTGTTGCGGAAAGAATAATTAAAGCACTTCTGCTGACAGGTGGGTCGGGCCGGGCTCGGGTATAACCTGCATCGGATCGGGCTGTGTGTGGAAAGCATGCATTACTTCACGGTAGTGTCACACCTTCCAATGCTTCTACTGACTTTTCCACCTTCACAAACTCCAACTCCCAGAATGCACCTCTCAATCCTGTGTCTCAGCCAGCCAATCAGCACCTGATTGTTAGATCTGCTTCACCTGTGTTCTGAGTAATTACTGGGGGTTTTCTATGTATAAATACAAGTCTGTTTGTCCGGTTTCTCGCGAAGTATTGCCCCTGTTATTCAGCTGCATACCGAGCGTTATTTCTTTGATTATCTATTTCCGTGTATGACCTATTTTTTGGCTTTTGTCTCTGATTTTGTCTTGCCCTTTTGGTTAGTTATTTTGGCTGTTTTGTTCTGGTTTAGACCCTTATTTCCTGTTTATTGTTTATCCCTTTTGGACTGTGATTTGGCTCTGATGTTTTGGTCTGTGTTGTTTGTGTTTTGTACTGTTGTTAGTACTCAGTTTAAGCTTGTTGGTTTGGCTCTGTTTATTAAAACCTCTCCTGATTTTTACTGCAAGCGTCTCACTCCTGTCTGTGGCGACACAGGTAGAGCTTAGACCGGGCATAAACAATCCATTAATCCATTAACATTGCAACACTGAGGAAGCATAGACCTCTTATTTAAGAACAGCTTCACACAGTGCTGCACATAATGACAAGTGAAGGAGCTCACGTGTGCATGAGCCCAAGGGCTGTGTATATTCTAACATTCTAACTTGTGCAACTTAAAACAAATTAGTTTGATTTGCTCATTTGCTATATTGTGATTATGCCACCACATCTATACATAAAATAAAAATAGCATTTAAAAAACAGATGCCTACATCACCATTTTTTAAACCCCACCCAACCCGGCCCGAGGAAACTGATGGGAAATCATGGCCCGACCCGGCCTGAGTTCAGATTTTTCGACCAAAGGAACATAAATACTGTAAATTTCAGTCATAAATAAAGGAAATAAACCTTTTACTGATGAAAGATGACTGTCTGTATGTTACTGCCGTAAGCATTAAAGGTGAAACGGCAATCCGAATAAGACGCTGGTGAAATATCAAAATCAAGTTCAGCTTCTGGTCTGTTTTTTTATTCCCCATATTTATGTTTTTTGGTATTATATATTAAAACAAAAAATTTAATATATATTTTTTTTAATTTTCAGATTTTGATTCTTAGTTGAACAAATGACACACAGATATAAACTAAACCCAAAATACTAACAAAAATATAATCTAACAAATTTCAAAAGATAAAAACGGAAAACTTAACTCAACAGTAGAAAAATAATAAAGTAATATTAAGAAAATAAACTGCATCTGGGCAAGGAAACCAAACAAAGCGCTGCTCTCCATAGCAGAGTGCTGCTACACAGTAAAAATCACAGTGTAAACATGTTTTTCTAACAACTCTCAGTAATAAACAATCCACAGAGTTGGTTTTATTACTCAGAGTTAAAATTCTCTAATTCTAAGAGGCTCCGCCTCTTGACTGCTGTTTGTGTGTGTGTGTGGTGTAGCTTAGTTGTGGTGGTTCCCCTGATGGAGCGTTATTCACCCACTTGTTGTTGTTGGGTTGGATGGTGGATAAGGGTCTCCATCCAAGAGTTAAACTCTTACAGAGTTCATTTGACACTGTCAATTTTGCTGTGTACTGTTGCTTAAAATGCAACTCATATTCTGGTGCATGTATAAAAATAGACCAGAAAAAAAAGTCAATGAATAGTGCGCCTTATAATATGCTAATTAACAGAACGCACTTGCAATCCTCATGTACGGACGAGCCATGCAGTAGGATGCAAATGCAGGGTGTTTTCAGATACAATAATCACGCTTAATAAGACACAGTAGTGGCAATATCTCGCAGCTTTCGAGTGTTCAAGTCCCAATATTTATAGTCCAGGTGATTGAGGAATTTACCACAGGTGTGAGAAGGGCGGAGTCATCCTCACAATTCTGGGGAGGCTGATCTTTAAGGCACAGTCCGTGGTGCAGGTGTGACAACCTCAATTTTTACGATGCGCTTCACTACATTTTTAATCGCGATGCATTGTGCCAAAATGTATCGTTACACCCCTATTTCACCCCTAGCATCATAACTGCATTTTTTAGTATCTCTGTAGTGTCTCTCCTCCACCACATGCATTGTTTTCTAGTAGAACAAACAGGTCAAATGCAGGTTCACTGCTCACCTGGTCACAGATGAGCTCCCACTTCTTCTCGTTGTCGTACTGCCGCAGTAGCCTGGCTTTGTCTGGAGGCAAGTTCATAGAATTCTGTAGAGACAGAAGAAGATAATCAGCAAAAAAAAAAAAAAAGACAGCACAGCCAGACAGACTAGAGAATATGACAAAGGAAATATGTGCAGCAGTTCAGCAACTCTGAGCGATGTGAATGGGTTTAGCTTAATTTATGACAGACATCCCACCACTTTAGTAAGGTCACAGAGCCACACTGGCTAATAAAAGCCAGTTCTAATGGGGGTTCTAATGAGGCCCAGGTTAAAGAGGAACTACAGCGCTGTAGAGATGTGGGGTGAAGTAATGAGTTGCTGTGATTCATTTAGCAGATGAAGAGTATTGAGTCACACTCTTCTGATCTCCTACTAATAAACCACACACACACACTGACACACCCACACAAACACACAAAAATCTATCAGCACATTTTAATTCAGTACTCTTCTCCACACAGCTTTGTGTGTGTTTGTGTGTTTGTGCATGAAAGAGTACAATACATGTAATTATGTTTGGTTAAGCACATGATTTGAATACTAGGGATGCACTTATATGCAATTTTTTTGTAAACATTCCCTCTGATTGAGTGCATTTAGCTACTTTTGTGTCAACTAGGCTGCACCAGTTGTTGACACAGATGTGCAAATGCACACACAGCTTGCCTTGGCTCTGCAGACAAGTACTGCAAATAAAATGCTGGAGCCTCCAGAATAGATGAGAGCAATTAATGCATGGACTCCACCAGACATCTGAAGGTGTCCTGTGGTATCTGGCACCAAACATTAGCATAAAGGATTCCTTAAAATCCTTTAATCAAAAGCATAGTTAAGCATAAATGTGAATATTTTTACAGTACGCATTTTTACAAGCACAAACATCCCCACTCCCTAAAATCCACCAACATACAGACCGGCAACAGCACACTGTACATGTTTGAGACTTTTACACAATTAAAACATGTAATAATATAATCTCTGTACTAGGCCTGGACAATAATTCGATATCGGTATTTATCGCGATAAGAAATGTTTCAATAACGGTGATATCAGTTTTGTGGTATATCGATATGTATTAGAATCACGGACAGGCGTTTTTTACTGGCGTCAGCTCGCCCCAGAGCTCAACACATTCAGCCCCCGTAGCTGGGCTACGTCAGTGCGTGATGACGTAACCACACAGGCACGTAGCCAAATAGGCTAGGCTAGGCAAGGCTAGGTTAAAATGGCTAGGCTAGGGTCCGCTTCGCTACGCAGCACATATGTCTCGCGCTGGAGCCAAACGGAGCCGGGACGAGTGGATCCAAGGCTAAGGTAGACTCGATTCGGTCGGCCCCGGATCCTCGAGGACGGCCGCGGGTCCGCTCGCGGGTCAGCTCGCTCGGCCGCGGGTCCTCGAGGCCGGCCGCGGTCCCGCTCGCTCGGCCGCGGGTCCTCGAGAGCGGCCGCGGGTCCGCTCCCTTGCCGCTTTGCTGCAAATTGTGCCGGAGAGTGCAGCCGACCAGCAGCGGTAATGTTAATACATCTAAACTGTTCCACCACTTCAAGCAACTCCACTACATACAATATTTTTCTTATACTGACTGAAGCACTTTTATAGCTTATGTTGTAACTAAGTTATTCATAGTTGATAAAGCCTGTAGGTTTGTTTATTTGACGGGAAAATCTTGTTGTTTTTATGTATCTAAAGGCTTATTGTATTCTATATCCTAGTTGAAACACTTGTTTTAATCTGTTAAATTTGTTCACAAAGAATAAAAAGCTCTGCCTCTGTTGTAATTTAAAGTTATTTTTATTGGTAATAGTTATATAGGCTTATGTTTGACAGGGATGTCATGTTATTATTTTGCTATATGCAAATAATATTGAGCATTCATTTATTTTGACTACTTTTATTTCTAAAGTATTACAGTTTTTGTGAAAGGAGGTTTCAATGTCTTAAATTAAATTTTCAGACAGTAGTACGTACAGATTTCCATTAGATAGATAGATAGATAGATAGATAGATAGATAGATAGATAGATAGATAGATAGATAGATAGATGTGCATATAATGAGGGTATCTGATGCCAGCAATACAAAAAGTGCAAATACACAGTTATATAATAATTTAAATTCACAGTGCTGCAGGGATTGCAGGGCTTCTTAGCAGTTTTCTGAGGCCTTCAAAGTATTTATATCAATATCGAAATTATATCGTATCGACCGAAATTTAAGGAATATATCGTGATATAAATTTTGGCCATATCGTCCAGCACTACTCTGTACAGATCATTAAAGAGAGTACCTTATTTACTCTAATTTAAGATTTACTATCTCTTTAATCCACTGAGGGTAAATAGAAAAGCTAAATTTCTAAATTGCTAAATTTCCTTCGGGATCAATAAAGTATCTGTCTGTCTGTCTGTCTGTCTATCTATCTAGAAGATTCATCCTAAACACTATTAGTCACCTCGTTAATAAAGTGCACAAGGCCAATATATTGCATTTGTAATCAATTATTTGGGGATCAAATAATGCAGCATGGTGCAAAAAGTTTAATCAAATTAATTTAATGAAATATTAGGGATGCGCAATGATATCGGAATTAAATTGGTATCGGCTAATAATTGCTTCCTTTTCTTTTAAGAATCATCGGCATCAGACAATTCAGTCAATAATTCAAACCGATATTTGATGATGTATTTATTGTATGCTGGAAAAGTACCAAGTAATGCTGGCCGTGCTATTCAAATTTTTTTTATTGATAATTTTTTCAAATTAATTTTTATTAGTTTTAAAGTTTAAAGTCTCTCTGTAAGTCAGGCTGTAAGGAACAGTAAAGCTACTCCAGTGAAGTGCAGCGTTATACAGGAGTTTCAGTTTAGTTCTCAAGCAGTATTAGCATTAGCCGCTAACCGCGCAGAGGTGAGTATTTTGAGTAAGTTTATTGATAGTGCTCCTTTTAATCCAGTGCGCCTTATAGTGTGAAAAATACAGTATATCAAAATCATATACACGTATAATATCGGACATTGCCATTGGCCAAGAATTCTGACATCGGTGCATCCCTGTGCATTAGATACAATTTTATTAATTAAATGAAATAAAAATGGGGAGCGCAGAGTGGTCCAGCAGTCTAAAGCGCTGCCACTATGGGCGGGAGGTCGCAGGTTCGAACCCTCGCTCATACAGCTTTGCCATCAAGCTGCCGGCGCTCAGAGGGAGCAAAATTGCCCCTGCTCCCTCCAGGTGGGGAGCTCTCTCCCCACATCACTCCTAGGGTGATGTCCACAACACATGGCTTCTGTGAGCTGATGTACCGGAGCCGAGCCGCTGTGCTGCATCAGCAGCAGCTCGAAAAGAAGCCGTGGCTGGCTTCACACGCATTACTAGTGATAGGGGGAGTCCTAATTGAGTAATTGGCCATGTAAATTGGGGAGATAATGGGAAAAATTAGAAATAAAATTATATAAAAAAAAATGAAATTAAAACACTCAATGAATCTGTATTTCAAAACTAAAGTTTGATTAATTAGATTAAATGAAAAAATAAATAAAACTGTTGTTTCCAGTTGCGTCAAGGACAGATTGCCAGAACTGAGTTTTGGGCAATACACTTACAGGTTCTTGTTGGCACCCATTGCTCATAGGATCCAAAATTGGTCAAATTATGTATAATTATGTATAAATGATGTTTAACTGTAATTAAACCACAAACGGTTTAATTAATTATCAGACCTGAAGAGTAGGAGCTACTGAAGTGATCCTCAGAACCTTCACTTCCTTAAGTCCAAATCCACGTGAAGCATGTGAAACATAATGCTATACTCCTGTTCCTTAACAGAGGTTTTGATTTTGATTGGTGCAGAGAGATAAATGCTTTTGAACATACACATACACACTAACAGTAAAGGGCACAGTCTTCCCACATCATTTCTGTAATTTATTAAGAGCCACATTTTCCATTTATTTTAATAGCGATGGTTTTGCACATGGGCTGCTGGCAACCAAAGCCTAACCGTTGGATTTCTTTCCCCTTATTTGCATCAAGATAACATATCGGTTCCATATGCGGCCGCTTTGTGTTGGAGTGCATGGACTTTTGCAGTGCATCCACACGTGTTAGCTCAAGCTCCTAGCGTGAAGAAAACAAGCACTCCTTCTTCCCTTTCCGCTCTTACACAACCCCTGTCCCTTTTCCTCCTGCCCTACTTTTACACATCTGCACTGTGGAACTCCCCAAAAACAGTGGAGTCAACATCAACATTTGGCTCCAAACCCTCCTCCTCTCCCTCTTTCTGGCTCTCTGCACTTCTCCCATGCTCCCTCGTCTCTCTTTGTGTACTCCACCCTTCAGTGCATTAGGTAAGACTGAAACAATTATGTATAATCAAACATCCCACCCTAACACACACTTTCACTGATATCTACGTCTGAAAACACTATAAAACAGGATCCCTAAATTTAGACCGCTATCAAGTGCAGGTATTTTTCTGCCCCTCTGCCCCCATTCCACCCCAACACAAACAGTCTGACACTGTATCTCACTGTATCTTTATGTGGAAAGAAATTATGTGGAGCTGTGATTTTCTGCTCTCATCTCTCAGTGTGTTTTCAGCTGTACTAAACTGTTTTGCTTCTGATCTACAGTCTTCCAGAGTGGTGTTTAACGTGCAGGAGATGGGAACAGTGAAGTGTTCAGGATGTTGTCTTTTCCAGCCTCATCACAGCGGCTCAGCAGGAGAAAAATGGTGAAAAGCTTTCAACAGGAGTGGTCATCCTTATCAGATCCAGACTGTATTAACAGGCCGTGCCAACAGCACACAAGGGTATAGTGAGTTTTATTCACTGCTTTTTAAATTGGTCCGTTATTAAAAATATGTTGAACTAAATAGAAACAAATGCTGGGCAGCCGAGTGTGTGTTGAGCATGGTTGTGCTGAGCCGATGCGTAGTATCAGAATCAGTCTGATGCTGTTCAAAATCACTAGATCAAAGATTGAAAGAAAAGAAGTATAACCGAATATGATTCATCCAAATTGATTTTTATATGTTTGTATAGTTATGTGTATTGTTTATGATGGTGTGTGTGTGTGTAAATGTATGTATGACTGTGACCAGACATGGGTAAATGCAGTAGTGCCTGATGCAGTCCTCCAGGTGGACAGTCACTTCCGGTTAAGAGTACACTGTGCGCTATTGGCTGCCACTTCTCACCGGTGTGTGGATGAGTTCTGAGTGTAATGTGTAAAAAAAAGTGTGAATTGTAAAGCATCCTTGGGTTTCTAGAAAGGAGCTATAGTGTAACTTCATTCAATCATTCATTAACTTACAACCATCACATAAATGCTTAAGTCCACATATATTAAAGCCTATATAGAATATTCAAGCCTACATGCCAATATTCTAGGTTTTATATACTACAGACATGATTCACATAAGAAACAAAATCTATCCACAATATCTACTGTAAATATATCCACCTGTCATCAAGTATGACTGAGATATGTATGTATTTGTTCTTGTAGAGAAATTAAATACTTGTTGCCCCATATAAGCATGTCACAGCACATATGCAGTGTCCTTATCAGCATCATTAAAACATTAAAAAATAGTATTATACCACCCCTACTTTCTGTTCACTTGTCTCACTAATGAATGAATAAATAAATGAAATGAACTAATATTTCTTGCTAAATATTTGGTGCAGCTAGCTTGGACAACTGGATCGGATGGTTAGGTTTTAGGTGAGCCCTTTTATTAGTAGTATTGTCACTTTTCATTCGTCTTAAAAAAAAAAAAACGATTCTAAACTCGTTTGGGGGACGAGAGGAACTTTTGTCTGAGCTGTAGATTGATTGTGCAATTCTGTTCCTCTCTTTTATGAGTGAATAATAGCTGTTTGCTGTTGTTTTTCTTGGATTGTACTCGGATAAAAACAACACTTATACAGTGAGGAACAGCAGCAGGAGCTCCTCAGATAAAGTGTTGTGCTCATTTTTCTCCAGAAAGTATAGAGCGTTTGACTCCACAGTGCTGAGCTACCATTACTCCAGTGTGTTAGCTTGTTATGCTAACTGTCTTGCGTTAGCTAGCGAACTGTATCTGCTTCTTTGGCGGTGCTGTTCTACATAACACTGCGCAGCTAAACTGGATCAACTGGTATACCACCCAGCAATAGGCAGGTGCTTTTAAGGTGATATTATGGCAAATCGGTGTAAGTTTTAGTGAAGATGATGGTGGGACTGCAGGCACATATTTACCCTAATATTCTGGACGGAAATACCATATATGTGAACTGATATGAAATCTTACGCACACAAACACACACACCATTCCACCCCACCAGTTATGTGAGATAATAGTTCATAGTGGGGCAGTAAATCGTGTCTGACCTATTATTAATCCAGTGAGGAAAAACATACAGACAGATAGCCGAAGCGTGAACAGCCAAGCTAAATACAACGTGAAGCAGCCGCAACCTGTCCAAACATCTGCACATACCCAGGACAGTAACCCAAACCCAGCATCTGCTTAGAGGACACGTTCATATTAAGTAGCTTTAATGAAACTGAATAGCCGGACCTTGTAGGCTACTTGTTATGCTTGGAGAGCAGAACAGATATTGAGCAATATAATATAGTTTGCAGATGTACAGGAGGCTTACTGTCCACTGTTTTAGGATGAGTTTGGGGGACATACAGGAGGTTAAGAGTGAATTTGATAGTGGCTCAGTAGTTAAATGGTGGATTGAATTTGAATAGTATCATAAATCATGTAGAAAGGAGTAGATGGAGCTCGGTGTCTGACTGAACTCAGAACATAGAGAGAAGGAAATAAGGTGGGGGGAGGCTGAAAAAGAAAGAGAAGGAAAAATGAGAAGGAAAAAGTGAGTGCTGGTGCAGTAAAAATAAACGCAAACCACTCCTTAGTCACTGTAACCGTCTTAATCATCATACAAACCCCAAAAAGTGTGTTTCATACACACTCCCTTTACATTACACATTAATAAATCAATAATAAACATGCATGCAACTTACACACATAGAAAAAAAGGCTTTAAAAATAAGCTAATTAAACCTACTGTATTTTTTTTAGGTCTTAACTTCTAAAGCCACTGGTAAGCCTAGCAGAACTCTGCTTTACCTGTGCTTTAATTGGCTCCCAGAGGTCAGCACGGAACCAGGCCTTAAGTCTGTCCGCCTACAAATTATATCATCCGCGCTAAACATAGCACTAAGTACAGCCCAGGGAAAACTACACAGGAGCTCAGCAAGGGTAAATAAATAAAAGGTTCAGGGTTCTGGGGAATATTGTAGTCACGCTGGTGTTGGATTCAAGCTAGTTTCCATAAGCCCTTTTCATACAAATGGGTAATAAATTTGATGTTGACTAGAACTCTAAGGGTGCATTGGTGATTCATAGCCTCTTTAAAGATTGAGCAATGCAATAAGGACTGAACTCGTCTGGAAACACTGTCAAAGAGCTGGAAAATATGCTTTAAGTAGGAGCGCAAGATACAGAACAGTTTCCTAGAGGGTATGATGGGAGTACTGAGATTTTGCTTTTTGCACTAAAGTTTTCAGAGAAACCTGTAATTCTCATACAGGATCTATAACAGCAGTACACACATATTGTATGTGTTTTTAGCACGTTTGCTGATCTAATCTGGTTCCAAATAATAATCTGGTTCCAAAGCATCCACTCCTGCACCTACAACAACATACTGGTAGATTACAAGACCCCGACTACACTTGGTTACTTCCAGTGACTAGTATCTGGATTGTGTCATGATTAGGGCTGGGTATTGTTTTTTTTATACTGGTAACAATAAGATACTTTGAATTCGGAACAGATTCCCAATCGTTCCTTTTTCCCATACAATCTCGCTCTCAACACGGTCAAGACAAAGGAGCTGATAGTGGACATGAGAAAGGGGAGGAGACCTCATCAGCCACTGTTCATCCGGGAACTTGAAGTGGAGAGAGTGAGCAGCTTCAAATACCTGGGCGTCCACATCAGTCAGGACCTCACATGGACAATAAACACAACGCAGCTGGTCAAAAAGGCTCAACAGCGGCTGTACATTCTGAGGAGTCTGAGGAAGTTTGGGATGTCTCCCAAGATCCTCAAAAACTTCTACAGCTGTGTGATCGAGAGCCTCCTGACCAGCTGCATCACCGTGTGGTACGGCAGCACGACTGTGGCAGAGCGCAAACGTCTGCAGAGGGTGGTGAAGACTGCCGAGAAGATCATCAGGACTCCACTGCCCTCCCTGCAGAGCATCTACCACCACAGAGTCCACAGGAGAGCTGCATCCATCCTCAAAGACTCCACCCATCCCCAGCATGGACTGTTCACACTTCTGCCCTCAGGCCGGAGGTACAGAAGTGTAAAATGCAAGACCACCAGGTTAAAGAACAGTTTCTTCCCCACGGCCATCAGACTCTTGAACACACCTAAGGAATGACCCTGCCTTCAGACTCTAAACACACCTCAGGTATAACCCTGCGATCAGACTCTTGAACACAACTCAGGAATAACCCTGCACTTTACTTCAACATGTTTACATTGCAGCCATCACTTTACTGTTAATCTTTTTTTAATATATATAGTTAATGTCCATAACTGCATTATTTCGCACTTGCACTTTTTTTATACATTTCTTTGCTTAAGTAACTTTTATTTTTTTTTATTTTTTATTTTCTTTGACAATTAGTTTAATATTTATAACCTTATTGTATTTTTTTGCACTTTTTCTATCTTCTATTAGGCATTCTTGGCGAAGAGCAAAGAAAGAATTTCATTGTACACTGAAACCCGTTTCTGTACTGTACATATGACAATAAACTCTTTGAATCTTGAATCTTTTTCTAAATTGAAATAAAAAAATACAACAAACGATAATTATTATCACAAAACATATTTATTTAACAGGCGACATGAGTAATCTCAATCTCATACTGTCACCAAGAGAGACTGCGTTTTTAAGATCTTGTTGAAACAAATTTTATTAAGACCGTAAATCAATTCCTGTGCTTAAAACTACAAGTACTTTTAAAGAAATATAAGCATTAGATTGATAAAATGAAATTAAATTATATTAGTGGTGTCGATCACTCATACATTTTAAAAGAAGAATCATGATTATAAATAATGGTCCAGCAGGCTAAGCGCTGCCACTATGATCAGGTTTGCCGGTTTGAATCCTGTTCATGTAGCTTGCCATCCCTGAGAGAGCACAATTGATTGGCTTTGCTCTCTCTGGGTGGGTAAATGGCGCTCTCTCTCCACATCACTCCAAAGGGTGATGTCGATTAGCACAAGGCATCTGTGAGCCGATGTATCTAAACCGAGATGCTGCGCTTTCCTCCGAGCGTGATGTGACGCTACTTCGTCACAGACATAACATGTATCAGAGGAGGCATGTGTTAGTCTTCACCCTCCTGGTGTTGGGGCATCACTAGTGAAAGGGGGAGTCCTAATGAGTGGGTTGGGTTATTGAACTTGCAAATTGGGAAAAAATGGGAAAATTTTTAAATAAAACAATTAAAATGTTTCTAGTTCGCTGTATTTTTAAAATGGGGCAGTAATATTAGTGTAGTGCAGTTTACTTCGGGTAACCTAGAGCTTTTTTACTGTATTATTATATCTCAGGAGAGAGAGGGGGTGAGACAGCGTGAATTTGCGAGGGCATCATTAAGGTTGTTTGTACCTTACTGTGCACGCTCTCCACATTTGATACGTTTTTGCATGTTCTGTTTTTTTTAGACCTTTCAGTATTCGGTAGTAGACCTGTAGCATCATAATCTCATGACATACTGGTTTGATTCCAGAATTCTAAGCAAAGTAAGGTGATCTCAACTGCAAAATTATCTCTGAACATAATTATGTTTCATTATGCTCTGAAAACTCTGAGTCATCGTTCACACAAATTATACATCATATCTGTACAGCTAAAGTAACAATATAATTACAAATATACATCTATAAACAGCAATGGAACTGTCAATCTAAACTATAAACATATTTAAATGAGGACAACACCACCAATACGATAGCAAATTCTGTGCCTACTTATGGCAAGGTACCCTCCCTTGTATTTCCAGATCGCAGTTCTCTTTCCTGCCCTTATCTCTCTTTGTTCTCTTCACTGAATGAGGAGAAGCTACATCACCTCTATAGTCTGATGGCATGTCACTGATCTCACCAGGCAGCACATCTTCAACTGTCTCTGAGACTGGTAAAGCTGAGACGTTTGTGGGTATCGTTCTTCCTCCCTACCGCTCTGAAGTTTTGCCTTAGATGTATTGTGGTAGAAAACCCCTTCCGTGGTAGAGAATCCTTACATTACCTTAAAAACAGTTTTTGGCACAGTTACAGGGGTTGGACAATGAAACTGAAACACCTGTCATTTTAGTGTGGGGGGGTTTCATGGCTAAATTGGAGCAGACAGGTGGACAATCTTCATTATTTGCACGTTGCACCAGTAAGAGCAGAGTGTGAAGGTTCAATTAGCAGGGTAAGAGAACAGTTTTGCTCAAAATATTGCAATGCACACAACATTATGGGTGACATACCAGAGTTCAAAAGAGGACAAATTGTTGGTGGACGTCTTGCTGGCGCATCTATGACCAAGACAGCAAGTCTTTGTGATGTATCAAGAGCCACGGTATCCAAGGTAATGTTAGCATACCACCAAGAAGGACAAACCACATACAACAGGATTAACTGTGGACGCAAGTGGAAGCAAAATTGTAAATTAACAGTGTAAATTATGTTGGCTAATCCTACATAGCCCTACATAGAAACTCTGTAATGTGATATATGTATATCTATATACTGCAGACTTCTTTGACGTCATCATTGTAAATAATATAAACTGTACAGTCCCATCTCAGACTAAATGAGACACTGTGTCACTGCAGTAGGCAGAGGGGGAGGATTTGTCTCGTTTTTAGGAAGCAGTTGCTAGCTCTTTTTCTCCTCTTCCTCACCCCTCCTGCCTTCCTCCACTCTCTCTCTCTCTCTCTCTCTCTCTGGACAGAGATGTTTGGTCGCGCTTTCTCACATTACTGTATTTCCTCAGTGTTTCCTGAGTCTGGTGGAGGAGGAGAGGAGCTGCCAGACACAGTCTGTCTGATCCAGAGCTGCAGCAAAGCCTCCACATTGCAGCCTAGACAGAGCAGGAGGAGAAAAGCAGCAGAAAAGAGGAGGAATGACAAGAGATCGGGTAATTAAATACAGTACCTTCCAGGGCACAGCGTCCAAAGGGGGAGGAGGGGGGAAAAAAGAAATACACAGACTGCAGTGTGCTACTGTTCTTCTCCTGACTGCAGTGCTGAGTATAAATGGCCAAATCTTATGTAACCTTAACTATTTCCATGTCAGCATCAAGTATATTCATCCTACAAAAAGGTGCACCAGGAGTGGCATAAAGTTATCCAAAAGCAGTGTGTAAGACTGGTGGAGGAGAACATGCCAAGATGCATGAAAACATTAAAACAGTGATTAAAAACCAGGGTTATTCCACCACATATTGATTTCTTGGTTTGGTAAATCAGTGCTTAATTATATCAAATCAGGTGTGCTTGTAATGAAATAAGGAAAACCTATAAAACATGCTTAATTAGGGGTGTTCAAGAGAAATGTGGACTAGTTGGAACTTTGTTCTTAAAACTAGCTTACATAAGATCAACTAGTTTGATATTTGAAAAATTGAGAATTTTTTATTACTGTTACCTGTATTTGTGTTTGCTTGCATATTTTTCTCATGATATTACTGTACTGCTTTCACATAACAAAAATTGCAAATTGCTGCAATATCGCAATTATTGCTAACATAGTTTAAATTTTGTGCTTATGTGACTAAACTCCTTCACAGTACTATTTAGTGTACAAATAATTATATGAAATTTTATTCTTCTCTGTCAAATTCTAGACAAATCTGAAATCATAACACACTTTCTTTCTGAACTATAGCATATGTTGTGTATTAAGGAGGGTTTCTGGGCTATCTTAGCACCCTATGAATAAAATTTTATATGGTAAAACCTCACTAGGGCTGCAACTAATGATTATTTTGGTAGTCGACTAATCTGATTATTATTTTTGTTGATTGCTCAATTATTTATCGATTATTTCTCCCATGTCCTCTAAAAACAATAGAAACAGCTGAATAGGAGATTTAAAAGACATTTAAATGTCTAGATGATGTTTAAACATGGAACTTACTGATATTCAGTGAGCAAATATGTATTCTCTTGTGTTCGTACACTTTTGGAGACACAGACAAAGTTGAGTGTAACCAGTGTGAGTGAACCATTTACCCATCTCCCATTACGCTTCTGTTATCAGCACTTTGTGTAATGAGGGAATATAACAAATTAATTATTAGTCAACAATTAAATATGTAGTCGACAAATTTAAATAATCATGGTCGATTATATTGACTAATTGTTGCAGCCCTAAACCTCAAAAGATGATTTAGAGATGGCAAAAGAAAAATAAAGAAAATAATCTCTTTAATTCTATTCTATACTAGATTATGCTTAACATAAACCAACAAAGTGAATCATAGTATTGATTTAACTGGGAAAAACTTACTCGCATTTCACTATTGAGGCGGAGCAGCGGTCAGGGCAGGTCAAAGTGAGAGCAAGCCGGTCAGATCCCAGACATCCCACAAATTCTCTCTCCAGTTACCCATAAAATCCTGCAGGTGCAGTTGGTGGTCAGCGTTATCCTCTAATTAGCGTAGCGTGTTTCCGTAAGCTGCTAAATTCCATGGGTGCACAGGTGTCCCTCGTCTGCCTCGGGATAAACTGTGTAATCCCAGGGACCCCCCACCCTCACACACCCATCCCCCACTGTGTACAGCATAACAAGATAGAGCAGATGATATTCCAGATTTATTTGCACAGTAAAAAAAGCACAGCTCATGTTTTTATTAAAAATGTTCGTAAAAATGTAACAAGCACTTTAACCCTTAAACACCACAATTCCCAGTTTATACCTATTGCCTATTTGTCCCATAATCCCAGGGCTGAAATGATCTTGTATTCCCGCCTTAATCTCTGGAAAAAAGGGGGGGAAAATTACAACAATGACTGAAACCGGGGGAAGTTCTGCGCTGTAATTCTGATGTGTAATCCTTTTAGTCACTGTAGCGTTAATCTGATTTGTTCTATTTTTCCACTTCAGCCCAGGCTGAGTGTGGTGAAGTGTGCACTCCACGCAGCTCTCTCACTGGGACACAGGCTGGACAGGACTGCAGTGAGGTCATCATTAGCCCAATATCTATTCCATGTGTAGCTCTAATGACGCAGAGATCTGCTAGCCCCATTCAACAAGTGCTAGTTTAATACTAGCTTTATGCAGGACAATAAATCGCTCTATGTTGAAAACTATTAAGCTGAAGTTGAGCTGAAGCTGTAATGAGCTTGTTATGCTGCATTACTGGACTTTACTTCTTTCAATCTGCTCTTAATCTGCTTTTTATCTCTCCCTTATTTACTCCTTTATTCACGCCAACCTTAATGAATTACATAATATAAATTAAATTTTCTATTTTGTTAAAGTTTAAAGGCACAAGGTATTTAGCTCTAGAGGATTTTATTGTTGTACAAAACTGTATTTTTCACACTAAACTGTAAGCCTGAATAAGCAGAATTTATTTAAAAATTTTGAGAAAACAGGTTGCCTTAAAAAAGTTAAGTAATGACTAATAAAAACTTAAGTTAGCATAACTTAGAACATCAAGTTACTACAACTGAACGGAAAGTTGATTTACCCTTTTTATTTTTGTTTTACTGTAAAGGATAAGTTCAGTTTACTGAAGTGTACTTTTTTAAGGCATCTGGTTTGCTCATTTTTTTTTAAGAAATGGGGAATGAAAAATTGAGTTAGCATAAAATAAAACATCAAGTTATTACAACTAAAGGGGAACTTATTCCTAGGATAGCCCAGGGGGAATCACTACACACTGATGGTGAGTGTCAGAAACTGCTGGACACACCCAGTATGCAAATAGATTGTGACAGAAGCCAATGGAATAGAAGCTGTTAATGGCAACAGACTAAACTCAGTTATCATAAGTTGGTTCAACTCAAATATCTCTGTTTAAATATATATGTGCCTACAAATGTTCAGCTAACTCAAAATAGTTGAGTATTCTTTAAAAATATCCAATTTTATGTAAAACAGACTTAAATCAGTTGAGTTCAAACAACGTATGGGTTTACAGTGTATAAGACTCACTTAAAATCCTTTAATTTTCCCCAAAAATCATCAGTGCATCTTATAATCCAGTGCGCCTTATGTATGAATTTTACCAGTCAGGTTGTAAGGAGTAGTAAAGTTACACTGAAGTTATACTCTGCGTTATACAGTTTATATATAGTTTCAGTTTTTTTTTTTTCACTTTTCTGCTACGGAATAAATTGCAAAATTTTAGATATATATTAAGTTTTATATTATGTTATAAGTTAAACAGCTACTCTAGGCAGACCTAAGGACAGATTTCAGACTGCAATTGTTAGTATCATGACAAAAATAGCTATTTAAATATGAAAACTGAATTGGTTCTGAAGTATGGTGGTGACTGATTCCTATGCACTTGCTTCCCTCTTGTTCGTTTAAAGCCTACCTGCTTTTGCACACACTCTCCCTCACTTCTCTCTCTCTCTCAGTATTTATCTCCCTTAAAGCAGCACTAGGTAGGATTTCCTTGATTTTTGATCTTTTTAAAGAAGTAAAATTACAGCTTGAAACTCACTGCAGCGCTGCATTGAGGTGTAATAGAAGGAATAGCGGTGCTCTCGTGTTTGTGCCGGAGCTCCTCTGAGCTCAAAACAGACTCTGCAAGTTTTCCGAGGCGGCCACGATCAACGCTCGCGAGAACTGCGACCTGCTTTCCGACCTTTAGTTCTAACAGTTCTACAAGGACTACTGGTTCATTCTGTACAAACTAACATACAGACACTCTGGCAGAAGCTGGAAAGAGACCGAATATGTCTGTGAAAGCCAGAAAACGAGAAAGAGAAACTAATCCGCCTGAAACATTTATTACATTCTCCAACTGTAGGGGGAGCCCACGAGCACAAAATCTCAGTGCTACCTAGGTGAGCTTTAAAACTTACTGGACTTACTTACTCTATCTGGAATTCATTATGCTTTCACCTGCAAAGACCCACAAGGAGATCCACCGAATGAACTCATCCAGTGATTCCACCTCATTACAAACAAACACAACTGAGTCCATGGGTGGTGGCAGCATCTGAGAACACCACACACACACACACACACAAGCACGAACACACAACCACAAAACATTTGGGACTGATTTGTGGGGAGTAAAGACACAGTGATAATTGCCGTTGGGCTGTTTAAGCGCATTTGATCATGTTTGGTCGAGTCTACCAGCTGTGAGAGATTTGCACTTTCTGTTCACTCACCTGTACTGACTTACCATTTACACCCTACTTTCCTCAACACAATATGTCCAGAGGAATCTAGACAGATACACTTTATGGTCAAAAGTACCTACAGAAGCTTCAGGAGTTCCTGGGACTGGAGGTGGGAGATCACTGAAAATGACCTTTAATTAGAGCTCGGTTAAATGTGGAAGTATTCCTGAGCTCATGCAGTGATATCCACTAGAATCAATACAGCCTTTTTTAAATGCTGTGCCACCCGAGGGCCTGAAGATCACCAGCATCTAGTATTGTCAGCCTTTTCCCTTTCACTAAAGGTGTGCCATACCATATCATATGCAATAATATGGCCAACATTTTTCAATCTCGTGAAAAATCATGCCACATCACCCCTATTTATCACATCAGGGTACTACTTTTTTTTTTTTTTTTTTTTTAGCAACAGAAAAAATCACACTGTTCTCATTTCCCATTATATATCTACTAAAACCCCCGGTCATGCAGCTTTGCCATCAGCTGCCGGCGGAAGAGGAAGCAAAATTGGCCCTGCTCCCTCCGGGTGGGTAGATTGCGCTTTCTCCCCACATCACTAAAAGGGTGATGCCTGCAGCACAGAGCATCTGTGAGCTGATGTATCGGAACCTAGTCGCTGTGCTTTCCTGTAATGCTATTTCGAAAATACCATGAAATATTGTGAAATTATTTTAGGGCCATATCACACACCCCTACTTTGAACACAGGGATTTCTCCAGATTCTCTTGAGTATATTATGTACTGTAAATGGTGGGATATCTTAAGTTTTCCTAATTTTTTTTAAATCTCTAAATCTTTGCTTCTAAGAGCCTTTTTAATTTTTTTTTTAAACCCAGTTATGTGAGTTAGTTGTACACTTCTCCTTTTGGAGCTGTTGTTTTTTTTAATAGTACCACTTACGTTTTCCGGCTTTTGTTGCCCCACCGCAACGTTTTTTTAGATGTTCTATGTTCGATTGTGAATAATAATACGGATCTATGCCATTTTTTAAATCATTGTGTCCTTTTTTATTTACATTTCTTAACGACTAACTAAACTTCTTTGGAATTATTATTTTTATATGCATGTCGTCCTTCAATCACCTTAAACATTAACCATTTAGTATATTATTCTTAAAGTAGTCTGAATGGAGCAGAATTTTAAAAGGAGCTTCTCCATTCAAAGGAAAAAAAAAACAAGGCCAAACGTGGTTTAATCCCTGCCCAGGAAAGCAGATCTTAGTGTACACTGACACAGAAATCAGCCTCCGCAGTCAATGTCACACTGTAGATGCATATCAGACAGACACCCACAGATAGACCTTGAAGCAGTGCATTGAGTTCCATGTTTTCAGAGCTGTTCAACCTTGTATATTTCAGTGTGACCATCTTGACTTGTGGAGCAGACTCTAGCAGAACTGTTAACTCCCAGCCTCAGGCTCTATTTTGACAATTTAAATGGATTACCAATTAAAGCTCACATCCTATTAACTCCCGTCCCTAAAAGCTACAGATCACATGTTTTCAAAACTGAAAAAGAAATAAATCCCATACAAAACCACAGAGCGAAGCACTACAATACTGTTATTGCTACCACTAAACAGTGAAACTTGGCTCTATTGTTAAGAAGGTCGTGTTAGAGCTTTAGCAGTTGCGGATTTTAAACATTATGTTGATGTATGAGAGAGCTAACTGTTTGTTTGCTGTTTCCAGCCACAGAATCGAAAAGCTTTTCCAGTCAGTCATGAAGCAATCCCACTAATCTGAGGAATATAAATGCTATAAATAATCACAATGATTTGTAGGAGTTTAAACTGCATGTTTAATGTCCAAATAAGAATTAAGATCAGGACAAGATTGAATATTAACCATTTAGTGTCATAAAGTACTCAGGCATGCATAATTCATAGAATACAACCTACACTGTAACTTGTAACTTGGTCGTACCAAAAGACCAGATTTTGGTTCGACCAAGAGAGGTGGTCTCGGTCCGGATCTTCTGAACCGAGGTCCGGTTCGCCTGCAGTGTGAAAGCGCTTTTCTGGATGGTTCGAACTTTCGGACCAATTACAGGAAGCTGAGCAGGCGTTCCTTAACAACAGCAGCAGAAGAAGAAAAATAACTAACTACTACTGACTGCAGCCTGCGGGAAGGCGGAGTTGGACGTCCAGCGTGTTCAATCCCACCCACTTTGTCCACGCCACGCCTTGTCAGTCTCGCAAGCTTGTAGTGTAACACAGTATTTAAGCCGGACGACGCGGCACATTATATTTAAAGTCCGCTACCTACCCTGTACATTGTTTACTTCCGTTCAGAGGCGGAGCTAAGACATGATGCTGACAAAGTGGGTGGGACTGGACGGCATGACGCTAACAAAGTGGGCAGAGCTGGATGCACTGGACGTCCAACTCCGCCTTCCTGCAGGCTGCAGTCAGTACCCTCTCAAAATAACCGGAAAAGCAGGAAAAATGAGCCGTGGATACAGCTGCTTCAGGACAAGCACGTTCGTTTGGCGAATTTGAAATAACCTAGAGTACTGTGCCTGAAGTTGCTGCTGCTGGTATACAAACCACAATAGCAGCACTACTATGGAGACGAAATTAATCTGTTCATTCATTTTATTCTTATCCTGGAAAGGCTTCCCGCTGAATGAACCACCCGCTGAATTGTCAACACGCCAACGTCAGACGCATGTCCTTCTAAAACCAGTCAGCGTCAAGTTAAGGAAAATGCATCGATACGTAAGTGATGATGAAAGGATGTAGGAGTATCACACTAAGGTCTTTGGTGCGCTCCCTAAACTGCAGTGTGAAAACAAAATAAACTAACCAAATATATACAATGTAGCAAACACATGAACCTTGTTTCGGACCACGGTCCGGACTTTCAGGTGTGAAAGCACCCTAAGAGTTGAGGATCAGCTCGAACACCTTCAAGCTTCTTCATTCTAGTTTTGGAGACCCTCTAATTTTTGTGACATCCCTGCTCCAACACAACCAAATCAATTCATCATTTCTGAGGAAAAAGGAAAAAGAATCAAAAAATCATCACAAAATGTCTTGATGCTTTCCATTATGTTAATTCACACAATCCCAATCATTTTTTAGTTATTTCCAGATCAACCCAGAAGCTAGGATTCTTCTAACATACAAAGCCACCATTTAAAGGGTAAAGGCATGAGGTCAGCAAACAACATCTTTCCAAACTGCTTCTAATTTGTGAGAGCTAAACATGCTTTGAGGAGAACACTAACTGTCAGTTCAGTTACATTAGCCAAGAGACTTCTGCCATTTTTAGCACAGCACTGAGTGAAGGGGGAGAGGGAGGGCTATCCTTTTCAATGGAGTTGCAGATAAGATGGAGTTGTGATCATCCAACAAAATCTAGTAGAAAGTCTTCCATGGATAACAGACAGGTCCTCCAACAAAAGCAACATAAACTCTTTTAATATGCTCTTAATTTGAGAAGAAACAATGAAGAAGCAGGTGTCATGGGAAAGCAAACTGTAACCTAATTAGTAATTGTTGCCTCTGGGGACAGCTTGGAGATGCCCACATAATGCCTTGTATACATTGTGAGGTGTTACCTTGTGAAAGAGATTGTTGCACAGGCATTTAACATTATTCATATACAGTGTTACATGTGTACAATTCAATCTACAGTACCAGCCAAAAGCTTCAACAGCAAAAACACCTTCTCATTCAATATTTTTCCTTATTCCTTTATTTAATTGACATTGTAGATTAATACTGAAGACATCAAAACTATTAAGGGACACACATGGAATTACGTAGTAAAAACAAGTGTTTATCCTCCCCAATCCTGTGACCTAAACCCAACTGAGATGGTGATTTGAGGTGTTTTGGAATGAGCTGGAGCTTCACAGCCTAAAGGAAAAGCAGCAACTATTGTTCAGCACCTCCAGAAACTCCTTCAAGATGCTGAGAAAACTATTCCAGGTGACTCTCTCTCTCATGAAGACACTAACAAAATAGCAAAATAGAGTGTGCAGATCTGTATTTAAAAGAATCTAATGTATAAAATATTCTTTTTTTTTTCAACACTTTTTCATCACAAAACAATTTTGCATGGGTTCCTGTATAGCTTTAATGTCTTCAATATTAAATTGAATGAGAAGAGGCGTGTCCAAGCTTCTGACCGGTACTGTACATCATAAAAGGCATTACCACTCACAGTGAACAGAGCAGTGGGTGGTAAAGGCTGTATCTGGTAACATCTGGCTAGAATTCTCTGTGTGAACAGACAAGCAACTCCCTTCCCAAAAAAAAAAAAAAAAAATCCCCAAACACATATCCTGTGGCATTCTTTGGCTTTCATCGGGGCATGGCAAAAGTCAGGGGAAAGACATATTTATGCATGTCTAGAAATCAAGTTCTCTCAAGCCACTTTAAATACTTTTTTTCAATAGAATCAATAGCTAAACCTCTAAATTATTTTAAACAAACTTTCTATACAGTACGTTCAAATTCAGCAAGTCGAGTGGAGTGAAGTGGAGTATGGGGTTCAGAGCTTTATTAACCTGTACTGACAGATTGCTGCATTGTTCATGCTCTCTATGAGCTGTCACTTAGGTCTACATCAAACTCCCGCTCGACATGCAACACATTCAAACAGAGCTGAGCCTCCCATTCTCGCAGCAGATGTTGCTCCTGGCAAGAGCTTAGCCTACAAACCCCTCCTTTTACCCAGACGCCTTCAAAAGGCACACAAGCCTCTCCCGGGACTCCGAGCCCCGGCGCATCAGACCGGGGTGGGGAAAATAGTTTGCTTGGGTCTGTTCCAGGAGCCAAAGTGTTTCAGCATCACTGAAGCCTAAGTACAAACATTACAGACACAAAGGCACTCCCCATACAATACAGGAGTCCATTAGGAGGAAAAGAGCCTGAGCACTGTCTCTCTCTTCACGGGGTGAGAGGACCACGGGCCATGCTTACTTTAGCACGGAGACAGCAGAGTACAGACTACCGGTACTGAAGGTCACTTTACACTCAGGAGATCCAGGTCATCAAGAGGAATAAGATAAATGGAGGTTGGGAAATTTTAAGAAGACACTGGGGACAGAATAAATAACATATTTTAGGAAATGTAGAATATGAGTGCTTAAATGTTAACAGCTCTGGAAAAATTCTAGTATCAGTTTGACGTAGGCCTGTCATAATAAGAATTTTTGGTGGACGATATATCATCTCAGAAATTATTGAGATAAACGATATTATTGTCATTTTAAGACAAATTAATATTGATGAATACTGATATAACGGTAATATTATATAATAATATAGCATAACAAAGCAACTATACACTTTTAAAGACAACACAATGTAATTATCATATTTTGGGAAATATATACTATTTAGCTACTGCAGTCACTGCACACTGTGTGTCTGGAGTCACAGTTATTATAAGTATTATGGATGTATTAACATCATCAGTATCTATGTCAGTATTAGAGGTTGTCCTGACTAGACGACATAGACAAACATATTGGGACACCTGCTTAGTTTATTCTGTTTTTGTTGGAGTAACTGTCTCTACTGTCCAGAGACTTTTTACTAGATTTAGGAGCTATGCTGTAAGGATTTAATTGCACACAGTATTGAATCATGGTATTAATACAGAAAGTACTATGAATTATTTTGTAACAGTTTATCATATTTTTGTTCAACAGGGTTCAATTTTAGGGTCTATAAAAATATCAATGATGACAGCAGTGCATATATAAAGGTGAAGAACTAAAGGCCTGCATACAATGTAAAATCAGTTAATAATCAAATCTGGATATTATCATCTATTATTTATTTGACTTATTTTCTTATTTGTTTGACATTGCACAAAACATTGCACTTACTGTAATGATAATAACTCCAGATGGCAATAAACACCCACATACCATATTGTTGTTGTTTTTTTTTCTCAGAAGTTGCAGTATTTTATCCAGGTTATTTAACTCTTCTAATCCTGTATTTTTGTTTCAGTATTCAGAATGTGTATTCAGAGAAGAGGATCTCTGACAGACACACACACACAATCCTGAGAACAAGCACGGCAAGCCGCAGCTGCCAAAACCCTTTTTCTCCATGCAAATCGCCAGGAAAAATACAAAGATGTGTATCTGTACAGTTCAGTGGAAAACAGAAAATGCTTGTAATTTTCTAAAGCCCTATCTGGACAGGATTAGTTTTACATGGGGAGGTGGAGTAATGTCCTTTTGCTACAGAATTTCAGTAGAATTTATGACCAATAAAAACATCTGTATAAATGACTGAGATGGGATGGGAGTGGCTACTTGATTTATGAACTTCTGTAACCTACAAATTAGGGGTGGGTGATATGGCTCTAAAATAATATCACGATATTTCAGGGTATTTTTGCGATAACGATATACTTGGCGATATAGAAAAACTAAAATAATTCATTCATTTCAGGAATATAGTATAATAGTATAACAGTATAATCATAATGTGGAAAAATAAATAATATAGCATAAAATAATGTAATGTAGCAAAAAATATTGCAGAATATTTAGTGCATGCTCATAAACTGCAAACTAAAACAATAAATGATAATAATAATAATAATACAATAATAATAATAATAATAATATAATATATATAATATATATAATAATAATATATAATATAATATATATATAATAATAATATATAATATATATAATAATAATAATAATAATAATAATAATAATAATAATAATAATAATAAAATAATAATAATAATACAATAAATACATCTAAAGCTTCACAGTAAATAATAGACTACTTTTAAGACAGAACAGCCCTATTATCACGATATGGATTTTTAATATCATGATATTTCTGTGTCACGATATATTGTATACGATATAATATTGCCCACCCCTACTACAAATACAAAAGTCACTTACAGAAATAATTAAATTAGCATCTACATGTTTATAACATGTATGTCGGCTGTTGGCTATAGGCTATGCTACACAATGTTTTACTAAAATCACCTCTAAAAAGTCTTTTGACATCTTCTGGACTGAAAAAAAATCTGAGCTCCTCACACGCTATACTTTACATGGGACTCACAGGTGGGGTTATTTTTATGGCTTGTTTTACAGAAGGTAAAAGGAGGTGGAATCCTTATCTGCCAGGGAGCAGCAAGCAGTCCATAAAAATGATTGACATGGCACATTCAGATGGAGCTAAAATCACTTGTATAGAAACAACTGATAATAATTACATTACCCCACCACTCTATGTAAAATGAATCCCCCCTGAGTAAGACTTGGCACATGGCCCCTCCAGAATAAACTGAATCTCAAAAAAGCCCCAGTGAAAGAGGAATTTACCCCAAGACCCCATACACTGTATATTTAACCTGAAAAACTGAAAAGAGCTTTAAATATGATGAAAAAGTAGAAAAACATCAGTTAAAAACTAGAGGTGGGCGATATGGTTCTAAAATAATATCATGATATTTCAAGGTATTTTGTGATAATGGTATTTTTGGCGATATGAAAAAACACTGAATGGAAATGTAATAATTTCAAGAAACTACTAACTAAAGTTTTATATAATATAAAAGTTTCAAACATTCAGAAGAAACCGAAAAATAAGTAAATCTCAATTTTTTTTAACAATAGTAATTTGTATAAAATAGTAATTTGTATAAAATAATACTAATGTTCACATTCTGGTCCAGGTTTGTGTCTCTCCTGACTGTGTTTTCTTTCCTAAGCACATGGCCCTCTCTGTGTTCTCCTTGCCTCCACCCATGTCTTCAGTGCTCTTACCAGTGATTATTTGTAGCTCCGCCCCCTCGTTACCTGTAATCAGGTGTTCCCAGTTTCCTTTCCCACCTGGTGTCTGTATTTATAGTCCTGTGTTTCCTGTTTGCTTTGCTTCACGTCTGTTAGGTTGTTGTTTTTCTTATTTTCTACTCAATGTATTCATTTGGTTTATTCTCTTTATTTCTGGTTCTTTGTTTGATTCCTTATTTGTATTTTAAATAAATTACTTGCATTTGCGTCCACTTTCCGCACCCTCTCCCTGCACATCCCTGACATAATGTAACAATACCACAATAATAGAAAAAGTGTAGAAACATTAATGCATGCATATAACTGCAAACATCAAAAAATATACTAATATAAAAAAAATGGAAAATATGTTTTATGTTACAGGACAATATTGTTCAAAATTTTAATATGGTAAACAAAAAATAAGTTTGCAGATTAAATGCATGCACTAAATATTTTGCAACTTATTATTGTTGTAGAATTTGTATTATGTTACATTATTTTTATGTTACATTATTTTATGCAAAATATTAGTCTTAGTTACATAATTTTTATTATTTTTTATTCTAATGAATGCTTAAAAATGTTATATTAAATAAAACTTTACCGGTTATTTTTTTGCAGTAGCATTTTCTTCAAATTAATCAAATATATTTCAGTATTTTGTCATATCGTCAAAAATATCAATATTGCAAAAATACCCTGAAACATTGTGACGTTATTTTAGGTACATATTGCCCACCACTAGTTTTGCATGATTAGATTAGAGTAGGCACACCCCTACTTGAAAGACTCGTCTATAAGCAACCCACGCACAAACCCACGGAACCCTGTTCTGTTTCTCACTTTCTTCCTGAGAATTCTTATCATTGTTTATGGAGCACACATTACGGTCTCTGTTTTGTTTTCACAATGGGTAACAGCTGGATCTGCTAGCAGCTCTGCACTCGTCAAAGCAAACACCCCCTCACACTTCTAGACTCTCAGAGTGTCTAGTCACATCCTTGCTATGCTTTCTGCTGTCTACAGCTGTCATCTTGGCCAGCACAATGAACCCAGAGTTCTCCCATAATGCACTTCACGACAATGGGGCAGAGTGCCCAGAAGTGACTGTTTGGCTATTGTGTGGCAGCCTTGGCCATTCTGAGCAGTGACTGTTAGTTATAAATGAAGCCATAGCAGACCATTACATCATCCTCCACCTGTCCCATACAACAGAACAACAGAACCGGAGAGAAACGTACGAGCGCGCTGATAAGAGTGAAGAGCAGTGAGCGTATGACACAGTATAACACAGTATAACACAGTGTAACACAGAGGGGCACAGTAGCGCTGGTTAATCAGTGCTCAGTGACTGACCATGTTACAGTCAGATGACTCATCTTATCAACGGCCTCTTGTTTCTCTAGCGCTGCTGTAGAAAGTGAGCGAGGGACTAGCTGGATTGTTATGGCTTCTTATCACTCACACCTTGTCATAAAAAACCAACAACAGGGCACACGGAAACGTTCTGGCTGATACTGATTTTGAGGATAAAAGTTCTGATTATTAATGTAATATATTAAAGATCTCATGCCATAATTTTCATTCTTTTTAAAATGTCTACTTGTGGTCTCTAGTATAAATGAATGAATGCCATGTCAGCTGGTATTTGTAAAGAAAAAAAAAGTGCTCAGGTGATACGGTATAACGCTGCTTTAGTACGATTGAGGAGTTGGGGAGGGAAATGATAGGATTTCAGCTCTTGCTCATGAATATTTATACATGCAACATATTCAGCATATTCAGGAGACATTCAACATATCGCCTCTGATTGGTTAATAGCACTGCGACACCAGGAAACGGACAACAGTTAGAAACGTTTTAAAATAACAACATTTTTACACTAATAACCGTCTTTGCCGTGTCATATGTTATTTTACTACATGTGTAATGCCCTGCTAAGTGCAGTTCAGCAACTGACCTAGTCTTAGAGTCTCTGTAAAACACAAAAGCCACCGGAGATCCTATGTAAACCTAGTTACTTACACAGAGGTGGGTAGTCCAGGTCCAGAAAGTAAAAATCTACCCCGGGGTTTTGTTGGCTGAGCCGCAGCAGAGCCTCCCAAGCAGTTGGAACAAAACCCCAGGGTGGATTTTTACTTTTAACTAGTGTAAACAGAACTGTTTTAAACATATACCTACCGATCTCAATTGTACATCACTGGTGGTGTTCCATAGACTAATTCTAACCATTTATTCCTTAGCTCTGAATTACTAGGCAAAGCATATAACACTGATGTGTTATTTGCACAAATAACACAGGAACAAACTGCCATGCTTTTCCTGGCACTGTAAGCTCCTATACAACTACTGTTTTACACAAAGAACAAGAACAAGTGGATTTTAGTGGAATGACACCTTTAAGGATAAACCAAAATAAGATTTTTTTTAGACAAAACCAAAACTGACAAAATGAAACATATGGCCAAAAGTCAACTACCGAATATTTAACTTGTTTTTGTAGGTATGCATTAATTTTGCCATTGTTTACTCAATGCATAAATGACATGTATGTACCAAACCTTTTTTTGTACTTTACACACTACAAACACTCACTCCTACTATATGGTTAAATATTTATTGCATAGCATATTCTGAGTTTAACCTTTAACCTACATTACAACCTTTACATTATTTAGCAGTCCTTTACACTCATCTGCTCATGGTTCCCTCGGGGTTCATTGCATTGAAATATGCTTTAGGCAAGAAAGAGTTAACATCAGTAAATACCTTTTCAATACGACATGAAACAGATTGCACAAATAGCAGAAACTAGGGGCAGTGACTGGTATATCATTATCGCAAAAATATCCTGAAATATTGTGATATTATTTTAGAGCCATATCGCCCACCCCTAGTTATTACTACTGTGTTGTTACCATGTCATTATACTCTGTTATCTTCATGTTATTACTATTGTGTTAAAACTGTATTATCACCATGTTATTACAAAGTTAATCATTTTTTATTTTAAGAGTACCATAGCATTACAATAAACTATAACTACTGCATTACTACAATGTTATCACTATTGTGAGATATTGTTATTGCTATTGTGTAATTACTGTGTTTACTGCTATTGTGTTATTACAGTGTTTATTACTATGTAACTCATTTGAGTGATTACTTTTATTTGATTACAGACAGACAGACATGAAGACAGATTAATGGATAAAAAGAGGGTGTAGAGAGTAATGCAGAGAACGTTAGCACAGTGACAGTGAAGAACCAGTTAAAGCCGGTTTAAACTAATTTATTATAAATTTCTTTTTCTTTCTTTATATAGTTTCTAGATTAATCGTCTTTTGATTATTTAATACTCAAAGAAGTACAAGAAGAGGCCAACAGATATCAAAACAGTGCTTTGTAAGTACTGTAATACAGATGAATAGAGTTTTTGGATACCTACTGATTTTTTTTTTCTGCAAACCTTCTATATCCATCATAAAGCACTAATTCTCTGAAATCTGCTTTTTTTTTTACTCAAGTGGCAGGAGTCTGTTTCCCACACAACATGCTGACATCCAGCCAGGATAGCCAGCCTACCCACCCCTTAAAGCGCTTTGGCTTTTCACAACCAGCACTTTCATACACCACAGGGCCTGACTTCACAAAGCCCTTAAAGCTCCGGCTACAGTATCTGCTACTCACTGCTACGGCTAATTAGCTAAGGCAGCATCCTGGCACTCGAGCAGCATGTCACCAGTTGCCTTTCAATCAGAGACCCAGAACGGCCCAGCACCCCGAGCCGCACATGGACGGATGGCTGGAGACGGGCGCTGAGGGCAGAAGCCAGCGCTGCAGAGGGGAGCCGGGGATGCCGCGGGGTACGGGTGCAGTGCCAGGCTCCGTGCTGGGGCAGAATAAAGCATGCCTCTGTTCCTCTGGCTGGATGTATGGAATCTGCAGCCACTATCATGCCTCTGCAGCACAGAGAATACGCATTGTCCATCTGACTTAATGAAGAGACAGTAGAAACATGCCAAGAATGATGTCTGTGAATAAGCTGCTGATGTCATCGCTGAGTAAGGGAGGAATGTGCCAGAAAAGGCCATCAAAGTACTGCAAACGCATCTTAATCGTAATAAATGAATCATAAATATGTATTGTGAAGGACATCGTGTAATGTCAAATTTACATATTTGGCAGAGTTACATAAAAAAAAATAACAATACATCATAAAATTATGTATTTTTAGTTTAATGAATTGGATGAGGTACAAAAAGGCCATTTTTATTATTTATTTGGTCTATTATAATTTACTTTTTTTAATAAGTTACTGATAACAAACTTTTCTTTCCAAAATTACTTTGTCTAATTAAATTAAATAAATAAAATTAACCAAGATGTTATGCTGAAATTATTAAA
Organism: Astyanax mexicanus; assembly: GCF_023375975.1. Classification (NCBI taxonomy): domain Eukaryota; kingdom Metazoa; phylum Chordata; class Actinopteri; order Characiformes; family Acestrorhamphidae; genus Astyanax; species Astyanax mexicanus. The sequence goes on from NC_064418.1 coordinate 29,940,326, forward strand.
TTTAATTAGCAATCTTAGTATTGGGAAAAAAGTATTTTTAAATAAATGTCACAAAAAGTTGTGTAAAAAATTATGACACAGAACATCTTGTAATTATGAGAAAGTATTCTGTTATTATGAGATATTATCTAGTAAAAACAACATTATGTTGTAATTATGACACTGAAACTCTCATATATAATACAGTGAAAACATGGAATATACAGTAATTTTAAAAAAGGAGATGAGGGGAAAACACAAAACATCTCAAAACGATGAGAAAACATGAGTTAATTAAATATCATGTCTTAAAACAACATAATTATCTTGTTTTTGCGAAACCGGTCAGTGACTGTATTCTACTCAACAATCGAGTCAAGCATCTATTTGACTTGAATTAATTGTGCAATTAAATAATTTAATCTATTAATTATATTTATTTCATGTCTTACACACACCACAATGACACATGACATCATTTCACAATCTTATTCACAAGCAGTGAATAATATTGTGAACATTAGCAGCACAATGCATAAGCCTTGGTCACATATTTGAGTGGTAAGTCATGATTTTACTTATCATTACATCATACATTCATATGGCATTAGTGTATAGTCTAGTACATAATTACAAAATAGTGTTATCTTATAATCGTGGATGTCTGGTTATTCTTGGTTGTCAGCCCTCCCTTACACCAATGTCTGGGAGATGTAATCAAAAGAAATCAGACTGACTTGCTGCAGACTAATTCACTTCCAAATAAACTGAACTGATTGCAATTGTTTTATTTCCAAGGAATACAATGCCTATGGGAAAACATGGTGTATAATTTAATTATACTTTTTGTATTCTTTATTAAATTTAATATATATAGTAGGGGTGTTCCAATCATATTATTTCGTCCCCTGATCTGATCAGAGGCTATTAATGCTGAGTATCAGCGGATCTAAAGATTAGATCTTTGTATTTGTATAAACAATAAAGCACAACTGCTTAGATAAGACGTGCTGCTGACTAATACAGATGTATTTATGTGTTAGTAGAAGTGTGTGTGTAGTGGCACACTCACTAGAATGATATCTGTTGTGGTTTGTGTTCTATTATGTGAAATAATTGATTTATAGTGAGGTGAATGTGCTATGATTTGGGTTTCCAGTGGTGTTAATATTAAACTATACCTGGTTCTGAAAGTGATGCTCAGTGCTGGTTTAAAAACATAGAGAAAGGTTCTCCCACATAAATAGTTTTAGATGTGTTTTTATGTTATGTTTCATGTCTGACTGGAGTTGGTATCTATAGTCCTTTCTACTATAATAGTTTCTCCCACTGTTGGGTTTGGTTTCACACAGGCACAAACCTAAACGCATCAAAATGCGCACCAAAACACAACACAAACTAATTATCTCCTCTGATTGGTCAGAGCTGCCTGGCATGGGAGCAAGTTAAAAAAGTATAGCAAGAAGACACTGTGTTCCAGTGGGTGTATCTGTGCTGGGAAAAGCTGCTTTAACACAGAATGCTAAAAAAATTGATGATGCGCAGTTTTTTTTTTATAATAGGACGTGTAGTGCGGCAGCGAGCAGTGAATGCTGCACATACTGCATGTGTAAACAGCATGAAGCAGCAGAGACAGCATTTGTTCATAGCAGCATATTATCTGCCTAATATATCAGATTAAACTGCGCCTTATCTGCAGTTAAGCTCAAATAAAAGGAGTATCGATATTAGGGGTGGGTGATATGACCCTAAAATAATATCACGATTTTTAATGGTATTTTTGCGATAACGATACTCTTTTTTTTTCAAGAATACACGACTGCAACAAAATGATTTTTTTTATTTTATTATTGCATACGATTTATGTCACACCACTACCTGAGATATTCAAAAATCCAAGAATTTGATCAGATTTGTAATAGAAGTCAATGATCCAGAATTTCATGATACTAATAATAATGAACTCCAAATATCTCCATATATGCAGGATTACAATAAATTAAACAATACAGGACAGATATAATCTGTCTCTAGTAGATATATAATGGAAAATGAGAACAGTGTACATTTTTCTTTTGTTAAAAACAGTAAAAAAAAAGTAGTACTCTGATGTGATAATTTGGGGTGGGTGATATGGCACGATATTTTTAGGGTATTATATCGTTCGCGATATTCAAAAATGTTGGCGATATTATTGTGTACGATGCAATATGGCACACCCCTAATCGATATATTTAATATTTGGGTCGGATCGAGACTGGATCACGTTCTCACCACAAGCGAATAGCTCCATAGTTTGTTGGGAAGGTCTCTGTTGTTTTTATATGTACCCGAGTGAGATTAATAATTTTACACCTGCTCAATTGAACAAAACTAAGGGTACAAATGAACCAGAGTCCATTTAGACTAGACTAAATAGTGCTGGTGTGAAAAAAACGCCCTAAAAAAGAGTTTTACACTGCAGACTCTAACCAAACTCTTTTATTTACCTTCTGAGAACTCTCCTCAGTGCTGGTGAACCAGTGAAGTCAAGACTGTGGTTAAAACAAGGCTTAAAAAGTGGATTTGGGTAAAGATCTATTTGAATATATCTAAATTGGCCCCAACCCCAAGTCACTGAATTGGGTTAGGACAATCCTAGTATTTATTAGTCCATTTTAGCAGCTAGAAAAACTCTCAGGAACAGCCGGTAATAGCTGCCAAAGTGATTCATTCAGTGTACCTGTTTAAGAAAAACATGATGAGCAATGCTTTAAATCAAGGGCCTGGGGGTCTGCTCTGTGTGGTCTGTCACTGAGTCTCTCACAGGAAGAAACAGTGTTTGAATAAGACGACCATCAGGTTTCCTCAGATGTGATTTAGCGCAAAGAAAACAAGCCATCAAGGATGAACACGAAACTGCTTTTCATCATCGACCACTAAATATAAGATGAGTTCCACACTCTCTGCACACAGACCTTCATTACTCAGGGCGGGAATACATCATTTATTATCTTTTCCCCGTATGACTCTACTTTTAGTCAGCTATACGGCATTACCGTGCACCGGGTGCAGTGACATGAGATAATAAACACAGCGCCGTATGGTATGTCCCAACTCTGCACAGACCAAACATCTAACCACTGAAGAGAAGTGACTCTAAAGTCCATAATCTGATCTAAATCAGACTCAACTTCTTACCCTTCTGAGACAAACAACTGAAAAAAAAGCTAGTGTCAACAGGCAACATAAAGGAGGATAAATAAGATCATGGTCTGCTTGCTGTCTTTAAGCAAAGCTTCTTAGATGTAATCTGGACTGCATATTGAGAAGGGACAGCTATAACAAAAGCTAAGCCAGCACCTCCCATATGGCAGCAAACGCAGCCCCAATAACAGCCCCACAAAAAACACTACTGTTCCACTTGCCAAACTATTCAACTATTCAGAGTCAAGTTAAGAGCCATCCTAACACTGAAGACTGTTCTCTTTAGAAATATCCACGTCTACACGTGAGATTTGTGACTATTAGGAGGACAATTCATACTGAAAGATGAAGAATTCTTTCCAAACTGTCGATTACTTGTTTTAATTCATAACCCAATAAAATGTGTGTCTGTATTTAAAACAGAACCTTATTTTATTGTGATTTGAATTTTATAAAAATGTATTAAAAAAACACACCCAAATATTAAAACATACATAAAATCAAATAATCAACTTATAATAAATAAATATGTAATAAATAGAGATAATCGCAAAAATCACAAAAAAAATAACAAAAGAAATCTGAAATTAATCACGATTAATCACGATTAATCACACTTGTTCTTCCTAAAGACTAAGCTTTTGATAACAAGTATTTAAATGCAAATTAAAAGAAAGAATAGGAAGTGTTAGAAACACTGTATTACTGAATTATAATATCTGAGAGTAGTTATGATGCTTTTTAAACTAGAATATTGTAATGTGGGGAGTTACTGTGTTTAACTGAGAGTTTTAAAAAGAAACATGGAAACGTAGCATTAGCTGTGTGTGTGTGTGTGTATTTGTGTGTGCATGACCACGCAAGTGTGTGTGAGAGCGAGAGAAAAAGAGAAAGAGAGAAAAAGATATTGATTCTCAAAAACACGCTATCGATTTTTATTTATTAGTTTACAATTATAGTGTAGTGGCAAACAGTGGTTCATTTTGTGTTGAGTTGAATTTGCGACCACTAGATGGCAGTGTGGTTCACTGTTCTGACTGCATAAAAAAGTAAACATAAGATGTTATGCACATAAGTGTGGTTTTATACTTTACCTAAAATCTGAATCACAATAAATCATCTAGCTCACAGTACCGCAAAATATTTCAATAACATTGTCATTATGTGTATTGGATCACCAGGCTCACAGCCCTAGTAATAAAGATGAATTCACATATACCAGTTTTACTTCACTTCAAACTCGAGTTCTCACTGTGCTAAAATGCTTTCTTCAGGCAGCAATACTGATTAATATAAAAAAAAAACTTTCAAAGTGACGTTTTTGTCTAAGCTGAATATACTGTTCCTCAAGTGCAAAAAAAATTCTTTTCACACTAAAACAGAGCCAGAAAAACATAGAAATTACCACAATGTAAAACAAGTACATACAGGACAGCATTATATCACAGAGAGTTCTATAATAATTTTGGGAGGAGAACCACATCCTGAACTACTCATTTTCTAGGCTCATTTTCTGTCCTTCACACCCACCACGGCGTCTCCTCCCTTCTTGAGAATCTCTTGTAACAGAGGGATTTTGGCTTTTCACTATCTACTAACCTGCCTCCAACCTTCATCCCAAATATTCTCAATGTTCATCTCCACTCTCAACACCACTCCTTCCAGCTTCACAACACTGAAACAGACTCTCATACAAAACAAACTTCTCCCTTACAAACTGACAAACACTCATTCAAAGCCAAGCAGCGACCTAGACTTATCATTCTTCTCCCTGGAGAGGCTGAACACAGAAACATTCCTGCAACTATAGTAACCACACTGATGCAGGAAGACATGCTCTCATCTAAAGCATCTGGCTTATTGCCAGACTTCACTAACTCTTGCGTTTTCTCAAAAAAAAAAGCTAAATCCAGACTTCAGTGTTAAACTGAAAGAAGAACAAGACTCTAGACTGATTAGCACAAATGCATATGTGTTACTGTATTTTTCACACTATAAGGCATATTTAAAATCTTGAGTACAGCTTTATAAAGAAGTTTCAGTGCAGTTTCTCCAGCAGCGAGGCTAGAGCAGTATTAGCATTAGATGCTAACCGTGCTAAGTGCTAGCTCTCTCGCTGTTCAGAAGTCAGTATATCGGACTGTATCCTGCACAATTACCGTGTTACAACAAGCTATGTGGGACGAACCGCTAGATAATATCGCCCTGGCACTTGGGGTTCCTCAGTGTAGTGCTGTAGGGCAGCATTTACTAGCACTAACTGCGACTAGCGCTAGCGGTTAGCTGCTAAAGCTAATGTTGCTGCACCCAGTCTTAGTGGAAATCGGGAAATCTAAGCTTACTGCAAATAAATGGAAGCGCTTCACTCACCCAAATAAACAGTTTTTAGGAGAGAAATGTGTGTAAATTTTTTTTAAGAGTTACAGTTTTGGTTTTCTTTGGTTCTTTAGCTTTTCTTTACTTAGTTACCACAACCGCCCATCCCCCCATGGCGACACCCCTGTTACATAATAGTGTCGCATAATGTGCCTTATAATTCGGTGTTTCATGTATGAAAAAAGACCAGAAAATAGACGTTTATTGATAGTGTGGCTTATAATCCGGTGTGACAAATAAGGTAATAACAAAATATGGAATTTAGCCAAAATGAGGCGTTTTATTTAACATCAGTAAGACAGTCAGATGACAGATATTCAGTAGGCTGAACTGTAAATAGAAAATCCCAAACTAAGTGAAAGTTTCTATTTCACGGTCACATGTGAGAAAGCTTGCCTTGGCTTGGTGAACACTGGACTTGAATAAATGAGTAAGTCTGGTTTCAGAATCAGTTTTTAGGAGCAGAGGTCCTTGTATTCCTTCCTGTAAGTCTTGTGTCAAATCTATTTGGAAGATGCAGCATTGCACCATGAAAGAGCTGTTTTTTCTGTGATACAACAGTAAAATCATCCAAAGGTGAACCTTGAACTTTCCACATAATATGCACTAAAACACAACTTTTCTGGACACCTGCAGAGCTTTACTTCAGGGCAGAGCCGGGCAATATATTATTATTTTATCACACCGTGATAGATTGTCTTGATCATATTGACAATATGACTTTGAGGAGATCATCAGTGCTCAAAGACAAAAATAAACCTGTTAAATTGGATGATGTGAAGCAGAAATTTGTACATAACTGTACTATATATGAGTAATTTTAATGAGTTATAATAATAATATTAAGATCATTATAATAATCTGCCCTCTTGATGCCTTAAAGAGACAAAGCATAATAATACTCTATAAAACAAAAATATTGTTATATAATATTTCACCATATCGCCAACCTCTATCAATGCATAATTATGTACAACAAGGGTGGTGGTTCATAAATTGTTACATATTTGAAAATAAGAAATATATTGTGAGGATATGAAGTATCCTTTTAAAGAACTCTGATCCTACATTGAATAAACTGCAGTTACTTTTGAAAAAGCTGTGGACATTACAATGTATGATTGTTAAAAACTGTATATGAACAGTATGGTAGCAAAAATCCTCCACAATTAGAACACATAGTAAAGGCTATAATGCAGTGCAAGTGTGATTCATCATCATATAGAAGGCATTAAACATATATAAAGGCACTGTTATACTATTGTCCTACCATAATAAAGGCTTTTTAATTCCTATTTATCTTTTGATTTTTTCATCACACACTCACAGAAGACCTCTATACCTACTTTTTCATGCTATTATCAAGTTTACAGAAAGAGTACAGTAACCCAGATAACCACTGTGTATAACCACTCAAATAACCATGCTGTAGAGCTAAAGGCCACACTGGGTTTCACTTCTCTCAGACAAAAACAGAAAGTGGAGGCTAAAGTGCAGACCACAGGATCACTAAAATTAGACAGCTAAAGACTAGAAACTCAATTTCTACTGAGGCAAACACACCCAAGTCAGAGTAAATTAAAGGAGAACTCCAGGTGTAAAATTGACATTGTGGGTATGGTAAAACAAAGTGTACTGCTACTAACCTTTGTTGAATAGCCCACCTCCGTTTTCCCACAGCTTTCCAAGATCCAGTCATTTTATTCCATTTGTACAAACATGCTTTAGAATGGATGATATGGGGCATATTTTGCCCCTGCAGATAAATCGCTTTTTACACCATTATCCAGGCTCAATTACGCCACGGGTTGTAAACCGTGTTTTTTAAGTTCTTAATGCCTCGTTTTAAACGTCAGGGCTCTCTGGATTCTGAAGTGTGGAGATACTTTGAGCCTAAATAACAGTGTAAAAAGTGATTTATCTGCAGGGGCAAAATATGACCCATATCATCTATTCTAAAGCATGTTTATACAAATGAAATAAAATTACTGGATCTCAGAATGCTGCTGGAGAACGGAGGTGGGCTATTCAACAGAGGTTAGTACTCTTTATCATGTTTTACTACAGCAAAAGTCAATTTTACACCAAGGTTCTCCTTTAATGGAGTCAACCTGCCAAATTAAATGTCACCCACAACTTTTGGAGCTTTTGTTTCAAGAGAAAATGTAATACAATGTACAATGTACTAAATTAAGTTGTTAATTTAGTTTGTATAAATTTTTTAATCCATACTGGCAGTACTCATCTTTAAAACTGCATTTAAATTAAGGTAAAGAAATTCTGCATTCTGACAATTTGTCTTACAAACTCCAATGTGTGGAAAAATTAAATTAATGTTTATAACTTCCTTTTCCTGAGTGTAACAAACAGTCTTTACACAGTGAGTCATTCTGTGGTTTGTGAATTTACTTTTCTAAATGGATTAAAAACCCATTAGAGAAGGAGATACACCAAATCCACAATGGTCAAGTATTTAAAACCACATTATTTTAATCAATAAACCACTGACAGCAGCTCTCTGTCTCTTTCAGAAGGGTCAAAATATCTAAGCCAATTATTTCCTCAGCCTGTCACTGGGCTGGCATACTTCAGGGCTTTAATAGTAGTAAATGACTCTGAGAGCTATGATTAAGATGCTCAAACACTCCTAATGTCTCCAGCTCTGCCTGCCAAGAGTGAAGACATCATCACTGCCACTGCTTGCCAGCCTCTGATATGGCACAGCAGCCTGCCCTGGGACGTGTGTTATGGTCTCGTGTGCAAAGAATCTGATGAGCAAAGCAAGTTAGCTGGCCTATTAATGAAGATCTCATGCTTCACCAGCATTATGCCAGGAACCATCTGTGCTATTTTAAAATGTAGCAAACTAGCTGAACTTTCCTTTTAATATAAACAGTGTATGTTGCTGTACAAAATAAAACATTTAAAACAGCACCAGTCATCTTAATGTTACAGTTCAGTGCTGCTGAGTGTGCACAGATCTTGACAGGTGGTCAGGTGATCGTAGAGAAGACAGGGATTAGGAATAAACACAGCAATCTGCTATAGCGAGGTCGTGACGTCAGTCCGGCTGACAGAGCAGGATTCATCCAAACACAGCATGCAACAATTACGACAACAAGAACACTATGACCAGCATTACTGAGTGACCTCAATGAGGACAAACTAAAAAAAATGAATAAGGGAGAAGGTTAAGACTTGTGTAATACACTCTTAGAGATAACTACATAGCAGTATTTTATGTTATAACATTTATTATCTAGCAAATACAGCTCTGGAAAAAATAAGAGACCACTTCAGTTTCTGAATCAGTTTCTCTGATTTTGCTATTTATAGGTTTATGTTTGAGTAAAATGAACATTGTTGTTCAGACCTCGAATAATGCAAAGAAAACAAGTTCATATTCATAAAGTTTTGAGAGTTCAGAAATCAATATTTGGTGGAATAGCCCTGCTTTTTAATAACAGTTCTCATGCATCTTGGTATGTTCTCCTCCACCAGTCTTACACACTGCTTTTGGATAACCTTCTGTCACTCCTGGCGGAAAAATTCAAGCAGTTCAGCTTGGTTTGAAGGATTGTGATTAGCAGTCTTCCTCTTAATTATATTCCAAAGGTTTTTAATTTGGTAATATCAAAGAAATTAATCACAGCATGTCCATATCTTACATACTTCCTTACATCAGCAGCCTATAGATCACTACTGGCCAATGTCTGGTCCTGGGGGGCTAAATACCTGCACTGATTCTTTTTCTCTCAGCAAACCTGATTAATCTCACCTGTTAATTACCAGGTTTAGCATGGAACTCAGCTAATCCAAACTGTGTTGGACTCCAGTCCCTCACTGTCCACTTCCTGTTATAGATCACAAGCAATCAGCACTGCATTACTGCATGCATTAAACCTTGTAAAAAGCAGTTTCAAACTCAAGCTGGGACATTACCCACAGCCTCAGGCACCGTGAGATAAACAGTGACACATTAAACCGAACCGACTCCAGGGGTGCTTTAACTTTTCCACTCTACTTCTTAAGCCTCAGGCTGCTTTGCCTTCAGGGACCTAAAGTGTTTTATCATCTAAGTGGTGTGTGTGCGCGTGTCTGAGTGTTAACTGGAGTTGCCCAGGTCACGCTGAGGAGAGTTAGGCTAGAGTTAGTGAAGCATTAGGTCTGACAGTCCTGTCTGACCCACATTTATACGTCCTCATAAAACCAGGGCTCGCAGAAGACTGAGGCTGTGCCACTGATACACACTTAGAAACAAAGAAGTAAAATACGTTAGAAGCACAGTGATCAGATATATGCTTTAGGCAGGGTAAGTGGATGCCTATTTACGTGGAAAACCTGTAACCTGTAAGTACGGGTGGGCAACATGACAATACTTTATTGTGTTGTGTAGGGCTGGACGATATGGCTAAATTATTATTACAATATATTTCTTAATTTCAGGCAATACAATATGAATCTGATATCAGTATGAACCTACAAAGTTCTAATAAATGAATTTGCTAAATCATGTGTTGCACCCTTTAATTAAAGTCAGCCTGTGGCAGATGATTTGAATAATGTACATATAGGAAAAATTGTAGCACTATTATTGAAATTCTGTGATCATGCTACGAAATATACTTTTCTGATAATTAATTATGAATATTGAGAGTGCATGAGTGAGTGAGATTACAAAAAAACTGTAGCTGTTGAGTCATACTTAATTAGACAGTGTGCATTAGATTGTGTATAAAATCCCAAAATATATACAGCTTTGGAAAAAAATAAACTAAGATTTTGCTATTTATAGGTATATGTTTGAGTAAAATGAAACATTGTTGTTTTATTCCATAAACTACGGACAACATTTCTCCCAAATGGCTGAAATAAAAAGGGTGAAATAACCCTGATTTTTAATCACAGTTTTCATGCATCTTGGCATGTTCTCCTCCACCAGTCTTACACACTGCTTTTGGATAACTTTATGCCACTCCTGGTGCAAAAATTCAAGCAGTTCACCTTGATATAATGGCTAGTGATCATCCATCTTCCTCTTGATTATATTCCAGTGGTTTTCAGTTTGATAAAAATGTAATGAAACTCATATTTTTTCCAGAGCTGTATAGATGGGATAGTACTCCAATAGCAGTTTTTAAAAATCTGCTGCTACTGATGTATTTTATTAAAGAAGCCCAGGGGCTATTTAGCTTTTCAGTTATTTTTCGGTAGACATAATTAATGAATAGAATGGGTTGTAATAAACATTACAACAAGGCTAAACCACACATCTGAGCAGGTGCTTCTTTAGATAAATACAGGTGGTGGCAGGCAGTGTGTGTGGAAAGCAAACATTTTCTGCTTTGGGTAGAGCAGAGGGTTAACCCCCCACTCTGCTCAAGGCATTCCAACAAAGTCAGGTCCCTCTTGGTGTTTAGAGTAGTATTACTGACCATAGGAAAGGATGTGAGAATCATGAAGTTAAGGAAACATGCAAAAATCTAATAATAAAAAAAAGTTTTTACATCTGCGACCTGCTATGATTCTTGCTAGATAGAAAATAAACCAGATAAGAAATCACCCTGCAAACAATTAGGTTGAGACCACATTATGGCAACCTATTGTTTTGGAACCCACAACACTGTCACAATGTGGAAATGCACCATGTTTTAAATGTTGAGTAAAGACAATGTTGTGACCATGATCAAACATAAACAGTGCCACCTTTGAACAACATTGTAGCAAACTGCACTGTAAGACAACAGAAAAACTTGTGTGTTTGCTGGGCAAGTCACGCCCATTCAAACATAAGTTATAGCTCATGTGGATAACCCCAGCTAATTAAACCTAATATAGAACAGTCTTTTAATATGAAATCGGACTTACCTTTTCTTTCTGAACATTTAAATACATAACCAAATGTATGTTTTGCTTAGGAACTCACAAGTAGAGTAACTTTTAGCCAATCACATCAGTAATACATTAGTAATTCTAACTAATCTAAAAGTTTTACAGGTAAAACTCAAATTTCAGATATCTGTAATGCAGTTTCCTATATCAGCTATGAGATACTAGTAAATAATTCCATTCTTTGGATCTATAAAACTATTCTGCTTAGTGATATTATCAGGAAGACCAATATCATTAATGTTATTTTGACTAGTCATTTGTTACCTTTGCCTTACATGGGATTTAACTCTTTATTAGTTACAGGGGGAAAACTGCTTTTCATTAGAAGAATGTGTAGTTATTAATATACCTACTATAATTTTAGTAAAAAAGCTTTAGACACCAATACCGGCAATTGTATTATGATTAGTCAAAATCTGACCTGCAGATGTCTACAATTCTTTTTAAAGAGATGGAAAGCTGCATGTATCAGAATGTACATTATTACTAGTCAAAACTATGTATATATTAAGAGAGCTGGAATTATGCCTTGCAGAATTCATTTACAGTAATGTGAATGTTGACATTTTACAAGCCAGAATAACTCTGGACAAAATGTTGTTAAATTGTAGTTAGATATTTGTAACTGGAGTATTTACTGGAAAAATACATTATTTATAAGAAACTGTGAAACTCAAAGATAAAACATATGACTAGTAAAAAATATATATTAATGATAGCTTTGTGTTCCAGATAATGTGACTTGTCAGAATGGTTTTATAGATCTGTAAACCTGATATTATTACTAGTAAAATATTTATGGCTAATAACTGAGAGTTTCTACAAGTAGCATTACATTCTTACAGAGATTTGCGGCACTATTTTTCTTACTGTTCGTTTTCACTGGTAGAAACGTATTGAGTTATGACTTGTAGCTATCGCTGAGGTGATTTTAGGCCAAACGGATTGCCATGGTAACGAATTTCGCAGTAACTTAACTAGCTAGTAGTTGCTGAAACTAAAATGGGATGTCGCCAGTTGCGTAGCGTTAACCGCTTAACGTTTTTTTTTTATGTAACGTCGTGAAGATGGCGAATAAATCGTTTTCAGCTTCACTGGGGGAATGGACATTTCAGTAGAAGTGAATTAAGTCACTGCCTGCGAACTTTTTTTCTAGCTATTCTTGTACTAATGTATTAAACTCGGGTCAGGACAGAAAAGCACCAAACGTTAGCTAAGCTAGCCAAATAAATAGTTACCATAGCAACTTATTTACTATGTAATAACTATGTAAGTTAGCTAACTAGCAATGTTAGCTGACTAAACCGTTCAGCTAACTGTAAGTGATTAAGCTAACGTTAATTAATCTAGCTAACGTTAACAATTTACAGAAATTACAGTCCGCGTAGTTCAACAAGTTAACGTTAGCTAGCGTTAGCTGAGCTACGTTAACTAGTTAACTAGCTAACGTAACCTAGTTAGGTAAGTTTGTAAGGTTTTTAAAACTTGTGTAGCTAGCTAGCGTTAGGTGTTTTATTGGTAGTTGACTGGCTGAATAGTTAGTGAAGGGCTAGCTAGCTAGCGGGATAGCCTACTAGCAAACTAACGCTAGCTAGCTCATTAACAACGTTAACTTTATTCTCCACAATAGCGGACAGCGAGGGAGTGACTGGAGAGGATGTGTGTGTGTGTGTGTGTATCTATCTCTACAGTGTCTGCTGGCCAAACTCACACTGAGAGAGTGAGGTGACACAGAGAAAGAAGCTCTGCTGTGAGCCAAGATAGTCTTGAGTTAACGAAGCAAAGCGCGTTCAAAAAGTTAACTGGCAAACTTTACTCACCAAAACAATGGCGAATCTTTCCTCTAATTCTCCCGGGTCGGGCATGGGCAGTTTTAGAGGCATGCCGTGTCCCCTCATGTCAGCCTGTTGGTCTATACTCCCCGCGTTGCCCATGTTTTTACTCAGCTGTTGTGTTGGTTACTTGTCCGCTGTGATTTCTGCGTGTTCTGTAGCTCTGTTTTTTTGGTTTTCTGTCTCGGTGAGCGCTGTGTAAGCTCTCTGACGGACTTTTTATCCTTGCTGTGGCACTCCACGAAAAATCCACGAAGAAAAAAACATCATCCGACCGATCCAGCCGTCCGCCTCTCTCTCCAGCATTATTAAGCTAGCAGTTGAGTGGGTATTAGTGTAGCGCCAGGGCAGGGGAGCTTCAGCAATAACTTTAAAGAAGTGCAGCATTTAAGAGTAAAGAAAAAAAAACACACGTGTCTTATCCGTATCTTGCACAATTTCCACACCACTCCCAGTGAGCTGTATAGGTGACGCTGTTCATGATTCAGACTTAGTGGTTAATCCTTCCAGTACTGACCAGTTCCACAGTTCCTGAAGCTCCCCTCTCTCTTCACTGCTCCGCTCTGCGCCCCGTTTACAATAATCGCATCCCAACACAATACTCCCTTTCACACTGGCCTCCCACTTCTGGGCGTGCCAGGAGTCCCGCTCCCTACTTGTGGAGACCGTGTTCACCTCTGGTGCATGCTGGTAGTTGAAGTTTCCCCGTTTCCCAACAGCTCAACTCTACTACTAACTCTAACTCAACTCTAGCTCTATTAGTAGGATATATGACCACCAATGCAAGCTGACATCCACATGTGGCTTCATGTCCAACTCTCTCCACTGACATCAGCTTGGGAGTTTTCGCACTAGTCCAGATGTTGGACTATTTAACAGATTTTAAAGGGCGTTATCCATATCAGAGTTCAGCTGGCAAAACACAAACACACAGCTGACTCTGAAAACATGCACTTAAATGTCTCAAAACACTCACATCCTAACTATTGCACTTAGGGGACGAATGTGTTTTACGTCACATACCTATTCCCTACAGAAATGTGGGGTTCACGTGTTGTATGTAGTGTTGTAGGGTGTTAACACGCCCTTTAAAAAAGAGGTTCTTCAATGTTTCATACTACTTTTAGTAATTGGACTAAAGTATATCGTTGCTGTCCAATGAAAAACAAGTATCCCTACTTTTGTAGATTTGTTTAGTTTAGTTTTAGTAACTTAGCTGATTTTTTAATTATTTAAAAACACAAACTGTCCCTTAGTCCTTTCAAAATTTCTTGGAATACACATTTTTTACATTAACTTTTATTGAAAGTTAAGAAGGTTTTATCTCTCCTCTGTAAAGTTGCGGTTTTGGAGATAATTGTTTTTCATTGTACAACAATGATACATATAACACAAACTCAGCATGCTATCTCAGGCAAATGTATGAAGGATTATAGACACTGGTTCTTGATACACAAGCCTTTTGTGTCTTTTCCCAAACGGTCTTTTCCCAGTGGTGCCCAAAAAAGAACGAAAATTAAGGAAAGGAAGTCAAGCACAGAAAGCTTGACAAAGCTCAAAGATTTTTTTTTAGCAGCAGCAAGAAATGAAAAGTCTGACGAGGATGAGGTACCTGAAACAGCTAGGTTCTCAGAGTCAATATTGCATTTTCCTATACAAAAGAGTCCATTTGATCAGGGCCCCCGGAAAAAAGCATTGCTTGGGGCCCCAGAAATTTCAAATCTGCCCCTGCTCAAAGACAATACTTTTGAGTAGTGTACCCTTGGTGAGAGATTGTTGACCGCTAGACATGCCTCTTTGATGCACTCGAAGAAATTTTGACCAGTTGACAGACTTTGATTGGGGCACATTGTTGGACTGAGAGACGCAGGATAGACTTTTCAAGTAATTGTCAGCCATCTAGTCTGTTTTGCAGTGTTTTGCTCATTTTCAGTAGTGCCATGAACAAGAAAACTGGACTGTGACAAAGTGGAACCGTATTGTCTTTAGCGACAAATCCATGTTTTGTTTAAGATCCAACGACAGTCAGGTTAGAGCATGGAGACATTGTGGTGAGCCTTTGCTGTGGAGCAACACGCTATTCCAACTCTGGTGAAATGATGTGGAAAGCCATGGAATACTACAGTCGGTCACCCTAGTGGTCATGTGAGTGAAACTAACAGCTCAAAAATATGTGGAAGACATCTTTTAGCCATATGTGTTTTCTCTTATTTTCAACTGTAATTATTTTTCAGCAGGACAATGCTTGCCCACACACAGCACACTGCTAGATGCAAAGAGGGTGTGTGTGTGTGTGTGTGTGTGTGTGTGTATGTCCTATTAACTTCTGACCAGTTCACTCAAAATGAACAATTGTGCCTCTTACAGACATTGCAAGCTTTAGACCTAGGCTTAGGATTCTGTGTTCTACTCCATGCAGAGAACACAGCCCACAGCTGGTGAAACTTAAGTAGCCTAAAGAGACCCTCTGCATTTTAAGTGCACTACAAGGAAATGTAAAATGCCAGACCGATGCCAAAAATAAAGTTAGAACAATAAAATCTCTATGTGCGGGGATCTCGGAGGGACTGCAGTTCACAGATGTTGCTAAATTTGTCTGCATCCCAGCCAAAGGAAGCAGTGTTCTTAGGCTTGGAGTGCGCACTCACGAGAGCAGAGAAAGAGAACACACACAGGATACATTGTAGTCTGAGCCAGAGATGCCCCACACTTAAACCATGCTCATTCTTTAACTCGGGCAGGAGAGGTCTTCATTGAAGCCAACAGATGCTTATCGCTTTAAAGAACGAAGGGTTTAAAAAAATGTTCCTTTTCTTCTTGATTCTCAAACACAAAAGTTATTCTAAAGGATCTTGTCAGGAATTCCATGTTCATGGATTGTGTCTATTAGTTGAATAATGTGGTTTTATTGCTTTAGAACAGCACAGAAGATAAAACAGAAGTCTTGGATTGGAGTGGAGTGGTGAATTTCATTGGCCATGGGAGAGTCCTGTTCTCTGCAGTAGAGGGTGGCGTCCTCACACAGGACAGCATGAGACAACAGCAACATCTAGTGGATGTAACTTTCTTTTGTGACCCATTCTGGTAATACACAACATATCCCATAATTGTTTCCATCAGTTTGAAAGTTTAGAGTCTTTGTGGCCTGGCCAGATTGACCATATGGGTTACCTGGGTGACTGCCCAGGTCACCCAATGTCCAGGGCCCTGCGAAGAATGAGGGAATAATAAAACACAATAAACACTAGGGTAGTATTAGATGGAAAATGGAGCTTAGTATGATGATCTCTGAAGACAGGTGGGAGAAACATTTTAGCTTGTATTGGCTTTAGTTTTAGTTCTAACAGGTTTGCAGAAAGGTAATATAAGATTGTCCATATGCTGTATTATATCACATTTAAGAAACAGAAAAAAGATTGAACCTATTTGGATCAAATCTGTATATTAAATATCAAAGAAACAAGAGAACACTCTTGTAATGTCTGTGGACTTTTTTTTATCATGATCTGTTGGTAAGGGGCCTCTTTTCTTTTTTAAGAAAATGCATAATTGATACAAAACAATATATAATAGAATACCCTTCTCTTGAAATATTAGATTATTTCGACAATAGAAAGTTTAAGAAGTTCTTGAAGTCTGGAGCAATTTTTTGGATTACACTAAACCAGTTGCAATGCACCTACGAAACAGTCCTATATGCACCGGTAAATAGAAATGTAATGTAAATCTATATAGTCACAGCTATGTACTATACCTGTATATTCAACAGTGCATTACGGACATTCATAGTGTAAGTTAATGTGTATAGCATAAGTTATGTAAGTGTATATTGTCTATTTTTGTTTTATTTATTTTATGTTAAGTACATATTGTGTGTTCTGCATACTAAGTGAAATCATGCACCCACGTTTTTTATTTAATTTGATTTGTACCTGCTATTAAAAATGTGTTGCGATGCTAAAATTTAATGAATAATGCATGAGACTGTCTTACTGTATTTTTAAATCTGTTTATTGATTGCAGATTGGCCTGTTGGCCTGTCACAATTCTTAACATTTTTTGGACAATATCTTGCCCCACAAACTGCTGTGATTTATTGTCATGAATATGATTATCGACATTATTTGCCACTGATATAATGGAATTAAAATAACATAATACTGCAATTAGAGGCTTAAAGAGCAAAAAATTCAATAGACATTGAAACTGAAAATAAATATAAGTTAATAAATCATTTTAATTTTACGAGTTGAAAACTTTTCACTGTGACAAGAAAATTTGCACCTATTGTTCCTGATTGCTCATACTATTTTTAAACATGTAGCAACTGACTGTACTACACTGCATGATATGGCATGACTTGTTTTTTACTGGAGAAAAAAAAAGTGCTTAGAATTTGGTGGACTGTGATATCTACATAAAAACATGCAAAATAAATGTTCATCAGATGCTGGTAGTCGGAGGGAACTGAAAAAAGCTATTGTAAGGTTGCTTATCAGCGTATTATGAGTAAATAAGCAGTCTGTTTTAGAAAGAACAGGCACATAGTTTTGAAGCCCAGAGGCACCACAAGATCTTAATCTGACCCTGATAGTCTTCAGTTCAATACAAAACATTGTTTGTGTTTGTGATAAAATATTTATTCCATACCAGTGAGTTACTACAGCTGTAGTGTTCTCATTAAAATGTAATCTACACTTTTCAAATTAGTATGTAATAAAAACAGTAAGTAAATATAATCTACATACATATTTAATGTAAAACATACAGTTGAGTTACAGTCTCTGTAATGGTAAGTGCTATTATTCTGAAATATGGTGATGTGGCAGCATTTCCAAACAAATCTTAAAAAAAAAAAAAAAACTTAAAGCTAACAGGTGCTTAAATAATAATACATACAGTCGTTTTAATGGAGGAACTCTCTCTCTTACACACACACACACACACACACACACACACATACACACAGTAAGGCTGGTCTCTGAACACAAAAAACAACAAAGCACAATGTGATGTGATCTGGGATTTTTGATTGTTTGATTAAAAAGCAAAATAAAACATAATAGAATTAAATACTGCATGTATTCTCTTGAATGTGAGTGACATTATCGTAGTTTCATAAATATCTCAACACCCTTTACTGTGTCTGGTGTTTACTGTCATGATGATATAAAAGTAAAAAGAGAGTAAAAGTGCAATAAAAGCAAACATAAAAAAGAGTGATCCAAGCCCATCTTCACTCTACCTCCGTAAGTCCAAGTGGGTGAGTGAAAACCAGCGGCTAAAAGAGTGACAAAGGAAAAGAGAAAAAAAAAACAATCAAAATATTATTGCTTCAATTTCTACTATTTATTCTTCTTCTTCCTCTTCCTCCTCTCCTCCTCCCATCACCTCTACGATGAGCTCGGCCGTGCAGATAGCCTCCCCAAGGCTGTTAACTGCCTTGCAGGTGTATTTCGCGTCATCATCCCCATTGACCTCAGAGATAACCAGACTGCAGTTTCCATCTTCGTCATAATCAATCTGGAAATGTCGCGTCTCTTTAATGGGCTGATCGTCCTTATACCACACCACCTCGGGGTCAGGAAAACCTGAGCAAACAAACACACAAATATTCGTGAACACATGAGAAGCGAAACTGTAAAAATAAGTGTGAATACAAGTTTAGCAAACATATAAATCAGGTTTTGTCAGATCAACCCATTTACATGCATATGAAATCGGATAATAAAGGAAATATTTTGGGTTTACAGTCAGAAAATAATGTAATGTCTACTTTGCAACCAGTCAATAATCTCACAGAAGCATGTGACAAACATTAAACTTCCAAACACAGCTTTCTGTAAAGATACCGGCCAGAGAGAGAGAGAAGCTATTTCCTTTTTATTATTATTTTTTTTTTATCTGTTATATATGATAACATTTGCACATATGCACAGATTGAAAAACCCCGTTTATTGAGCTAAAATCTAGCTCTCTTGATCAGATTTCTTAACTGGATTTCCAGGCCTTAATTTGATTTAAAATATTGGAGTATTTAATAACCTTTTGTGTATGGAAATCTTATTGTTTTTGCTGTTAGTCTAGGTCAAACATTTCTTAGCTTGTTCTCATAAGTAAGTTCTGAAATTTAAAGTAAGCTCCGTACTTTAAAATCAGCACTAGGTGTGTAAATATTGTAAATATTAAATGCTCTAACATCAGTTTTTACAACAGTTCTAATTATCCCAGGGTTCAAGATGGTGCCATGTAGGCACTGTAGTTCACCACACTGTCTCACACTCCTGTTATTTCCCTCTGTAGATATACTGCATTGACTAGCAACAAAAATCAATACATTTCTGATTGCAGAACCAGACAGGGCTTAAACGGTAGTCCTAGTAGGTGAAACTATATTCAAAGTTTCTGTTTGAATATAGCTGGTAGGTGGTTTTGAGAATCTTTTGTCCAACACACACATCAAATCACAATGTATTGTTTATATTGGACTATGTATGTTTAAGATGCATGCTGATATGCAGGTTTTGTTCTCTTACCCTCAATCTTGCAGTCGAATCGTGCAGCGCTGCCCTCCACTACCTCCACGTCCCTAATCACTGAACTGAAGGTGGGCTTCACGGGGCTCCTTTCCTCACTCTCCTCAGGAAACTGGGTATCTCCTGCATCAACACCAGCCAGGTAATAACATAAGAAACAAAGCCATGAATCATATTTTACTAGAAATCAGTCAACAGACTGGAAAAATTCGGACTTAAATTGGGTACAATTAAAATGATAAACTGTTGAGGGGATGTGTGCTAGATGATATTAAACAGTACAATATACAGTATGTAAAGGTCTATCAAGCATACATAAAGAAAATTATTTTCTATATAAAGTAAAAAAAAAAGTATTTGTTTTTGGAGAATTTTCCATTTTAACGTTTGTCATTAGTTTTATTGGCTTTGATTGATAATATTTTTTAGAATCTATTAATAATAAGGCATTGGCTCTGACTGTGCCAGTCTCCATGTGGGCACTAAGCAGACAGGGTCAGGAGTTCGCCGTCTGCCATTAATAAAATACAGCGACGGCTGAGAGACTGTGAAGCAGGCAGAAAAGCTGTTGCCATGGTACCTTCTGTAGGGGAGCCCTTCTTGGCATGAACGCCAGCCATCAAGGCCATGGAGGAGAGTCGGCCAATGGCGCGCACCGCATGCCCCGTTTTCTGCGGAGATGATTAACATACACGTTAAAGCCTCATCAGCAGAATTTTACACTAACACTACTGTTTAATACAGTCTGCTCTAGTGTCTGGATACACTCAAAGAGGTTCTCAATGTCCTGCTGGAGATCTGTAGCTAAATCTGAACCCATTTTTATCACTCACTGAGATCACTGAGAGCGCAGGTGATCTTACAGTGTGTGTGTGTGTGTGTGTGTCAGTCTCTGCTCACCTGCCACTTCCTCCTCAGGATATATTTTTTCATCCTCTCCTTGGAGAGCTTCTTGGCTTCCATATTACTGGTGTCCTGTTTGAGCCAGGGGTGCTGGAAGCACTGCTCACAGGTCAGACGAGCACTGCAGCAAACAGTCACAGAGAACTCAGTGAACAATTTTACACACTACATCCTGTTTTAATTTTAAATACATTTTATGACGCAAAAGAAAATTCTACAATATTTACACAACATGTAAATAATGCCTGGAATCACCACACTAAACATTATCTAAATATTAAATAAATATTAGAAAATCTACCTCATAAATAGAAATTGCTTCTCAATTCACAAGTAACTCTGGATTATATATATGTTTCTTGTTTTTCAAATCAATCAATCTTCATTTAAAATCATTTCTAATGTAGACAAGCCAATTTAGAATATAGTCTAAAAAAAATGAAAGTGTGATAAGATATAAAACAAATAAACCTTTAGTTTTTTTAAGGTATGTAAATATAATAGAGTATGAGTCAAATGTAAGCAAACCATTGAAGAAGTAAAAAAAATTAAACATCAAACAGCAACATAAAACAGCAGAATATAGTTAAGCAATAAGAAAAATAAACAAATGAATAAATACATAAGTAAAGGAAAGGTAAAAGAGTAGTACAAAAAGACAACTAAAACCAAAACCATAAAAAACTAGAATTAAATAAAACAATTATATTATGAAAAAAAAATCTATCCAATTATCATCTACAACTCTGGGCATACTTAATATATTATAATAATTAAGAAAATCAAAATAGACTTTAATTCCTATTTTCCTATAATTACATTTGTTCAGATTTTGGTTACATCACCATGCAGTAGTGATTGAGGATACATAATACTGATTAACAATATCCACAGGCTAAGCACTTATGAATTATTATTTTTATTAGTAAACTATGCTAATACTGGAATGACCTCCCTTTGCTTATAAAACACTCTACATTATTTTTGGAGCAGATTCCACCAAAAAAAAAAATATTGTTCTGCATGTTGACATGACTGTGTCTTGCAGTTTCCTGCAGATTTTTCAGGAGCACTTTCATGCTGTGAATCTCCTGTTTTACTACATCCCAAAAATGTGCTGTTGGATTCAGATCTGGTGGTTGGAAAGGCCACTGAAGAACACTGAACTCATTCTCATGTTCATGAAGCCAGGTTTTACAGTATTTCTGTGACATGGTGGAACCACACAATAGAACATAGTAAACTATGTTCATGAAGGAATGTGCATGGTCAGCAACAATACTCAAATAAATACTGTAAGTTGTTGCAACAGGACCAAAGTCCGCTTAAAACAACCTCCACCTCCTCTAGCCTGGACTGTTCACATACGACAGGGTGGATTCAATTGGCACCAGATTATGACTTTACCATCGATTTCCTACCAAAAGTTTGTTTATTAGATAATTATATGAATGAGTAGGTGTACAGGGGTCCTGTTAAAAGCTTGGTGACTTTAATTGTACATTTAATGTATTTGTACTACCATAATTCTGACGCAAGATACCTGGATCAGAACATGTTTATGATTTTCTGTATATGCTGGTTTAAATCTTTCTAACAATTACTTACAATAGAGTGCTAACAGCTAAAAGTTAGAATTGTATGTATGCAACTGTATGGAAAAACAATCAAGAACAACTCATAACAACATTATCACTTGGAAAAATGTAAAAGCAACAGAACAAGTCTCATCACTGTCTTTTGTGTTCACTGTGAAGGATAATCTACATCACAGTATGAGTGACAACAAGTCTTTCATCTGATCAAAGCCATTTTGCTGTAACTGTGTAAGTGTGAAACGTACCCTCCCCCACTATTTACGCATGAATTTACAGCTCTTTAAAGGTGTTAATTATCCCTCTGACAGTGAGGGAAAGTGTTTGAGTCCACAGGCCATTCACACTTCACATCTTCACTACAGTAGATTGCAGTGAGACAGAACTCACGTCATGTCTTTCTTCAGCAGATTGCTGATGAAGTCTTTAGCCTCATCTGAAATTTCATCAAACGCCTCGTCCTCAAAGTCCCAGGTTGCTGAGGTAACGTTGGACAGTGTCTCGTTATCATTGTCCCCCATGAAAGGAGACAAGCCACTCACACTGCAGAGAGAAAGGAATATAAGAAAAAACAAGACAGTAAACAAACATCAGAGAGGCAGTTTGAGCACATGGAGAGGGTGGGCTGGGGGAAAAGACGAGGCAGTTTAAGAGAAAACAGCAGCGCCAATTTGATCTGTGTAACAGCCAGCCAGCATCTGCCTGCGGTCACTGCGTGATTCCATCAATCAGCAGCTTCTTTGCTGTGAGTGATTACCTTTGTTTAACTCTAAATGTGCTGATCATCACAATCAGACTGTGCTAAACAGAACCCCACCCAGAACAGATGGGTGGTGCTGTAGCCTACACAGATGCTTCATCACTCAGCTGCTGATCCTTCATCAGCTCCCCTTGATTAATTAGGTGGCAATGCTTTAATCAAATACAGTACCCCACAGTGCCTGTATAATTAAAGCTAAGGGGTTTACAGCTAACAGTTTCACAATGTTCTTATGTATCAGTTTTGGTTTTTCATGCACAAAATATGACCTTTATTCTGAAATGCCAAGTCAGTATTTTCTCAGCTCAGCTTCAGTTTGGCATGTTTACTGTTTCTGACTCAAACTCACATATTTATAAAATGACTAAAACGAATGCATCTTATGAAGGAGGCAGAGTAAGGACTTTGAACATAACTAACTAGATACCCTCCTTAAGAGTTCATTACTCAGCCAGTGAGCATTAAAATACAGCAAAGGTAACAAACTCCACTAATCACAAAACAAAACAAAATAAACCAGCAAAACAACAGCTACCACCAACAGTACAGCAGCAACAGTTGGAAAGCTAAAGGAATTACACCCAAATTGATGGATTTTTTAGTGATAGTTAAGCAGTCAGGAATGGCTTGGGAACACCCACACATGTATAAGTTGTGAGTGACGCTGAACACTAGTCAGCACACTTATGGCAAGGCAACATGTTCAACTCAAGAACACTAACATTAAAATTAGCAACACCATCACTAACATTGGGTATGCACTGTATCACAAGTTTTGGAACCTTCTTTAATTTTACAACATCACAAATAAAAAAATATATATCGTCGCTGCCCAATGAAAAACACTTATCTCCATAACAGCAAATTTACAAACTGTCAATAGAAGTCAATGTAAAAAGAGTTATTTCACGTAAAAAAAAGACTTTCTATTGGCCCCTTTATCAAGACATTTTGGCACAGTGTAAGGGACAGTTTGTCTGTTCAAACTATGTAGTAAACTAAAAATCGACAAAAATGGAAATAAGTGTTTTTCATAGGAAAGCGACGATATACAAAATTTAAAAAGGTACCATGGATGACCCTATTAAAAAGCAGAAAAATTATTGGAAAATCAGGTAATCCTTAACAGGTAATGTCCTAACAAAAAAAAAGTGCTGCTGAGAACTTGGTCTTTGGTCCACTCATTCCTGGGACATGTGAGCGCCTGATTTAAACACACAAACACTAACATCAGATAAATTACACCCATAAAATATATGTTACTCGTAACTATGTATCGTCGGACGAAAATCACCTAAATGCAACCATAACCAAAGTCCAATGCAACTCAGACAGCTGCAACATAATAAATAAAAGTTACATGGAAACATGTGGGTGAAAATCACCCATTAGCATTAGCGTTCTAGGGTTAATCAATTAAGGCCTGATTGTGGGTCTCAGGTGGATGGGACCTTCAATTTCTGAAGTGATGTGGGTATTTAACATTTTTCAATACACTGTGTCACATGCAGTGATGGGAGTAACGGCGCTGAAATAAACAGCGTTACCATCACCGTTACTTTTTTCAGTAACAAGTAATCTAAATAATTACTCTGTCTGTAACTATAACGCCGTTACCATTTCCGACACTTCGTTACTGCAAGTTACTTTAGCAGCTGAATGAACTTTTTTTTTACTTAGCGCATACAGACAAATGCACAAATGTGTGTGTGTATGTGAGTCACAAGGGAGGGGAGGACGAGACCAGGGTTTCTCTAGGGGTCTGCAGGCTCATCCTCAGAGGGAGACAGTATTATGTAGTGAGCACTTTAAATCAGGGATCTCAAACTCGACTTAAAATGTAATTTTTAAAGACGCACCCACTCCCCTTCCACCAGCGCAGTGCATCCTATTCATTTCAATAGAGAGAGCCGCTGCATGAGCACAGCCCCGCCCTCCGGCAGCTGTGTGTGATACAAGCCTCACACACACGGAGCCACAGAGGAGAAGCTGAAAACAGATATATAGAACTATAGATCACAGTGAGGTTGATAAAAAATCTTAATGCAATAGTAATGCAATAGTAAAGCAATAGTAACGCAATAGTAACACAATAGTAACGCAATAGTTACTTTTACTGGTAACTAGTTACATTTATAGTGGAGTAACTCAGTTAGTAACTACTTTTTTCAAGAAGTAACTAGTACTTATAACTCATAACTTTTTCAAAGTAACGTGCCCAACACTGGTCACATGTGCACAAGGAACATACTATAGAATACATTACCACCCACAGTGGACAGCACAGTCGGAGGTAGTGATCATGACTGCCAGTGTCTGGCTAGGATTAATAACATCTACATTCAGTACAAAAAAAAGGTGGTGTACTGGATATCATCTGCTATCTTCTGAAACCCGTGAGGCCACTTTAAGAAGCCAGTACAAAAGCTCTATGGTTTTTACCTCCCTTGATCCAAGCATGAGCTGAAATTTCAAACTTCAGACAGTGTCTGACTGTCTTTCCTCTCTTTATAGCTAAGCCACTTGAGCTGGGCTGGCTGGAACCTGGAGTCTCCAGACTAGCATTAGTGAGAGATCAGAGAGAGGCCACAGCACTACCACAGCGAGACACACTTCTCCAAAAACACCAGAGCTCACAGCAGCTCCAGCTTGGTATTAGAAACACAGCGAGAACCACGGTCCTCACATATTTCCCTCTCCACACACACACGGCCTCTCCTTAGATCAACCGCCTACTGCTGTGAATATGTAAACTCAGTATGACGACCACCTGCTTGCACACACACATACACACATCTCTAAAGAACACACCGAAACCACAAATCTATAACACATGGAAAAACACACACAATTTCAAACAGGCCTCCTGATAGAGTTAAAACAGGCTAAGAAAGTCCAACCGGACACATGTTCAATAGACACATTGCATTATTTAATGTTATGTCATTAAATCAGTCACTTACAGTATGTAGCAGATGACACCTATGCTCCACATGTCTGTAGGATAACTGATAGCTTCATAGTTGATCACCTCAGGAGCTACAAACTCTGGAGTACCGAACAGGACCTTCAGTGAACCTGCATTTTCTGTAATGCATGAAAAAGAAAGATATTTAAGCACATTTGGTCGATGGTAATGGTGAAATTTTACAGATATGCAGAGACACTTTAGATGACGTAGACTTTCATGACTAGGAGCAGCAATAAAACAAGCAAAAAGTAGAAATAGAAATAGATAAAGTGATGTGAAAAAGTGTTTCCCCCTTTTCAAATTCTTATTTATTTGCATGTCTGTCACTCTATGTTTCAGATCATCAAACAAATTTAAAAATTAGGTAAAAACAACACAAATAAACACAAAATGCAGTTTTTTATTTTTTTCATTATTAAGGACGAACATTAATACATAACTTAACTGAGGTTTATCACAGCTGAGTTCACTTTTTCTAGCCACACCTGGCCTGATTACCGCCACACCTGTTCTCGGTCAATAAATTACTTAAATAGGACCTGCCCGACAGAGCTAGATATTAAAAAAAGATATTCAAAAGCTAGACATCATGCCAATATCCAAAGAAATTCAGGAACAAATGAGAAATTTTACAACATAGGATTAGAGTCCTCTCATAATACTTTTGCTAAAGCTTTTTACTATGTCCTTTTCTGTAATATTTTTTTTTATGTTTTTGTTCAATTTTGTGCTTTTTTTTGTTCAATTTTTGAACTATTAGCTATTGGGGAGGTTCTGGTGTCGAAACAACCTACACCATCATTAGAAATATATACCATGTATTAACATTTATGGTGTACAGTTACAGACTTGTTACTTTAGCATTTTTCCATGTATGATTTGTCTGCAGCTTTCTCCAGTCTTTCATTAATGGTCAGTTTCAGACTACAAAGCCACTCCTGTCTGGAAATGTATGGGTGGAGGAGCACTCTCAGTCTGCTAGAAGTAGTAGCCAGATTCAAAACTCCAACTGTGTTATATGCCTAATACACTGACTGCAATACCACACTGCTGTGATATGAATAGGTCACCCACCAAATAACATATGCAGTTACAACACATACATGGGAAGGGCAACAGTGGCCTGCTGCGTACCAAATAGTGGTTCCACATTTGTTTATACTGTTAAACCTCAGATCTTACTAGATGCTTATCTACTTACTTTGTCTTTCCCATCAGTCAGCATTAACATTTATGTTAATAACTTTAACATTATTTAATTCATTTAATTCAACCATTATTTAACTATAATAACTGACTTCTATATTATTTTATTAGCTATGTTTACTGTTATTTCTAGTTACTTGTTGTAAGTGCTTGTTAATGTTTTTAAAGTATTTACAACTTAATTTATAACCATTAATTAACTCTTTATAAATCTTTATCTTTATAAACTATGTATAAACTCTTTATATAGAAGCCTTTCATTTTTTAAAGTGGTACCAAGATGTGTTTTGAAATGTCACATTTTTTATAGTGAGGTAGTGGAAATAAAAAAAAATTAAACCACATACCAGGTACCAGAAAGGGAGTAGGGTTGAATAGAGTGGACATTATAAAAAAAAATGACATTGCAATATTTTGTTTGTTCTGCAATATGTATTGAAATATGAACAGTACAGGATTTTTTTTTACCAGATGTATCTAGACCTCAGTAATTCAGCATTTATGAAATTAATACTTTTGTCTATCCAAGTATGGAGTAAAAAAAAAAACAATATTGGGCAGATAAGTATGACGTGGTTATTTCGCATGCACACATTGGGATGATAAGTGGAACAATATAGGTACCATGCAGTGATAAAGCTCCATACATATATATATATATATATATATATATATATATATATATATATATATATATATATATATATATATATATATATTTTTTTTTTAAATCTATTGATGCAGTTCTATTATTGTGGAAGATACCTAGCCTCCGAGCAAGTCCAAAATCAATGAGCTTGATTTTGCTGCCTGTTTTGTTGACACACATGATGTTCTCTGGTTTGAGGTCCAGGTGAACGATGCCTTTCTTGTGGATGAAGCTGACCCCATCCACAATCTGCAGCATGTACTTAATGACTTCTCTCTCAGTCAACTCAAAATCCTCATCAATGATCCTCTCAAACAGCTCCCCTCCTGAGATCCTGCAAAATACACAGCACACACACAATATGCAGAGCATTTTAGGCTGTCTTATCATTATGAAAGTCTAAACAGCCTCAGCTATAGCTTTAGCTTACATGGACATGAATGAAGAGGAGTCAAGTTTTAGAGTCATCAAGGTTAAGTGCTTTATCTGTCTACATTCTAACTCCACTTAAAGTGAAGTGAAGGAGTGAAGAGGTTCAAATTCAGTTCAGAGCACTTTCCATTTTCATATATATTAACATAAAAAATAACATTAATGCTCATCAGTAGCTTTAGTGGGCATGTGCCTTTTCAGAAAAAAAATAATAATGAATCAATTAAAATGTCTAAAAAATAATTTCCATTATTTAAAGTAGACCAATAAAAAAAATGTTAAATTTCTTTGATTTTACCAAATTGAAAACCTCTGGAATATATTTAAGAGGAAGATGGATGATCACAAACCATCAAACCAAGCTGAATTTGAATCTGCTTGAATTTGCAGCAGGAGTGGCATAAAGTTATCCAAAAGCAGTGTGTAAGACTGGTGGAGGAGAACATGCCAAGATGCATGAAACTGTGATTAAAAACCAGGGTTATTCCACCAAATATTGATTTCTGAACTCTTAAAACTTTATGAATATGAACTTGTTTTCTTTGCATAAATTTGAGGTCTGAAACTCAAAAAACCTATAAATAGCAAAATCAGAGAAACTGATTCAGAAACTGAAGTGGTCTGTTAATTCTGTATATTCATTCTCCCTCTGTCCATTTAAGTCAGTAAATGAATGAAATATAAATTGTCTTTAATATTAATGCAAGCCATTCAGGCTGTATGTTAACCTAAGGACTAGATATAGACAAAATATAGGAAAATGGAAAAAAAAAAAAAAACTTACATTTCCAATACCATGACAATATCTGTCTTTCCCTCAAAGGCATCCACACACTGCACGAGCTTCGGATGATGCAGATCGTTCATGATTCCAATTTCTTGCCTGACATTGTCTTTTTCTTTAGCAGAATATGCCTTGATAAACTTTCCAGCCCACACCTTCTTAGTTGCTTTCTCTATCAGTTTAAACACGGTTCCAAATTTACCCCTGAGAGAAAACAAATCAAAGACAAAAACTGGATATAAACCTCTATAAGCACAAACAAAAGTGTAAACAATATGAAATGTATAGTGATTATAAGGAAAGATATTAGTAAAGCTAATAAATAAGATATTGTGTGCTAATGTTTCTTTAGTTAATAAAGAAATAAAGAACCAGCAATATTAAAACTTACGATCCCAGTCTGTCCTCCACATCATAGAGGTCCTTAACCTTCACATCTGTTTTAATGGTCACGTCTCTGTACTCGGGCGGCTTCTCTGACTCTGCCAATGTAAGAATGTGAGTTTATATAGGGAAAGAGACTTGACACCTATTTTTATCCTGTTTCCAATTATATTCAAACTTATATTTTGTAGTGAGACAAATATTTAAAAGAAATACTAATAAAGTGTACTAAAAAAGTCTATTAAAAATGCATGTAAAATTACATGTATATATTGTCATACTTATATGCTTATGCTCTCCTTCTTTTGCTTATCCCAATTTAGAAAGCTATTATTGGAGCAAAAGTTCAGGCATGCTTAAGTAAAAAGCCTTAAAGTGCCTTTAATTGCCTTTAAAATGCAATTATTCGAAATCGAATAGCAAACAACCTAAACACTGCAAAAACTTAAACAAGCAAACATGCAAAAATGCAGTGTTCATTATTCATTCAAATAATTATTTATTAATTTTAATTATACCACAGTTAGTTCCGACCCTGCAATGTGATTGGCTGAGAGGCGTTCCATGAGTGCCATTATCAGCAGGTAATGCACTGTAACCGAAGCTCTCCGTGTATTACTCCGCCACATACAGGTAACCTAGCAACGATTCAGCGCTTACAAGCCTACTCTTTAACTCAAAATCTTTCAATAAACAGAGATAATGGAACTGTGGTATAATCACAATAATACACTCGAGGTTCGTGCTATGAGATGCAATATTATACGCTATTTTTAGTTAATCACAAAACTGATTTGAGGTTATATCGCTGAGCATTAGATGCAGCTTACTGTATTGGGAGTCAAACCCACAAATCAATGAAACACTTACCATCATCTGAAGGCTCATTCTCATCTTCTTTATTTCCTGTTAAACAATAATAAGATGTTGTAATTATGTCATAAACACAGTAATTGCATATAAATTGCATAAATGATTAAATAGCAAGTTAATAGAGTAGTTTATGTTTTGCAATAAAATAAATGACTAATTTAATCAAATGAAATGCCCTCATTTGTCCCTCATTTGTTTCTTCAAGTGAAATCAATCAGCTCAAACATGAGATCCTCCACATGTTAAAACAGAATAACATTCAGAAATGTCCACTAGATGGAGCTCACCATCTTCATCCTCCAACCCCACCTTCACCTCTACAGACTCTGCGCTGGGCTCCCCGACACCGTAGATATTCACAGCTCTCACTCTGAACTTGTACTGCCGGTCAGGCAGCAGGTTCTGGATGTTATAGGAAGTGTTGATACAGGACACCAGCTCTTTCCACTGCTTCTCCACTGAGTTCCAGACCTCCACGTTATAAGTCTGGACAGCACTTCCACCGTCATACGTGGGCCCGTACCAGGAGAGGGTCAGGCTGGATTTGCGGATATCTGTGACAGCTGGGACGCGTGCAGGAGGGTCTGGTTTATCTGAAATATTAAGGAGGAAAGGTTATATATAGTATATGAAACATCTGCTTACACAATGTTTCTTCTGAAATCAAGTGTATTAAAAAAAACTTGCTTTTGTTTGAATAACTGTATAATCTATACTGTCCGGATACATTTTTTTTACTAGATTTTGGAGCACTGCTGTAAGGATTTGATTGCAATCAACATCTCAAGATCATTAGTGAGGTCAAGATGCTGGACGATCACTACCTCACCTCATCCTCAACTCCCAAACTCATCCCAAATGTATCAGATGGAGCACCATCATTCCAGAGAACATAGAACCACTCTAGCCCATATCTGGCATTAGAATGCAATCAGATCCTCAGGAATATCCCAACATCAAAGCCTGTTATGGTAGTAATTGTTAAAAATGTTTAAAATTGTTAAAAAATGATCTGTCTTGAGATCTGGCTGTTTTTACTAAAAAAAATTGTAATATAATAGTGTGCTTTCATACTTTAAACTGATGGTTTTCATAAAATAAAATTTAAAAAATCTATTGCCTCGCTTACCGTATTCCAATATATGACAATACATGAAACTGTAATCTTTGTATTGTGATATGCAGGAGTTGGACAATGAAACTGAAACACCTGGTTTTAGACCACAATAATGAATTGTCCTGATGGACAGTTCTGGTGGAAACAGGAGAGTTAAGGTGCACATTGAATCCTGCCGTGATTTGGGCAGCCGTGGTTTTATGTTTTTTTGGATACAATCCGGGTTATCACCCGAACATCCCTTTCAGACAGCTTCCTCTTACAGCGTCCACAGTTAATCCTGTTGGATGTGGTTCGTCCTTCTTGGTGGTATGCTGACATTACCCTGGATACCATGGCTCTTGATACATCGCAAATGTATCAATGTATCGTCTTGGTCACAGATGCACCAGCAAGACGTGCACCAACAATTTGTCCTCTTTTAAACTCTGGTATGTCACTCATAATGTTGTGTGCATTGCAATATTTTGAGTAAAACTGTGCTCTTACTCTGCTAACTGAACCTTCACACTCTGCTCTTACTGGTGCAATGTGCAATTAATGAAGATTGGTCACCAGGCTGCTCCAATTTAGCCATGAAACCTCCCACACTAAAATGGCAGGTGTTTCAGTTTCATTGTCCAACCCCTGTATATTGTCTCGCCAGGTCATCTCCAATATATACCAGTAGCATCCAACCTATATTCTGTCTTGATGTAAAATAATGTTTTTTGCATATAATGTAGTTTGCATAGCTGGCAACAGGCACACTCTATGGGTTTGTGCACTGCTGCGTGTAAGTGTGTGTGGAAAAAGCAGGGGTGTTCACACATTAAACATGCCTGTGTTGACAATTTACTTTGGCACACCTGTGTTTTTTGTTGCCAAGATAGCAATGCACCAGTAAATGACCTAAACACATCTCATTTTAAGACATCACACCCATCAGCATAGATATATTCACAAGTACTGTTTCTATTTAAACAACGTAGGTGGAAGGCATGAAAACAGACTGTTGGCAAGGTGTGAGATAGGGCCCATAATGTCAATATACTTACAGAGTGGGTTTCCTGCATTGGGATTAAGCCTATTTTTGCACTATAATTATAATAATAATAAAAATTATAAGAAGAAGAATTATAAGGTGCATGATCAATCAACATTTTCTGATATATTATGCGACAGTAGTAAGTAACAGGGGTTTCGCCATGTTTTCCTTCTAATTCAGTAAGTTTCATCGCTGGGTGGCGAGACCTGTAAAGCTAAGCTAAAACTGTAATTCTTGAAAAAAGTCAAACGAGCGTTGGATGTTGATCTACACAGATTTCTCTCTGGAAACTGTTTATTTGGGTGATTAAAGCACTTCCGTTTATTTATAATAAGCTTAGAATTCAAGATTTTCCTCAATATCCTTGCCTCTGTACAGCAAACGAGCTAGCGGTTAGCACGGTTAGTGGGTAATGCTAATGCTGCTCCAGCATTGCTAGTCTGGGTTAGCAGCAGGTTACAGGCCGATAATACTCACCTCTAATTGGCGAAAGAGCTAGCGCTTAGCGTGGTTAGCGGCTAATGTTAATGCTGCTCCGGTTTTTGCGCTGGAGAACTGAAACGGAAACTCCTGTATAAACGCTGTATAACAACCTGGCTGGTAAAATTCATACATAAGGTGAACTGGATTATAAGGCAGACTGACATTTGGGAAATTTAGGATTTTAAGTGCGACTTATAGCGCTAACCCATAGAGTGTATAACTGTTTTAAATAGTCTCTAATGTTCCTGCAGTACCAGACATCAGTATCAAGTGGCACTTCACTACATAGAGGCACTACAACTGGCATGATACAAGTCTCTACTATGCAAATATTGACTCCAGAGAGAAATGTTATTGTGTCTGCTTTGTATGAAATAGATGCTGGACATGTGGATTGGTAACTGGCTACGATCCCAAACTTGTAAAATGATACTGGGCAGGAGGACTACAGTGCATATTTGAGGTAGGTTCCTGACAATGAACAAATGATTGTACATTTTTGGTTGTACTGTGTGTGAAATCTCCGTGACAGCAAATAAAACAAAGAAAAAACTGTTATGACCAGAATTTGGTCAACAGCTCAGCAGTTCATTGTAATGGATGTTGTGTTAAACAGCTTGTGTGAATGTTAAACTGGTAGGCAGAAAAAAATGATCTGCTTGTTACATTAAATAAACTGATGATGTGGCATGTACATACAGTTCTCTCTTAAATCTGGACTTGATTTTTTTTTAGCGCTGTGTTAAATATCCCACTGCAGTGGGGCTCTTATCTTTTGGCATAAGTACGTCTTTTTATTATTATTATTATTATTATTATTATTATATTCTTTATAGTCTGTGAAGGACAGTATGAACTACACTTACTAATCATGATAAAGCAGTACATCCCGTATAGCCAGGGTTTCAAAAGAGCTCTGTTATTGTGTGCAGATCCATAAATGATTTAAACCTAGCCTAACAATGTGACAGGTTCTACTTTGGAGAGGGTTTGAGCACTCAGGTCAGGAGAAAGGTAAAGTGACTTACTCTGACAGGTGTTAAACAATTTAATGCATAATGACAGAGTCTTACCCACGATGGTGAGGTTGAGAGCAGCCTGTCTCATGCCATAGTTGTTCCTGATCTCAATGGTGTAGCAGCCGCAGTGCTCCTGCTGCCCGTTTGCGATGGACAGTTGACTGCTGGAGTCTGTGCTTTCAATGGTGATGTCATTCTTCCCCTCTTGAATCTGGGGGAAAAGATATTAAGAAATCACTCTGATGGTTAAGTGCATAGAAAAAGGTGCTGTTAGTATGAAATCATAAAGAAATGCTTTTTACATACATTGAGCCTTGGTTTAGAGGACAAAATGACGCCAGAAATAAATTCTGCACTATAAGGCGTACTTAAAATGATTTAATTTTACCCAAAAAAGTCAGTGCGCCTTTTAATACAGAGCGTCTTATGTTTATATTTTTTTCCAGTCGGGTTGTAAGAAGCAGTAAAGCCACTCTGCTGAAGTACAGAGTTATACAGGAGTTTCAGTTTAGTTCTCCAGCACTGGGGCTGCAAACCACTATTTCCCCATTCAGAGGTGAGTATTATCTGCCTGAACCCGGCTGCTAGCACTGCTGGAGGAGCATTAGCATTAGCCACTAACCGTGCTAGCTATTTTGTCGTTCAGAGGGGAGTATATCAGCTTGTAGCCTGTGCATTTACTGTGTTAAAACAAGCTACCCTGTTTACTTGGATGCTAGCTAATATCACCCAGGCTCACCAGAGCACTCGGGGTTCTCAGTGTAGCACTGTCGGGTGGCAGCCGTTAGCCGGTTAGCAGCTAATGCTAATGCTTCAGCCTTAGTGCTGGAGAAATTTGGGAATCTAAGCTTACTGTAAATAAATGGAAGCACTTTACTCACCCAAATAAACAGTTTTCAAGAGAGAAATCTGTTTAGATTAACATGCAGCACTCGTTTGACTTTAAAAGAATATATATTTTTTACAGTTTTGTTTACTTAGCTTAGCTTTACTTTACTTAGTTAGCCACCTCCCTACCACCACCCAGGGGCAAGACATGGTGAATTAGAAGTTCCTTAACTTGCGCCTTATAATCCAGTAGGCCTTATGTATGAAAACATACCAGAAAATAGATGCTCATTGATAGTGCGTCTTATAATCCGGTGCGCTTCATAGTGCAGGACACATATACTCTTAACAAGGAACAAGGTGCTACACCAAGTTTAACTCAATAAAGAACCACGAAAGTTTAAAGAAGTGTATAAAGTGTGTATAATGTTTCTTTATTAATCTACACAAAAATGACTCATCCCCTGAAAACAAAGGTACTTTTTGGTCTTTTGTCTGCTCTTTAGGGCCTATATTCCTCTGGGAAAGCTTCACACTTGATGTAAGAACTCATTAATTCATTTTAAGTCATTTATAAATGGTCACCCCAACTCATCCTAAACGTTTTGGATAGAGTGTTTCCTCTACAGCCAATTGTTTACACTTCACTTCCTCTTCCTGTATCGGATTAAAAAAATTGCAAGTTTATATATTTAAAAAATGCTTTGCTTCTGTTGAGTCTAAGACTTACACCTTCCCATGATTCTGTGACACTGTGATGTGGTGTCATTTTCCGATTGTGCTCCAATCAGAAACGTTTTTTTTTTCTGATCATTCTCTCCAGAGTACTGATCACAGTCACCTGTTTCCAATCAGTCTGTAAAAATGCCTGTTGAATTGTGTACTTACTTTGCAAAGTATTGCCAACCATCTCCCGTTGCCTTCTGAGCTTTTCCTTGTGTTTTGGTGGTCTCGTTGATGAACCCTTTGTTGCGCTTTGTTGCTTAGTTATCTCTCTTTGTTATTCCCCTCTATTTTGGTCACTTGGTGAATAATCACAGTGTTTAAGTGGTCACTAAGGAAATGTTGTGGCCACTAGCACTGGGTGTCCCTTGCTTACATTCATTTTAGTGTGAGCAACACTGCTGTTTGCACTGAACAGAACGAAACCCAGCCACTCCAACATTTAACCTCATCCCTTATCTGTAACACAGATGTATGATATAAAGTGCTTACTGGTTTACGGAACTTGAGCCAGCTGCAGGTCATGGGTGATGTTCCAGTGAACTTGCAGAGGAGATTAACCCGCTCACCCGCCAGGATCTTCATATCATCTGGAAACTGAAGGATTTGAGGGGGAGCACCTGAAATACACAGACACACAAGTACATATATATATGCATGCATGCAATACAAAAAAAAAAATCCTACAGCAGCTGGTGCCAGTCTGTGTAAAGGAAGGCCTGGTCTACAGTAAGTGCGTGCTCTCAGGGGCCAAGTGTGTTATTAGGTAAACAGAGTTCGGACAATTCCGAAACTCCCACGACAGATAACATGCTGTAGGCCAAAGAAGGAGACAAAGCCTTATTAAGGCATGACTAACCCCACTGCACTCACAGCCCAGGCATGCTTGCCCACATCTCGGTTCTAAAGAACCAAATGGATTTTTCAATTGAAAAATATATACATATACAGGCTGCTGTTACCTTGTTTAGGAGGAGTTTTCGGTGGCGGCTTCTTTATTCTGGCTTCATCTGGAAAAGGGAACGGAGAAACAGGGTGAGGCTTTATTATGAATGAAGTGGTTTGGTGCTACTTTGAGCTCCACCATCACACAGCCACCACAAGGAACTGTAAGGAAATGGCTTTACAATATGTTCCTTCATGTTCCTTAAACTGATTACCCATATGTTAGCGTCGCCACAGACACTTACTGACAATGTATAGTCGGTTCCCTTGGGCTACCTCTTCTTAGGTATAGGTGTAAACCTTATACAACGTTAGCACATTTACTAACTGTTATATAAACTAAATTTAAATCAGTTAGAGTTTGACAGGGTTTTACAGTGTAGAGGAGAACAGCATTCTCTTTAGTCAGACAGAAAGCTCTCCATGGACGTCAGTGTGTAACTGAGCAAACACTCAACAGGCCGATAAGCAAACTCTGGGAGAACGGTCGAGACTTGTTCTCCTCTGCATGTCCTGAGAGAGATCAGCTGCTTATGTCCTTTTTGTGTTTGCCTTTTTTGGTCATACTAAAAATAGTCCCCAAAGAATCCAGGAAATAGTTCTTGGCACTATTTATTTTACATCTGATTGCTGTCATGAAACAATGTGCTACAGAGGTTAACTAACGCAACCGCCACGCAACAGCAGAGGCACCAAAGTCAGTCTGAAGCAATTAGAAGTTTGATTTGATTTTTTTTTTCTGGTGGGATGTCTGACATTCCACCACATTTTCTGCTGGCCAAGCTATCCTCTCTTGTCTTTGTGGAAATAAAAACATCCCTTTTCCAACACAGAACTATTTCAGCTTCATGACTCACATCTCCCAGTCACAGGAATGAGCTTTTACTAGATAGGAATCAACAAACTCTGCAAAGCAGGAAATTACCAGATTTGTTTTTAAGCAGTTAAGTTATTAACAAGGAGAAACAACAGAATAGCTGCGTAATTTAGCCGCGTAAAAAGAAACCATGTGTGCAGTAGAATGACAGAATAATAATGTTCTAAGAAGCATTGGTGACAGAATGGGCAGAATTATTAGTGTTTGGGAACACCTTTTTTATTTTTATATTTTTAATTTCAAAAATTTCCCCCATTTTCTCCCCAATTATCCAACCCACTCATTAGGACTTCCCCCTATCACTAGGAGGATGAAGACTAGCACATGCCTCCTCCGATACATGTAAAGCCAGCCACCGCTTCTTTTCGAGCAGCTCGGTTCCGATACATCAGCTCACAGATGCCCTGTGCTGTGGACATCCCCCTAGGAGTGGGGTGGGGAGAGAGCGCCATCTACCCACCCGGAGGAAGCAGGGCCAATTTTTTTTGCTGCCGGCAGCTTGATGGCAAAGCTGCATGAGCGGGGGTTCGAACCTGCGACCTCCCACTCATTATGGCAGAGCTTTAGACCGCTGGACCACTCGGCCCCCTTAAACACCTTTTCTAATGAATGTATTCAGCTACATTAAATTCCAACCATTGCTGAGACAGATGTGCAAATGTGCTCAAACAGCTTTTCAATAAAATAGGACTCTCTGGAGCAGATAACAATAACCTACTGGCCTTTTGCCTAATGCCACGTGTGAGCTAAAAGGGTGTAAACCACTTTCTTTTTTATGAAATATGAAAAATATGCATACTTTTCAGAAAGTAAAAAAAATAAGACTTTTAGTTTTGGCAAATAATATTTATGAAACTGAGAAAAATTTGCAAAAAAATTTACCCATATAATAATATTATTTAATCTTAAATATGTAATACTGTACATATAAGAGAATATATATTAGAGAAGAACTATGCTGTATGTATTTTCGACCTTTGAGTTGAGTAAACTTATAATAAAAGGTTTATAAAAAGTTTAGTATATTGGGACAAACTATTTGTATTTTTGGTGTGTCCTCCAATTTATGACATTTCTGGACATCAGTGTGTCGTTTTTTTACCCCCCAGGGCTACCTTTGGCAAACCTGTAGATCATATATTATGATTGATGAACTGTCTGGCCACTAAATTCACCTTTTCCAGGCTTGCAGTGTGAATATTTATAAAATAAATATCTAAGTAAAATGGAATTTAAAAGAAAAGCAGGAAGAAATCAATTTTAAAAAAGTTAAATCAACTTCCCTTTTAGTTGTAATAACTTGATGACTTTCTAAATTTTTCATTCCATTAATTAACTTTTTTTAAGGCAACCAGTTGGCTCCAATTTCTAAGTAAATTCAACTATCCAGGCTTACAGTGCATTTGTCAGCTAAAACGGCACTTATAATTTCTGTACAATTTGAATATTAGGTGCATCCATACAAAATTATATTATAAAAAAAATAATTTGAAAACCAATGAAATCCTAATTTGTATTCAGTAACTAAACCAGCAGTTCTCACTCTCTTGCTCGCACTCTTGTACATACACACTCCTCTCTAAAGTCCTCGTATCTTACAGTGTTTAGTCTACATGGGGCCAGCGGATTACAGTTGTATTCTTTGAGTCATCACATTTTTAAAAGCACCAGAGGTGGCTAATAATCTCTAGACCACACTGTTAGAGTATATACAGCCCTGCCAATCAAACCAATATCACAGCGCTTTCAGCAGCCAACCTCAAAAGCATGGCTCTCTCAAGAGCAGTAGTTCGTAGAGCACACTTCATTGGGAAACCAATAATTTGCTGTGTGAGTCCTGTCAAGTCAGTTTGTTTGTACAGAGCCTCAGCAGCTTTGCAGAAATATGGGTCTAGACCGCTAATGAGCGAGCTAAGAGAGACAGCGGCTGAGAAAAAACCCTAAGAACATAAGACAAGTGAGAGAACACAACACTCAACTGTAGTACCCAGCATGCATCTGGGTGGAGAGACTGCAGTCGCTGATTATTTGCATAAGAAGGATTAAATAAAAGATATGCAAGCTATGCAAGTGATAATTAACCTTCGATTACACCAACGGTCCAAAGTTTTTTTGTAGTAGTCCAGTAGCAGGGCTGCAGAAGCAAGCTGCTTTTTTATTTTCTCATCTTACCAATGATTTTATTACAGCATTTCATCTGTCAGACCTGCCGAAACCTTTATACCAGTTTATACCAGTTTTCTCCAGTTTCTACACATTCAGAGTCTTTTGAATATGCAGGGAACAATACTTACAGTTTTTTGGCTTAATCTATATACAGTTTTAGTTTTACAATACATTTGTTTCAGTTTTTAGTTCATTTGTTTTTATTAGGTCCTGGCAGTTTTTACTGCAAAATTCTGTGCACTGGATTTTGTACCAATTCTGGTTATTAACTGGACCTGAAGAGCTTAAATGGCAAAAATAATGAGAGAAATGCTGTCTAAAGTCTAATGCATATTACACAGTAATTACAACAATGCAAATGGTTTCGAGTGATTATAATGTGATTGGCTGAGAAGCGTTCTGTGAGTGCCATTATGAGCCAGTAATGTACTGTAACTGTAGCTCTCCATATATTACTCTCCATGTACTACTTTTCATGTATTGCTACTCCGTGCCTACGTCCGCAGCACAGCAGTGCCAATATTACACGTTACAGCACTCCTTCTCGTGTATTTGTCAGTTTCAGCAAGGGGGTGCGGAGGCGGGCGCTATTTTAAGTATTTTTTATTAATATAACTAATCCAAAATAAACAAAAAAATAGGTGAAACAATGAATTCACAAAGATTGATAACAAAGAAAAAACCTACAACCTTTCTAACGTGACCACGTACAAGAAACAACAAACCAACACTGAAAACACAGTGACTTAAATACACATGGAGGAAACAGGAAACACCTGGAGACAGGTAATGAGGGGCCGGGGCTACAAATGAACACATGTGAGAGCACTGAAGACATGGGCAGAGACAAGACAGGCACGGGAAAAGATAGAAACACAGAGATAGACAAGAAAAGACATGGAACAAAACAAGAATGTGACAGTATAAACTGCTTAAATATACATTACTTGATTTTCTTTCAATTTTTCTTATTAATTACTTCTACAATATGTAAACATACAAAATAAGCAAATTATCTTAGGGGTGTGCTTTGTCTGCATGTGTGGTAATGTATATTAGATCTTTCAGATTTTTACAAAAAAATGAGTACTATTTCCTACAGGTTCTACTCTAGGTGTACTACCAGTAGAGGTCTCAGGCTGTTTAAATGGCACCTACTGTACAAAATAGGGCCCTGCCAGCATGCAAAGAACTGATGAAATTAATAATGAAAACTTAATAAACCTTAAATAAATCTATAGAGCTAAAAAACAAATTTGATGTATTACCGCCACACACACTGCAGCAGGGGAAACACAAACAGGTCAGACTGTGTTTAGCACCATCTGCCATCTGAACATTCTATAGGGGGTGTGGCTAAAACTGAATGCTTACACTGATGGAATAGATGCACAATTAACAACTGAAGTTGATAAAAAAATACCATCACTGGCACTTCTTAACAGCACCCATTTCTACTGGAAGGCCAGAAAAAGACCCATAGATTGTGCACTTATTAAGACACACCATCAAATTGTTTATAGGGCACATCATAATTAATTGCAGGCAGGCTCTCAATCACTTTTTTCCCACCAGAAGGGCAGCCAATAGGGCATTTTGTTTCTTTTTTGCCACTATAGAGTGCACTTTAGGGCATAGAGTACAGAGTGCACCAATGTGTACTGCTAATATTAAAAAAGCAAGCTATATGAACACATAGCAGATATACACTGCCAGCCTAAAAAAAGTTGCCACCTGGATTTAAGTAAGTAATGATGTGGGGATGATGCTTGAGACAATGCAGAAGCTTATTGAAAAAATGCCACAGTGAATGCGTGCTGCAATCAAAGCTAAAGGCGGTCCAATGAAATATTATATATTTTTTTTTGCCAAGGCAGTGTATATAAGTGTATGCATATTTGTTGCAGTAATATCTCCAGCTGGGTGTGTTGCAGTAAGATCAGCATGGTTCTGCACTGGCCTGAACATCCTCCAGTGCTGCTGTGGAAAGGTTAATAATGTTTTCCAGCATCCCGAATAGCACCACATTTTCCCTGCATTGTTTAATCATTAGTTCAATATGTAATCCCACTTCATGCTGAGCTTCAAAAACATGCCTGAAAGATGATCTTGATAATACTGCAGACAAGCACTGTTCACTGCGGACTATATATCAACTGCATTCATCTGTATTTATTATAATCAAAAAGTGCCAGGTTACTTAGAAGGCCAACAAACTGAGAGTTAATCTACTTAAAGGGCTGTTATAAAACCCCCTGATTTTCGCTGACTCCAACCTCAGCTCAAATTTGAAAAAGGCTGAAAAATGGGAGGAGTATTTTATTTTGGGAAAGGCACTGGGTGATGTATGGGTTTAGAGGCAGGGCAGGAGGGAGAGATGATTGGCTGAGCTGTAGCAGCAGCAGTGTGCCTCCAATAGCGGTAAGACTCAGAGGTTGGACGTCAGCCAGGGGGCAGTATTACTGATTGATTTATCTGCATATTGTGAGTGTTACACTCTCTTTAATCATTGATGATATTCACATTACGCTTCAGCAAAATATTCTGTGAATGTCGCTAAAATAAAATGTTGTATTGCCCACCTCTACATGTATTTTTTATTAGTTTTTTGGAACATTTGGAATATTCAATCATTCAATGTATTTACATAAAAGGTTCTTTCGTTTGGTTAGATTAACCATTAATACAATAAAGAATTGACAGAGAAATTAACAAATCATGTCACTAATGCACTGCATTACGATTTTGGAGTGGGGGTCTATGCAGGATTCAGTGTGTTTTTGGAGAACAGTGGTAACAGGTTAGTGTCAGGGGTCATTTACCTAATTGAAAACCTCTGGAATATAATCAAGAGGAAGATGGATGATCACAAGCCATCAAACCAAACTGAACTGCTTGAATTTTTACACCAGGAGAGGCATAAAGTAATCCAAAAGTAGTCTGTAAGACTGGTGCAGGAGAACATGCCAACATGGATGAAAAATGTTTTGGATTTAAAACCACCAAATATTGATTTCTAAACTCTTAAAACTTTATGAATATGAACTTGCTTTCTTTACGTTATTTGAGGTCTGAAAGTTTTTTTCATCTTTTTTGTTATTTCGGTAATTTCTCATTTTTTGCTAATAAATGCTCTAAATTACAATATTTTCAACAATGAACTTAAGTTGTCTCTTAATTTTTTTCCAGAGCTGTATTACGAGACACAGCAGAAATTAGCATTATGTCCTGATCATTTATTCTCCTCTAAGATTCTAAGCCTAAAAGGCACAGTTCACCTCTGCCACTCTAGACCTGTGTGATATTCAGCCACTGTTCAGAATAAGCTTACAAAAAAATCCACATTGTTACAGCATCTGTCTGCAGCATTATATTAGCATTTTCTCCCTCAATACATCATACTGACATTCTGAGCTCAAACTTGAGCAGACTACATACAGACCACACAGTTGGTGATATCATAGCATCATGTATGGTCTGGAAAGCTGTGCTACATTGCTATTAAATATAAACACAGCCACAGTAATGATAATGACTGAGCATCAGATTTAATTTGAAGATTTTTTTTCTGCATTATGTGCACACACACACACACACACACACACACACACACAATGTTTGCTGGAGAGTGCTCTGATAAAGATAAAACCAGGGACAATACTCAGATGCACAGTGCCAGAGAAGAAAAAAAAAACGATACGAAAAATAAACATGGGGTCACAGAACAGCAAAAGAGAGAGATTGGCAAAGAGAGAGAAAAAAAGAAAGAGAGGTCTGAGTCCATACATGGAAGTTTAGGAGAAGTGCAGCCATGCAATAAAAGTCTCAGCGCATCTCTATATCTTGATCTTTGTTCTACTCTCCTTTTAAACTCACTCTATCTTTTCCATTTTCCTTCCACTTATCATTGTCTACTGCCCCCTCGTTCGCTTGTCACTGGCTTTTTACTACGTTCCTACAGGCCTATAAGACAAACATAAAGCTATTAGCTCAAACTGTCAAACTGCTCATCTGGCAAAGAGCCAACATGAAGTCCATAGCCATCTACAGTCAAAACTGTTTTACACTGTATTACAGTACTATCCAAATGTATTGGCAGGCCAATAATAACTGTTTATAATGTGTTATATAATAAATACAGACTTACAGGAAATACAGGCTGTGGAATCACTGGGATTCACAGTTGCAATCTTCCTATGATCAGGGTAAACACTGGACCAGAATCACATTTAAAAGCAGTCTTTTAGGTGCAAGTGTGTGAGTGTGTGTACATACATTGGCTGTCATTATATATTGGTTTTGTTTATATTTAGTATAATGTACATTAAATAGATTTTTCCTCATGGCTCTGAAATTTTTCTGTAGCTGTAGGCTTTCTAGGCTGTGCACCTGAGTGACTTTACATCAGTGTGCCAGTTGTCATTCCCTTTAAGAGGCAGGTGCTCTCTGAGTTTGACACGTTCGTATCTGAAGTGTGCTGCGCTTCGTGCATCTTGGCAGAGGAAACTGAAATTATTTTCAATCAAAGCGCTTTTCTCTTACCATTTTATATTTCAAAAACTGTAGGATGTGAGAGAGGATGAGTGAGAATGAGCATCTATCAAATTACCAAACATCAAAATGTCTATATCTGCTATATTAAGCTACAATTATTAAATCTGTGTAACAATGATAAAAATAAATCCTTATAAATGTTAGAAAAAATTTATAACTAATAATAACTTATAGTTACTGTGCACATTTTTACGCATGTTTAATTTTATAGTTGATTCCTGAAGGCTCTGGACCAGGGTTTTTGTTTGTTTGTTTGTTTTGGTAAAGAACTGACTGATGCCTGTTGTCCTAGTTTTAATCAGTCAGTGGCGCACCTGTGTTTTCCACTGCCAAGATAGAAACATGCCAGAAATTTACCTGATCACTTCCAGACCACCACACCCATTGGCATTAATATATTCCTAAAGTCCAATGCTCTTTTAACAACGTGTATGATAGTGTAAGAGAGTAATGAGCATCGCGGCGCATCTTTCACAGGGTGTAAGATAGGGCCCTATATCCCTTTATGAATGTCTATATGGCCTGCTATAGAAGTTCTATGCCAAAAAAACAAAAACATTTTTAACAGTCTTTAGTATTTCATATACTGTATATAAAGTGAACCTATGTGAATCATGAAAGAATACTTCAGTGTTTAGTTTCACTATACA
Source organism: Astyanax mexicanus (assembly GCF_023375975.1). NCBI lineage: Eukaryota > Metazoa > Chordata > Actinopteri > Characiformes > Acestrorhamphidae > Astyanax > Astyanax mexicanus. The sequence continues at coordinate 29,985,073 of NC_064418.1, forward strand.
GTTAGTGGTTAGTTTCATAGTTTCACTATGTAGTAAGTGATTAGTTTCACTTTAAATATATTTGAGCAGGTTCAAGACGTTCAAAATATGGATGATTCAAATACATAAACTGAGTCATACAGTAAATCTCGAACTCAAGTTTTTACCATTGTCTCACCACCTCAGCTTAAAAAAAAGAAGAAAATTCAACTGAAGCAGCTCTCATATAACCAGATTATAACTGAGATAACTGAGATAGTATAAATCTGTTCTCATGCCTTGAGATGTTCAACACATCTACTGCCAAAAACACACAAGCACACCTTTCTGTTGAGCAACTAGCCCTTGAGACTCAAGAAGGGAAGGTCACATTGCATGAGTGAGTGTGTGTGTGTGTGTGTGTCTTCAGCAGTGGGAAAGACTCAGGTCTCCCATGCTTCTCCTTTTTGGGGAATAAAGAAGAAAGTGCATATTTTGGAAACTCACTCTCTGTGGTCGGGGTGGAGGGCTTCTTGCTTTTCTTGTCAGCCGGTGTTGAGCTTGAGGCACTGGGATCTGCAGGAATGATGAAGAGCTTGTGATACACTCATCTATACTGAAAACTGAAGGGTTTAGAAAAATATAAGTAAATATAATCAGAATATTGAGTTCTCTCACATTTTAAGTAGTAGTTATTAGAGTTTGGCAGGTCTCTTGAATTAAAACCCTTAAATTAAAGATGTACTAAATACTGTATCTGCTAGCAGACACTGTAATTAGAATGTAATTGTAAGTACTACCGCACATTTCATGTGAATCTGAGCTGCTGGTCCTGCGTCAGCATGGTTAAGTAAGAGTATGCTGGCCTATAGGAACATGCAGCAGGGAGGACATGCCGGCTCAGCTCTGTAATTGCAGGAAGCTGCTGGGCTGTGGCTGAGCCTCAAGGGAGGGAGAAGCAACCAGTCACGCCCCCAAAAAACCAAACCATCTCAGACCAGAACGAACTCCACAGCCCTGAGTTCACACACCACTGACCCATCAGAAACTTAATGCACTGTACGGCCTGGTTTACTTCACCCCAGAGAGAGTTAAAGGAACAGTTCAACAACAGCAACAAATAAATAAATACATATCTAATAAAAGCTTCTGTGAAGAACCAAATACAAGAGGTATCTTTAAAAAGAGCAACTTTACAGAAGAAAGATAAAACCTTCACAACTTTTAATGGAAGTCAATGTAAAAAGAGTTTTTTCAGGTCAGTCTGGAAAAAGTCTATTGGTCCATTCATCAATACATTTTGAGACAGTGTAAGGGACAAAAAATCGTCAAAAATGAAGATATTTGTTTTATATGAAGAAACATTTAACCCTGTTTAAAAAAAACAATTAATGCTTTCGAATTGTCTACACTGGTACATTTTAGGAGTGTATCTGGTTAATGTAGCTATTAGCCTCACGCATGCCTAAATTATGACACATTTGGTTCGTTCATAATGGTTCATCCATCATGAAATCATGACACATATAAATATCTCTGCTTTACGGCATCATTTCTAAGGGCCTTTTTCACACCTGTAGTCTGTTTCTACGCTCTGGATCAGTTGATGAGTTTGTGTATTTGGAGCTTTTCTCCCTCAGATTGGTTTGGTTTCACAGAGGCATAGACCTAAACGCACCAAAATGTGCACCAATAAACCAGGCAACCACGCTGTGTCCTCTGATTGGTCAGAGCTGTCTGGCGCATGAGCAAGAAAGTTAATAATATAGCGAGACGATACTGTGTTCCAGCATGTATACCAAAAAAAGCCTGTGACTGGTTTAAATTAGTTTTTTTATGAGTTTATATATTTTTTTATTATTTTAATTTTTAACTTGTTTTATTTTATATTTTAATTATTTATTTATTACTATTTATTAACGTTGTATTATAATGTTTTTCTATATTATTCGTATTTTTTAGTTCATTATTATTCGTTTTATAATTTCTTATCATTCTTATTATTTTACTTTACTTTTATTATTATTATTTTTTTATTTTGTTTTATATTTTATAAATTCTTTACTTTTTATGTGTCAATTTGTTTTTATGGTCTTTTTTAGATTTTTTTTTTTCTTTTTACATATATATTTTATTCATTTAAATTAAATCTTGATTTAAAATGAGTATTTGTTTTATTCATTATTTTTTACTATTTTGTTCCTTATAATTTAAAATTTCTTATCAAACGTTTTCCCTTTTTAACGCTTGGCAATATGAGGGTCACCCTCAATGTATACCCGAGTCAAAATAAAGGTTGATTGATTGATTGATTAATTGATATCTTATATATTGATATATATTGATAACGAGTCCCGTGGCTGCAAGCAGTGAACGCAGCACAGACCGTGCATGTAAACAGCATGGAGCAGAGACAGGGTTTGTAAATAGCTGTGGTAATTAGCATTATCTGGCTTATATATCAGATTGAACTGAACCTTATCAGCAGTTTAGCTTAAATAAAAGGAGTATATTTGATAGCTGGGTCGGATCGAGACAGGATCACGTTCTCAAAACAAGCGAACCACCTCCTATAGCTGGTCTCGGACCAGTTCTTTTGATCCGCACCTGAGAGCGATTACTGTTTTCACACCTGCTCAATCAAATGAACTTGAACTAGTTTTAACCGGAACAAATAGTGTTTGTGTGAAAATGCCCTAAGATTATTAATGTTTTGCTTCTGCTATATAATCAATGAATTTACTCACCATCAACCAGCACCATGCAGGAGCACTCTGCTCTTCCTGCACTGCTCTCAGCTCTGCACACGTACTGCCCTTCATCTTCAAATAGGGCTTTATCGATAGTCAAAGAGCAGAGACCACCTGATCAACAAACACAAACACATGAGAGGAAACATGCATTTAGTGAACAAAAAAAAACGTACAAAGAGTGCAAAGCCCTTCTATTTGTTTCATTTTTCATAGCTGTTTTATAGGTGCTTTTCACCCATATAGTATTTACCCATACCTCCATGTCTAACGCCATTATTATTAAAGCAGACTGAATGGTCTAAACAGTGTGCATTCAGTAACAAGAGAGTTTAGCTCCTTCACACTATATAACATAATAATTCAAGTAGTAAATATAATACAATTCATTTACATAGTGTACATAGCAGCACATTTGCTGTATGATTGACAGATATGACAGCTGACAGAGCTGCATGGTGAGACCTATTCCCATGCTGTCACCCCAGATTCTCATAAATCACTCTTCATTAGCACCAATTACTCTCTGCAGGACATGAAGAAACTGCCCAAAGCAGCGCTACCAACTGCCCACCCACAATCACAGTCATTAGATGGGGAAGCAGTACTCTGTAATCAAAATCTCAGTCTAGGGATGCAGCAAATATTTGGAAACCAGAATTAATTGGCCAAAAATGGCATACATGCTTTTGTGTTCAGCCAAATAAACGAATAAATGAGTATAATAATTTATACTGATTTATACTATAATGTTGCTGGCCTTGTTGGTATGTCTACTGGGATGTTAACAATGGTTAGTGCTTATTAAATATTTTTTAAACTGTAGATATGCAGTTACATTTTACAAGAATGCAATTAGGCTAATTCATTTATGCAATGGTAGAAAAAGTGACAAAAATACTGAAAACATGAAAGAAAAAAATATTCAGTATTTGGTGTCTCTGCAAATGATTTAGTTTTGGTCAAAATTAGCATTTTGATGCATTCCTATCTCAGTCCTTCTCTTTTAAAGCATTCAGAGAACAAAAAAACAGGGCACGTCACCAGTGCTGACTAATCAAAAATTCTGCCAAAAAAGAGCACTTTAAAAAAGTTAAACAGCCATGGGGCTCTGAGTGGTCCAGATCACAGGTTCATCATTAATGTAGCTTGCCATCAGCTGCCAGAGCCCTGAGAGAGCACAATTGGCCTTGCACTCTCTGGGTAGGTAGATGGCGCTCTCTCCCCACATCACTGTAAAGGGTGATGTCGATCAGCACAAGGTGTCTGTGAGCTGATGTATCGAAACCGAGTCGCTGCGCTTTCCTCCAAGCCTGCTGGTTACTCGGCAATGCTGCATCAGCAGCAGTTTGAAAAAAGCGGTGGCTGACTTCACATGTATCAGAGGAAGCATATGCTAGTGATAGGGGGAGTTTTAATGAGTGGGGTGGCTAATTGGGCTTGTAATTTGGGGAGAAAACTGGATAAAAATAGAAATAGAAATATATATATACAAAAAGTTAGCCAGATCATTTCTACCAGGGCTTCCCACAGCACTTTATAGTTAGGGTGGCCACCTTGACAACAAATGCCCCCTGCCTTGACTTTCTCCCCACGAAACAAAAATAATGCCGCATTAACATATGCATATACAGTAAAAAAAAAAAGCTGCATCAAGACCACCGTATCCCCGGCCAAAGCCCCCACCACTGATCAACAAAGACACCACTATGACTAACCGACTTTCTGTAGGAAACACTGTACACTGAACTATATTGACCTTTGTTGGTATGTTATACATATTTTTAAATTGTAGATTTGCGTTAACTTTTTCTATGAGGAGAAAAAACAAAGATACATTTATATAATTGTTAAAAAAGTGATTATTTTGATGCATCTCTTGTTCCCTCCCTCTCTTTAAAGTGTCCAGACAGCAGAGTTGTGGTGTTGTGTTTAAACCTGGCAACCCCATCCCTGTTAAAGCAGACCCTGTTAGAGCAGGGAATCCTTTCTGCTATTCTTCTACTTACTATTTATACCTGCTTATAATAACACACCTGTAAATATGACAGCAGATTTAACAGGGAAACCATTTAATCCAGACAATAGGTAGAAGGAGGGCTGAAGTGGGTAATAAATCAGGTGTAAAGTGATCTATCTGGGCTTCTATTTGTAGGCTGAGAAGAAGCAGAGCTCCACTTTGGAAGCCAGTAGTCCTGCAGAGTCAGAGTAGTCCTGCCCATGCTTTATAGCACCTGCAATCAACCCCCCCCCCCCCCCCCATCTCCTTCCCATTAATCATACAGAGTAAGTAGCTACATAAGTAAGTAGCAATATCTGGTTACAAATATATATTCATAGGAACACAGATTCTAGATAGATACAGAATACTCTACTCTATAATTTAATAGTTTTTATACTAACCCTCGTTGGCAATGATGATGAATTTGGAGGGCTTGATCACTTTGCCATCTAGAGTCCACGTGACTGTGGCAGGAGATTCCGAGGATAGTTGGCACTGCAAACGCAAACGTTCTCCATCCAGCACAGTCACATCGCTCAGTTTTTGTGTGAAAACCAGTCCTTTTCCTCCTCCTGCTATCTTCCCTCCATCCACACAGTTCACATTATTATTCTCTTTCCCTGCAGACTCCTTAGGCAATGGGCTCGGTCCACTGTTCTCCAAACTCCCTTGCTTCTTCTTGTTAGCCAGCACAGACCTAAAGTCCACAGGGTCATTTTTACCAGGTTCTGACTTGTCGAAAGAACCAGCCTTGACTCCAGTTCCCTTCTTACCCAGAACCGCCCTAAAATCCACCTGCTGCGGAGAGTTGACCTTCCTCTCCTCTTCACTCTGCATCTTCGGCTTGATCTGCCGTTGGAGGTTGCCCCTGAAGTCCATCTGCTCGGCCGTGATTTCCTTCAGGTCCTCCTCCGAGACGCTCTTAGTGGTGACCTTGCGGCCCAGCACGGTTCGGAAGTCGATCTGCTCGGCTTCCTTCTCTCGGATCTGGTCTTCCCGGTGTTCCCTGGTCTCCACACGCCTCTTGAGAAGACCACGGGCGGCGATGGGGTCCTCCTGATCCCAATCCTGGTCCTGATCCTGATCCTCCCACTGCGGATCCTGTTCTGATTGGAAAACCACAGGGCTGGACGCCTCTCTGTGCTCTCCCCTGCTTCTCTCGGTCCTCTCCGGCCCCACAGCCCTCCGACTGGGCTCTCTACAGCAGAGGAATCAACAGCGAGACGTTTAGAGAAGGCTCAGCCCACACCAGAGCGCAGCTTAATTGAGGAGAGAGTTGAGGAGAGTTAGTGCAGCACAACACAAAGTTACATCACAGATGACTTCAGAGGCCTTATAAGGAAATGAGCCAAAAGAGGGGCTCCCTTGCTAATGCTCTTCCCCTCGGACAATAGCACAGCTGGAGGAAACAGCACAAAACCCAGCTCTTTGGCTGTATAGCGGGATTATAGCGCTTATACGTTTTTACAGTGGGGCCTGGGGGCAGAGGAGGCCTATAAATATAGCTGTGAGACAACAGAAGAGGAAAAGAGAGAGGAATACGTACACTTTATTAGGAGATTCTCTTCCAGAATCCTCACTCACTATCAGAGAGGCAATGGAGCTGCAGTCTCCTACTTTGTTCCTGCAAAACAGAGAAGAGAAGTGTTCTAAAACTAACTGCTGGATTAGTTATGAAATGAATTGTATTATAAAAAAAAGAAGACATCTTCTACAGGAAGTGAAAGTTCTCACACTACCACTTCTGTTGACATAGAGTGAACTCTACAGCTGAGAACTTCAGCGGAGAACTACCTCTCTGCCTCTAAAGCCTAGCTTGTATGAGGTATTTATGATACATTTTATTGCACAATAACTATAATTATAAGTATAATTATAGCAATGTTTTTGGGTAGTATATTGTCCTAGAAAAAATTATTATTGCACTTTACTGCCACTATATTAAAGAAGCATTAAGGATTATAATGTCTGTAGTAACTCATAACATGATCAGGATGTATATCATTAGATATTAAGAAAAGCAAAGCTTTATCCAGTATTGTTTTAGCCAAGCATGTGGCCTTCAAATCTGCCCACTGCCATTCCCCCATTCTCATTTCCCCAGTACCCCAATCCCATCTATACACCCTGGGTTGCCAGGTATAGAGCGTAGTAGGCAAACACAATGAGCTGCAGCCCTGGACATGGGAGAGCTGGCTATTTTTCTCCTGAACAGGTAATCACTAAGCTTCAGTAAGGCTGCTAACCATAGGTAGGTAATTTATAGTAAAGACAGACATTTTGGACATTTGGACATTTGGACCGATCAGCTACAGAGTAAGACTCGTCATTGCTTTTGTGTCAATCTGGCAACCCGCATCTGGGGGAAAGAAGGTGGGGCAAAAAAACTCTGTCCAGTGTTCCTGTAGCAATTTCTCATACTCATTCTCATTTATTACTGATTCTTTATATAATGATATTATAATAGGATAATAATGCAATTGCACCATTTTAAAGAGCAATAAGCTTCACACACTGGAATTGGAATATGTAAAGTATTTATATATCCTAAATCAATGTTCATTCTTGTTAATGAGCTCTCCTCAGATCACTAAACTCACTATTTAGAATAGATTAATTTAGCGTTGCGGATCTGATCTGATAATCATTAGTTTGACACATTTTACAGTAGCTTTGAGTTTCTATCAGATATGGTAAAAAACAGACAGATTAATGACATATTTTCTATTAAAACTTGCAACGAAATGCAATGGATGAGGTCAGATGTGGTGTGCATGGCAGCCAGGAACAATTTTTTTCAGTTTTTAACCCTTAGTTTTCCCTTATTTGAAAGCCAAGTTACAATACACAGTGTGAAAGACTACAGCTGCAGTAAAACTGTACTGCACAAAATTGAGGTTAAACTTTTTTTATTTTTATTTGTGTTTCACAAGTGTGCCTGCCACAGTCTGCTCTGTGTGTACGGAGGCCTCATTACTGATGCACTGATCATTGCACTACAACCTCTTTCTACACGATAGATGTCACTATCCTCAGCTTGGACAGAACATCGCAACTGGCTAAAACCAATGTCTCCAATGACAGATAATGGTGTGGTGCAGTGGATAACACCACTATCTGCCAGTGAGCTACCACATCATGTGGACGACTAAGGTTCAATTTCAGTCCTTACTTCTGTCGGAAGATTCCTAACACCACACTGGCATCAGTTAAATGCCAACAAATAATGTAATGTGCATTTTGAAATCCTTAATCTTGTCATTTAGAAGATTTCTACACTAATCTATTTAAAAAAAAAAAAGTCCCGTATAAGAACATATTCAGTACTAATAAAAGCTCATACTTGAGAAGGACCTCGTAGTTTCCAGCATGGTGAGCCTTCGCTCGTCTGATGAGGAGTGAGACCACGTCCTCTTTCTGCAGGATCTCAAAGTCCCGCCCAGATGACACTTCCTGACCGTCCTTCACCCAGAGGAACTCTGGGAAGGGGTCTCCCGCAATGGCGCAGGACAGCAGAGCATGCTGGCCCACACACACTGTGCATGATTTGAGCTTAGTGATGAACCAGGGCTGCACACCATCCTGGGGTTCTGAAATACAAACACTGCTGTGTGGGCTGTTCATAATTAATACATTCAGTTCAGTTTATAGAATAAGGCTTTGATTACAGTGTAAGCATTGATCTCATTTATAAATACCTTGAACAGTGAGAGATGCTTCAGTTCGGGCCTCGCCCACCTCATTCCATGCCTCACAGGTATACTTCCCCGTGTCCTCAGGAAACACCTCCTGTATGAAGAGGCTGTACTGATTGCCTTTTTTCTCAAAGTGGAAGTCCTCAGACTCTTGAATCTCCTTCCCGTTGTGCAGCCACAGCACTTGTGGAGTGGGAAGTCCTAAAAAAACACCCCGTAATCCATCATACGCAGTGTTATCTTTGGATGTTATCTTGTGTTAAGTAAAAATAAATTTACCATAGTAATATACTTTAAGCAAGTTCCCAAAGTATTTATAGTAATCATACATTTGTGCTATCAATATCTATTAAACACTTAGACACAGTTTGTAAGAAAGGAATTATTTGGATTGCTACTCAAGCCGCAGTGTCTTTAGTATGAACACTAAGAATCTCTGAGATACTTATCAGGAGTGCAGCGGCTCCGGATCAGGAAGGGTCCTAGATTACGCATTATATAATAACTAGTGCTGAACCTTCCCCTCAGGTCACACACGCAGGAGGAAACACAACTGTACGTTCCAAACAACAAATCTCCGGGGACCACACAGGAAATGCCCCTCAATTGCAAAACAACAAAAAAGCAAAATACGGAGAAATCATTGGAAAACATGGACTGATTAGAGGGAGAGTCAGTGATAATTCAGAATTCTCTAATGACTGAAAAAAATCTAAATATATTAAGGACATATGCACTCAAACGAATCCACTAATGAAAAAAAAATTAAATTTTTTATTAGGCAGATATGTCTGATTTTGTGATCTATAGGCGAGACGCCAATTGCAAGATGTAGGTGTGCATTTGGTATGGTAAGGATGGTATCGTAAGAAAATTGCACAATTTTCTTAATTAATCATGGGTGTGTTTTGGGTGTACCATAAAATATTAAGCAATCAGTGTGTCACTTGCTATTCCCTTTAAGAGCCAGGTGACTTTGGCACGCTGGTATCGTAACTGCGTGGTGCTTTTGTGTGACTCAGCAAAGGATACTTTTGCTTTGGGTAGTGTACCTCTTGGTGAGAGACTGTTGACTGCTACACATGCCTCTACAACACACTCAAATACATCCTGTCTAGTTGCACTGAGAGAAGCTGGATGATCATTTTGCCGACTTGCCAGGTATCTGGGCAAGTTTCTGTTTGTGATCAGACATCGATCAGGTTTGAGAATAGAGGTTTCATTGTAAGTTCTTCCATCATTCTTTTGCTGTGGAGGGACACACTTCCCCAATGGCCAATTTCAAATAAGGTGGTAAATATGTCACATATTTCAATATAACACAAATATGTGTTGGATACACAAAAAAAATCTAATATATACAGCTTTGGAAAGAATTAAGAGACCACTTCAGTTTCTGAATCAGTTTCTCTGATCTGATTTTGCTATTTATAAATATATGTTTGAGTAAAATGAACATTGTTGTTTTATTCTATAAACTACAGACAACATTTCTCCCAAATTCTAAATAGAAATATTGTCATTTAGAGAATTTATTTAGTTGCAGAAATGAGAAATGGCTGAAATAACTAAAAAGATGCAGAGCTTTCAGACCTCTAATAATGCAAAAAAACAGGTTCATATTCATAAAGTTTTAGGAGTTCAGAAATCAATATTTGATGGAATAAGCCTGGTTTTTAATCACAGTTTTTATGTATCTTGGCATGTTCTCCTCCGCCAGTCTTACACACTGCTTTTATATAACGTTAAATATGGATAATAGATTGAAAATAGATACATTTTGTGATCATCCATCTTCCTCTTGATTTTATTCCAGAGTTTTCAAATTTGGTAAAATCAAAGAAACTCATCATTTTTAGGTGGAATCTTATTTTTTTTCAAGGCTGTATGTATCTTATTTGAAAATTTGCCAATTTCAAATAAGTTGGTAAATATGTCACATATTTTAATATAATAAAAATATATGTTGGATACACAAAAAATCTATATAGAGGAATAATGTGAAAGAAGGTGCTTTTACCCGTCACTTCCACGGTCATAGTGACCTGACTGCCATCCATGACCCTCAGATCCTGCAGCTCTTTCAGGAAAACTGGAGCAGAGGGTTTCTTCATGTCTGATGCTGGCAAAGGGACAGGCTTTTTAACACTCGCTTTAGCTACAAACAAACACACACACACAGAATGTTAGCTCCTGAGATGAGAATGTGTCTCCACTCTTCTACATAGTCCTCAAGTATTTGAAAAAATAAAAAAACATATAACAATGTTTTACTGATTACTGGAAACCATTTGAACAGAGTTACTGGAAACCCCTAATGTTTATCAAACACCATCCTTTACCATTCTTGTATTTACCATACTCTTACACTATCCATCCCATCAGCACTGCTGCAAATCAGCTCTTGGAGCTTCATAAACACAGAGCGTGATGTACTGCAAGATATTTCTGGTATCTGGTGCATCAGATACACAGAGTGGGAAAGCTTGCTGCAGTGCAGGGATCTCCACTTTCCTGGCTTTTTTTTTCACAAGCCAAGCTATAAGTGAGGGGAAAAGTCCTCTATAATGCTGTGTTACATTAAACATGAAACCTTACATTAAAGCAAACAACCAGCACTAATGGAACATTTACAAAAAACAATGCAATAAACTGTACAACCATTAAGTACATGCCAGTAGAGACATACAGTAAACAGAGGGTAACAGAATAGTGCACCAGTTAGTCCTCAGCAGTAACAACTATTTGACTCCTATGAGAGGTTAAAGCAAAATTATGTACCACCTTTGCCTTAAAATAGCATATCCAAATTAAGTTTAGCATCCACTGACTATAGTATCTGGGGAATGTCTGTATTGCTCACACTCTAAGTGGTCTAAGCTCATTTTGATGATAATGAGTGTCTGTATTGCAATCCACATTTTTCTTTGACTTTCTGTATCTCTATGTTCATCTAGAAATGCATATATAAAACATGTCCTTGGCTCCGAGTGGTCCAGCAGGCTAAACGCTCGCCGGTTCGAATCCTGTTCATGTAGCTTGCCATCAGCTACTAGAGCCCTGAGGGAGCACAAATGGCCTTGCTCTCTCTGGGTGGGTACATGGCCCTCTTTCCTGTGAGTCTGTGAGCTGGTGTATTAGAACTGAGTTGCTGAGCTTTCCTCCGAGCGCACTGTGATGCTGCCTGGCAATGCTGCATCAGCAGCAGTTAGAAAAGAGAGGCGGTGTCTGACTTCACTTGTATGGGAGGAGGCATGTGCTAGTCTTCACCCTCCTGGTGTTGTGGCATCACTAGTGATAGGGGGAGTCCTAACATGTGGGTTGGGTAATAAGATGTGTAATTTGGGGAGAAAATGTGGGAAACAAATAGCAAACAAAAACATTCCTTTATTGGAGTCCAAAGTGTGCCCTAACACTTCACCCCACCCTTCTATCACAGAAATCAATTGAGACAACGTACACATAGACATGAACACACAAAACGGAGGGGTGGGGTTAAGTGTTAAAGCAACAGGTTTAATGCAGAGTTTAGATTCTCTGCCCAACCTGAATTTGGTCCATGCTGAGTCAAGATTTTCACTGACACATTTAAAAAGGTCAGTTTTAACCTTCTACTCATTAAGAAAATGGATATAAATCATGCTTGTGCTCATAATGGGTTTATTAGTTAGGCTGGGTCAATTTTGGACCTCCTCTCTAAGCTCTAGTCTAATGGAGTTGGGCCTAATTCTATACAATGCCAATGTTTAGAAACATTTAATTTGTCACTGTCCTAAATAAAAGTTATGTCTCAATTTCTGCACTTCTGACATGCTTTGAAACTTGTGGATGTTTTTTTACATTGTATCAAGCTTTCATGTTAAATGGACCAGAGAAACACTCCAGAATAACTGGAATAAATGAAAAAAAAGCTAAAGTTAACATTTAAAGTTGACATTTTGATAGCAAATTGAAACACTGTCCAAATACCCAAACTTTTGGCCATGATCACTCTGGGTGGAAAAAGCCAAGAGATTCTGCTGCTACAAAACTAATGAAGATATCAGGCCAGTAAAGCTAAGAAAACACACAGCATTAGAGATACAAGCCCAACGGTGATTCCATACGAAGCTTCTTGATAACAGAAGACCCATATAAACCATTACTGTGTCCTGTGATCTGTCTCTGCACTTTTATGACTTTAAAAAATGTAGAAAAAGAGTCTAATGTGATGTGAAACATATTAAAAGAAGTATGAGAACATTATTATGACTAAACATCTAACATTCACACAATGTTTCACTTACTGTATCACATTGGAGTGTTTCAACTGACTATAAACTGTACACCTCAACAGTTTATTGAGTAAGTCCAAAAAACAATCATCAGTGTTGAGAATGCTCGCATTAATCTCACTCAGCCGTTCCATGCACACAGTTCAGCTGTGTTTTTGGCAGAACAGGTCAATGTCACTAAAGTTCAGAATCTCATGAATTGGAAAAGCAATAAAAACATTTGAGAAATGAAGACAGCACACATTATTCCTTCTGACCTGAAACTGGAATGCAAGACCCAAGATTAGGTTACAATCTGTTTATTCTAGCCAGATGAGGCCATAATGAACTCAATATGCAAACACAGTCATCATCTTATTAATTTAATCTGAAGCGTGTTTGATCAGGGATATTGATGTTCTTGCTGCCAGTATCACTCTCAGGGCTATTTTTAATTAGATTTAATGATTAAAAACAAGTTAGACAGGCATTCAAGAACAATGATCTGCCATAACATGAGCACCACTCCCAGGTGAAATTAAAACATTTATTATCTTCATCTATTATCTTCACCATCTCATTTTATTATTATTTTTTTTTACAATGAAGGAATCATGTAGTAACTTAAAAGTGTTTAACAAAGCAAAATACTCTGTGAAGCATTTAGGTGCTCTTATCTGGGGTGCTGTTAACTTGCAGTTTCTGAGGCTGGTAACTTTGATGCACTTATCCTATGCAACAGAGGTAACTCCTGGTCTTTTTTTTCTGGGGGGTCCATTTTTGATTGTCTTTGCGACCGCACTTAAGGGAACATTTACTTTTTTTTTTTTTTTTTAGACTGACTACATTTCTTAAAGTCATTTTTTAAATTTACTTAGTTGAGTAGTTCTTGCCATAATGTGAATTAAAACATTACTCAAATAGAGCCATTCACTGTATACCATCTCTACCTCTTCACAACTTTACAACTGATGCTCTCAAACACATTAAGAGGGCAAGAAATGTAAGTAATTAACTCCTGACGAGTTCAGCACAGCTGTTAACTGAAAGCCATTCCAGTTGACTCTACCTTAACTCAAGCTGACTGAGAAAATCCAGCCAAGACGTGCAAAGCTGTCAACTAAGCAAGAGGTGCTACTTAAAAGAATGTAATATATAAAACATTTTCAGGTTTGTTTGATAATTTTTTTATTATTTTTAAATAATTTCAAATTTATTTATTTTTTCCTAGTTTGCATGGCTTTAGTATTATTCTACAGAGCAGAACATTTTAAAATAATGAAACATGTAGGATTATATGGGCAATATTTGTTGTACCACACATACAGAAGTCGTGTGTAATGCATATCGTCGCTGTCCAATGAAAAACACTTATCTCTAAAACAGCAGCTTTACAGGAGAGAGAAAAAACTTTGTAAACTTTCAATGGAAGTCAATGTAAAACAAGTTTATTTCAGGTCCTTTTGAAGAGTTTCTATTGGTCTGTTCATCAGGAAATTTTGGCACAGTGTAAGGGACAGTTTATCCGTTCAAATTATGTAGTAAACTAAAAATCGACAAAAATGAAGATAAGTGTTTTTCATAGGATAGCGACGATATGTAATGCCAGACATCTGCTTACAGCTTTGTTTACACAAGCTAGTTAGCATTAGCTATCCTGCGTTAGTAACTTTAGGTTTAAATCGGATCTCCGGTAGATTCCACATTTTACAGAGACCTTAAATAAACACTAGGGAAGCAAAGTTTGACAAGGTAGCACAACTCGGCAGAACACCGGTCAAAGTGGGTGCCGTTCGCGTCTGATTTTATGGGGCTTCAATGTTGTGGAACTGCCCAAGCACCGAATCAGACTCACCGAGTCTGAGGTGAGAGTTTAGTAGCTTTACCAGTCCTATATCTTTACAACTAAGGCTGTATCTCTGAAAATATTTTGTCCATTGAGTTTAAGAGCTGTGAAATTGACTGTGGAGGAAGGCAGGTAGGCGTTCTCTACTGCAGTGCTGTTATCCAATCAGAGGCGATATGTTTGCATGTATGAATATTCATGAGCAAGAGCCGAAATCCTGTCTTTATTTAGAGACAAGTAATCCAGTGATCTAAAGCAGATCTAAATCGAAACACCTGAGCATTTTTTTTTCCACAAAAAACGGCTCATATAGCATCCATTCATACTAGACCACAATGAGACATTTTAAAATGAATGAAAAAATGATGGAATGAGACCTTTAGGTTAATTTGGTCCTTGGTTTTAATCTGTCTGACTCTCTGTCGATCTATTTATCTATTTCTACAGTAAAACCCTGCAAAACTAGCTTTAAAACTGGCTTTCCCACTCATTAGCTAAACAGCGCTATTTTTAGTATTTTGGCTCAAAGTACATTAATGCAATTTTGTGTCTCATTCAAAAGATTCAGCTCATTCTTTGTTTCATTGTTTGTATTCCTCTCTCCTATTAGCTCCTCTACTCTTCTACCCATCTGTCTTCCACAGAAGTGGCCTATCACTTCCAGCCGTGGCTGTGTGGGAAAATTCTGGTATTTCACATTTTTAACCCACGTGAATGCCGAAACCTTTGCCTTAGACCGACTCGCAGACAGCAGTGCTACAAACAGGAACACAGAAAGCAGATGTTCCTTTAATCCTACAGCGCTTGAAATAACCCACACACACACAGCACTGGGACCACTTATCAAAGGGAGCTGCATATAGAGTCTAAATTCAGAGGCTTGCTGAAGTAAGTAAAGTAAGATAGCATTTATTTTTCTACAAAGATGGTCTGATCCTTTAGTCTGTGTCAAGAGCTTTCTGCAATGGTTGAGGAAGTCTTTCTCTTACAGGGTCAAGTGGAACAAAAAAAGACAGGCTGTTTGGGATATGTGATATGAAAATATTTTGGAGGTTCAAGTAATTCCATTCCCTCCATGCCTGCTTTTGATATGGAACAGAAAGCAGGGTAATTTTAGCAATGGGAACTTTTTTTTTCTTAATATCCTCAAATGAGCTGGCAAGATAACAGCTCTCTATTAAGCCTGTATTTGGGGCGTTCCTCAAACTTCTAAAGGATGTGCTTCATTGACAAATTAGAAGGACTAAAGCTGCTGTCATGTCTTAGATCTTGCTGTCATTGCAACAGGAAATGCTGTGCTTTTAACCTAAAAGAGCCCAGGTTAACTGAGCACAAATGTGTCACAGACTATTTAAAAGATACTGTATGTATTGTGGAAAGTTACTCATAGCACTCCACAGCTCTGGAAAAAACAAGAGACCACTTAAAAATGTATGAGTTTCTTTGTTTTTGCCAAATTGAAAACCTCTGGAATACAATCAAGAGGAAGATGGATGATCACAAACCAAACTGAACTGCTTGAATCTTTGCACCAGGAGTGGCTTAAAGTTATCCAAAAGCAGTGTGTAAGACTGATGGAGGAGAACACGCCAAGATGCATGAAAACTGTGATTAAAAATCAGGGTTATTCCACCAAATATTGATTTCTGAACTTCAGAACATCTTTTTTTTGTTATTTTAATCCATTTCTCATTTTACGCAAATAAATGCTGTAAATGACAATATTTTATTTGCAATTTGGAAACAATGTTGTCTGTAGTTTATAGAATAAAACAACAATGTTCATTTTACTCAAATATATACCTATAAATAGCAAAATCAGAGAAAATGATTCAGAAACTGAAGTGGTCTCTTTTTTTCCAGAGCTATATATAAAGAGAGCTCTGTAGGAGAAGAAAGCGGACTGTTATCGCAAACGACATCCTTTTATTCTCAAAGATTCCCAACATCTTAGTAAAACACTACTATGTTATGTTCATGTTATGTTCTTTTCATGTGTAAATTGAACATTAGTAGCCCTGGGACCTGGATACATATGGTGTGCATAGTGAATAAACTAGCCATTCAAAAACTCACCCCCGTGTCTGTGGTGTAGCCAATGTGCTCCCGGCTAGTTTTATGGACCCCGGCTACCCAAAAAGCACCTGTTTTTAACTCCGAGTTTGAAATGTTACACTGTGTTGTATTGTAAAGTGACTGAACAGGAACTAAATCTTATATAGGATCATAAACGTTGGACGACACGAGGTTTCACTGTGACAGTGTACCTTTAACCAGCACTCTGGCTGTGCACACCGCTCGTCCATGTTCATTCTCAGCCACACACGAGTACAAGCCTTCATCAGCACACACAGCATCCTGCATCGTCAGCTGGGCCTGACCAGCCTCAAATACTGTCTGCCCATACGGGAGGTTCTTATCTGAAACAAACAGAGCAGAGAGGAAGACAGAGAGGGAGAGAGACATTAAAATATTTTTTTTGCAACATGCAGATGTTCACTGATACGTCACACTTACTTCCACAGTTGATCGATACTCATCATCTACTCATTTGACAACAAAGTAACAAGAACTAACATTTCCACTTACACTTGAAGTGAAAATAGACAAATTCACAATGAAAAAACTGACAGGAGATAAAAAACTTTACACTACAGGGTGTGTTTACCAAAATGGAAAATTCTTAGCAATTTACAAACTTTAATGCTGAACTAATTTAAAAACAGCAATTTTATAAGTGTTTCCCAAAAGCCCTCCTAGAATATGTTTACAGGTAAAGGTGTAAAGGTAAACATGGCCCATATCTCTTTATTTATATGTTACACAGATGTGTTAGCTATATGGCAGTGTGAACGGTAAAAAAAAACATACTGAATCCGATATTTCAGTTCTGATTTGGGCCACTTAAATACGTGCTACTGAACTCTATCAATATCAATTTTTAACACAGAAAGATCAGAACTTAAGCATTTAGGTGGGCAGTCAAAGAAAAGCATGAGAAAATGGACAAGAAGGGTGAGGAAGGTTTTTATTTAGATCTAAATATGTGGAGTTTCTAATCAAAAAAAAAAAAAAAAAAAATTCATGATATAAAGCACACCGGATTATAAGATGCACTATCAAAGAACGTCTAATTTCTAGTGTCTATGTTCATACATAAGGTGCACATCGGAATATAAGGCATAATATGCGACACTAATAAGACACAGGGATGTCGCCAGCTTTTCCTTCTAATTCAGCAGGTCTCGCTAAGCTAAGCTAAGCTAAGCTAAGTAAACAAAACTGTAATTCTTAAAACAACATTTTTTTTATTTAAACAAGCACTGGATTTTAATCTACACAGATTTATCAACTAAAAACTTCTGTTTATTTACAGTAAGCTTAGATTTCCAGATTGCCACTAAGGAGCATTAGCAGCAAACTGCTAGTGCTAGCCACAGTTAGCGGCAAATGCCGCCTTATAGAGCTACACTAAAGAACCCTGAGAGTTCCGGTAAGCCAGGGCGTTAGTAGCTAGCAGTTTGTCCCACGTAGCTTATTTTAACACGATAAACACGCAGGCTACAGTCCGATAACTCACCTCTGAAGAGAACTTAGTGCGGTTATCGGATAATGCTAATACTTCTCCAGCAGTGCTGGCCGGAGTTAGCAGCAAGCTACAGGTTAAAAAATACTCACCTTTGAACGGCAAAAAAGCTAGTGGTTAGTGCATTTAGCAGCTAATAGTATTTCTGCTCCAGAAATAAACCGAAATAAACCGAAACCCCTGTATATCGCTGTCCTCAGCAGAGTGGCTTTACTGCTCCTTAATACCTGACTGGTAAAATTCATACATAAGGCTCACTGATGATTTTGGGAAAAATTAAAGGATTTTAAGTGCGCCTTACAGTACAAAAAAATACGATATCCCAACCACTCCATGTTTCTAAACAAATGGCCAAAAATGGCCAAAGGAAGACAGCTGCAGTATTAAAGATAAAAAGACCAAGTTTAAAAAACACTTGTAATTTTAAGAATGTTCTTAATAAATAAAAGGTTATGAAGTACTTATAGCATTACGAAACGTTTTGGGAAACCCACCCCTGAATTCCAAAAGGGAACACTCAAATCTTTCGAATCCTGAGATCTTTTTTTTATTTCTATTTTTCGTCCAGGCTGATGGATGGTAGCCTAATTTGTGATCAGGCCAGTGCAAGAAGCTTTCGCTCTCAGATGTCTGCTTTTGACTGCAAACACTTGCCAAGTCCAGCCAAGTGTAATATTTCAGAGTGAGTGAAGCGTGTTTTTCCTTTATATGGTTCTAGGGCCTCATATTGGCTCAATGGGTTTAACTGCAGCCTTCCAACTATAGAGGAAACCCAGGAACTCATCGGGGATCAACACGGCTCTTGCTTTAGCGAAGGTACCACAACGTCCTTGCCTTCTGTTATCCTGGGCTGGCGAAATAAAATCAGCAGATATGTGCATACCAAAGACTCGCGGTGGCGTTTTATGAGGCATGGAAATACTGTTGTGGAAACAGTGCATGATCCATTGCTCAAATGGACTTGCTATCAATGAAAGACTTAGGACGCAAAGGCTCGCCGGATTTATTTCTGTCAACATGTTTCTATACATTCTGTGTACGCTTTATGATATGGGCACAATGTCCCTCTGTCCAAACAGCCAACTCAATAAATTACCATGGAGCTGATTAATTAAGCTGCAGCCCCTGACCAAACCAAACAGCACTGTTTACTTTGCAGCCTAGCAGTACTGTAATGATAAATACAGCCACAGCAGAAGAGAACGTGAAGGGATGCCATGTTGTTTTTGGAGCAGATTCAATTGCACTCTTAAGCTCTTTAGCTGCCCACTATAATGGAAACAGATCTTTTGAAATAATTGAATAATTCAAGTAATAAAAATGCATTTGAACTGCATTTGTTTTAAAAGCATCTGTCATCTCTGGGTTTCCTTTCTCAGAAAGCCGTCGTTAAACAGTTTGTGTTGAGCAGACCATTTCACGTGGAGAGCAGATCAAGACAGAAAATAAACACACTCTGTTTTAGCTGGACAATAAGCACACGAGCACACGCACACGCCCCTCACAGTGGGCGGGCCCCAAACATGCTGACCTTGTACAGAGCTGCACACTGTGAACTGGACAAGTAACACATCCACATACATACCTCTCTAGGTTCCTGGGGTTCGACCTACCCTGTGGTAGTCCTGTGGTAGCCATACACCTCAAAGTGGGGTCTGCTGACCCCTACAGGTCACTGATAAATAGCTAGAGCATCCATTGGCCAATATAAATGTTGATATGAGCCAGAAAATATATGCTATGTCCTATGCTATGCTATGTCCTATATGAAATACATATGATTGTACATATTTGGCTAATGTGCTCAAATTTTAAACAGCTGGACTGCGTTTGTTAAAAAATAAATCAGTGGGGTCTGTGAACATTTGTGGACATTTTTGGAGAAGGCCTGCTGTACAGCAGTAGCAGGCACTGACTAAGCACTGTTGGTTGTGTTTAGGATGTCTCAGAAATTCCTAGAAATGAGAAATGCCCCTCTTCCCCGCTGTAATGCCTTGGATTCCTAAACAACAACATTGAACAGATCCAACACACTAATGAGGTGCTTGGAAATGGATTTGGGCAGTGTGTAAGGGATGTGGGGGGCACTGTTGCCCTCTGTTGGATGAGAAATAGTATAACATTAGCAGCCTGTGACAGTTATAAACCAATATTGAGTTGCCATACTGGTTTAAGACCATTTTTTGCTGGTAGGTGGTTTTTAGATGGTCTAAGGTGGCCTTTCGATGGTCAAGGTGGAGGAAAATCTGGTCAATCTAGATGAAAACACCCCACAGTGGACTGCATAAAAAAATACTTTTTTATGCCCTGACTTGTCTCAGTTAAGGTCAGTGTTTATGAATCAATAATAAGAAAGATACAGGGAAAAAATGACATCCATCCATCAGCTGACCATAAAAAACACAAATGCCCATCTAACATTCAACAAAAAACATCTTGATGATCCCCAAGACTTTGGGAAAATGTTCTGTGGACTAAAAGGCAAACATGGTGGTGGTAGTGTGATGGTCTGGGGCTGGTTTGCTGCTTTAGGACATGAACAATTTGCTGTAATTGATGGAACCATGAATTCTTCCCTATACCAGAAAATCCTGAAGGACAGTATTCGTCCATCAGTTCATGACCTCGAACTCAGGCGTACTTGGGTTCTGCAGCATGACAATGAGCTGAAGCACACTAGCAGGTCCACCACATAAAGGCTCAAAAAAATATTAAGGTTCTAGAGTAGAATAGTCAAAATTTGATTGAGATGCCAAACTATCCATTGTGGCAAAATTCCTTCACAGAGATGTGAAAGTGTCATCGCCAGTTATCGGTAAAGCTTAACTGCAGTTGATGCTGCCAAGGGTGCACAACCAATTTACTGTATTAGGTTCAGGAGGCAATTACTTTTTCACATATGTCAGGTTGGTTTGGATAGATTTTTTTTCCCCCCTAATAAATAAACTTATCATTTAAAAACTGATTTTTTTTTATTTACTTAGGTTATGTTTGTCTGTTATTAAAACATGTTTGTTAAAAAAAACAAAAACAAAATAAATCTTAATGGGGCAAATACTTCTCCACAGTGCTGTATGTTGGTAAGGAAGTTGGTTAATCTTGTTGAACAGCGTAATATTTGACCAGCACCGTATGTTTTCATTAAATATGATGGGCACACTGGTCCTACTGCCCAACCACCTTGTTGGTCTATCAGTTTGGTCCTGAAAGGTACAAAGCTTAATCACTACCTGGTTGACTAGCTTGGTTAAACTGTGTATGCTTAAGCTAAAACACTTAACCAATTTAACCAGCTGACCAGGGTGTTTTTAAGCAGTAATAATGTTGTTGCATAAATACATAGTCACGGCCAAAAGTTATGGGACAGTATTGTGTTCTAAGGACTTGGTCGCATACCATGTAAGGTAAAGAAAGGACACTGCACTGGCCTGTGGGATATGCATCTGGGGCTTCCTGCATTGAATGCTTTAAATGTGATTTCTGCCAAAGTTGCTTGCTTGTTCACAGTTCTACACTTCTAGCCAGGTGCTGCCGATCACAATCATTAACCACCCACTATTCCACAGCATACGTGACACTGTGGCTTGAGAAATGTTTAATGCCTGTACAGCTTCAAAAATGGAAGGTCCCATACATCTGGCACCCACTTTCCGATAATGCTGGAACTATGCAATAATTCATATTGTCATTCCATGAGCATGCTACCCATGGTTCAACCAGGCTTACAAGTTAACACCTCACTACTTATACAGGTGTGGGCGTTCCCAAGCCGTGCCCTGGCATAACACTTCGTAATCAATTTATCCAGCCATGTCATTGCAGTTTATATCTAGTTCCTTACCGTTAAGTAACCATGATATGGTAGGTTGGGGCACACCCTCCACTGAACACTGCAGAGTGAAGCTTTGTCCCTCAGTCACAGAACAGCCCTTCAGAGCACTGCTGAACACTGGAGCCTTCCCCTCCACATGCACACCTACACACACACACACACACACACAAAACACAGGGTGGAAAAAACATAGCATTTAATTGCATGCATTTACACTCACCAGTAGATGGCACAACCACACTGACATTTCTCAGCATCAAAATATGGATTAAATCCAGCAAAAATCAGCTCAGAATGTGAGATATGAAAGTACTGTACATGAGCCAATCGAGGCATGCAGTCTGATTGCGATAAAAGGCACCAGGCCTCTATTTGGTCAAAAGGTTTTTAAATAAAGCATATAATTACACGCCGTATCCTGCTCCCAGATTCCATATTAAAATCTCATCAAATTTCTTTTTTAAACGATTTCATCCCAGTTATCACTGAACAAGCAGCCACATCCCCTCTCTGTTAGCTTAACACAGCATGCAGCCTAGTACGCCCATCCAACAGCAACATGCTGCTATTATACTGGAACGTGACCCCAATTCAAACAGAAATGAGCATGTAGAGTATTTGGTTATGATCCTCGTTCTGTTCATAACAACACATTTTTTATCTTTCTTTTTCTTGTAGAAAAACACTGACATGCCACAGATCATGAGACAGTAAATAGTATCATGTCCCATGATTTTGCCACTTTTACCCATGACTTTGTCCAGTGGAAGCTAAAGAACAGAATATAGTCACTGTCCAAAACCTAAAAACCGCAACCGTAAAAAAATGTAAAACTAGTTTATTTCAGGTCATTTTGGAGAATTTGTATTGGTTCATCATTTATAACAAATTGACAGAGAGTGATGGACAGTTTTTGTGTTCAAATAATGTGGTAAACTAAAAATCGACAAAAATAAAGATACTTTTTTTCATTGGACAGCGACGATATGCGGGTGGGACTTCCTGTATTAAACATAGATGTAATATCTGACAGAGCTGCTTGTTTGTCATTACTACCTACTGTGCTGTCCACTGTGGGTGGTACCTCAGAGCTGTGGGCATTCCCAAGCCATCCCTTGAACTAACACTTCATAATCAATTTACATACTGATATTCCATGACTTCTGGCATGTCAGTGTGCTGATCTGAGGGTTTTAATGATACAGGTGTTTTTTTTATTGTAGTAACATCATCTACTCTTTGAATAGGGATTTACAGTAGATGTATGATGCCTGGCGCTGAAGGCACTCCTGTCTTTACAACACTCAGCTTTACCTGCGATCACATTACACTGCACATGGAACTACCAGGGAGCTAACCACCTGAATATTGATTGCACCTGTTGTGTATATACACATTCATTTCACTTACTCCTCACGGAGTATTGTTGGATTTTCCACTCTAAGTGTTATCCCATTGCCTTTGTTAGCTCTCTTGTTTTCAACCTTGTTTTTTGCATTTTCCGTTTTTTGCCCTCTGCTATTGCCTGGCTGCGCATGATCGTTGGACTGGATCTCGCATTTGGTTTCTCGTATGTCTACTCCTTCTTGCTGCTGTTTACTGGTGATGACCCTGCTAGTTTTGACTACTCTCTGTGCCCAACCTTTGTTTAATAAAGTTCTTATTAAACTGCATCTGTGTGTGTCCGAGTCATGTCCAGCCATGACAAGATGACGGAATTTTTGCTATAGTTGTGAGGATTTAATTGCTTTCAACCAAGACAGAACTGTGTTCCAGCACCATTCAACCAAACTGTGCTTAGTGTGAGTACACCCTAAAAGGGATGAATGGACACTTTTGTATATTACATGGAAAACAATTCAACATACACAGGCGTAAATGTATCTTAACACCTTCTAAATTCCATATGCAGTTCAGTCCCATGCGGTTTGATATAGCATTTATACAGATGGTATTAGAAAACAGATGTTATTCATTCTCCTGGAGAAGGTGGTAGATGAGTTAGTCCTGAATGGGCTGAAATATCTTCACACCCCGAGAGCTAAAGCACAACAGTGTTACTATGGAACATTCCAGAACCAAGTGGGGAGAAATTCACAGCTAATAATTCAGCCCCCTTACTTCTCTGCTGACTACCAGATGAACTTTGAATTGCTGACCTGCAAACAGATGTGCTAAAAATGGATGGAAAATCCTCTAATTCATAAAAATAAATGACAATAAATGAATATTAAAGATGTATGACTGACAAGAAGGCTACCCGTTCATGTGGATGCAGGTGTCTGTGGATCAGGAGGTTTTTTTTTTTACTTACTGTACTATGCATAACTACATCTGTGCATTTGCTGTTAAGAATACAGCTAAGCTTTTAATTTTAAATAAATACTATAATAATTTATTCGACTGATTTGCACATTGTTCTAGGGTCATGCATTATTTGCTGTTGATGTGTAATGCAGTCATTGTTTGCTGCCCTATACTAAAAGGTTACTTAGTAAAAACGTAAATAATAAAGCTACTACTGCAGCTACTACAGTGTAAGCTGAAAGGCAGCACCACCGCTCTGATGTTCTGATGCAGCACACTTACTTTTCACTGTAAGCGTCCAGCTGGAGGTAACTTTTCCCCTGCTGTTGGTAGCAGTGCAGGCGTACTGGCCGGCATCTGCTTTCTGTACATTGTCCATGCAGAGCAGATGCAGGCTGCCCTCCTGCTGAGTGCTGATCCCCTCTCTCTGTCTGAGCGCCGCGCCGTCTTTAACCCAGCTCACAGCAGGAACCGGCCAACCAGACACTGAGGGCACACACACACTTTCCACTTATCCTCCTTTCAGCAGCTCCACAAGAGACTGATGATGTGCTTTCAAATGTGGAACATTAGGTGATGCATCATCTTTTGTATTAATAAACTTATATATTTATTATTCAGATATATGAGAATGCATCAGAAATTGAGCGTAACATGTATAACATACACTAATGTACTCTGCAAAATGTAATTTTTTAATGCATTTTCTATTTTTGTTGCACTTCTTAAGCTTTTAACCCTCTGGCACAAATACAAAATGGAAATATATATGAAAAATAAGTGATGATCCATGATCAAAGTGGTCTAATCTCAAACTGTGCAAAAATATCCCAAAAAAAAAAAAAAAAAATTAGTTATTTTATGTATGGCAACAGCATACAGAATGGAACTGTAATCTGTAATGGATACAGTGGAAAGGAAACAATACACAGCCAATGCAAATTGTCAAAAATTATATGTAAAAAAAAGGTTATTGTAAGTTTATTGTGATTGTTTTATTGTAATAAGTGATAAGTTTATTGTAATATATTTTATGATTTCTTTATCATAATTTTACATAAAATTAATAAAATATAAGCAAGTCTATTTGAAACAATTTAACAAGCAGATCCAGTCCTGCATATGAAACACAAGTGCAGTTGATACAAAACCCTTTTTCTCTGTAGTAAATTAAGTTATTTACATTCTGAAAACCTTGAGGGCTGTGAAAACTCTCCAACAGGTCACTTGAACATGCTGTCCAGGTCGGGCCGACATTTCCCACCATTTTTCTTGGGCCGAGTCGGGACGGGCTCAAAATATAGTCTGTGACATAGGCGTCTGTTTTTAAATGCTGTTTTTATTGTATAAAAAGCTACGGCGTGATAATAACAATATAGCAAAGTAACAAATCAAACTTTGTTAAAAAAAAAAAGTTGCACATTCTAAAAAGTTAGAATGTTTTATTCACGCAGCTCTGGGGCTCACACAAACGTGAGCTCCTCCAGTTGTCCGGATTATGCACTGCACTTGACTTGCAGGGCTGTGTGTAGCTGTTCTCAAAAAAAGAAAATCTTAAATAATAGGTCTATGCTTCTTCAGTGTTGCAATGTTAATTAACATAATTCTAAATATATTTCACTCATTCAGACAGCCCAAAAATCTTTTTAAAAAGCTCATTTTTAATGCTCTACTTTCTAAAAAAAAATGTCAGGTTTAAATCAGACTCAGGCTCATAATGACAGAACGTGCACAGGCTCAATCTGGGTCAAGCTGGATTTTTTGGGGCCCAATCTAAGCACAAACTGTTATGTATTGTTAATCGGTTCTACAATTATTATTAGCATTGCAATATCAGTACAAGCATAAAGAACCATTCTAATGTGTAATAAATTGAAAAAATGTGTATATTTAAATACATTTGCTAAACAATTCCTTTTAAGCAGCATTACAGAGAGCTGGCATTGTCTGCTTATGGGATCCCTCTACAGTTGCACAAGTGAAATTCATGGCTTGAGGGATTTCTAAACGGCACAAATTTCTCAAGTTAAGAAGTTAAGAGATACAGAAAAATCACTAAAAGTAAAAGAAGCATGTGGACAGGAGGATTTTACACAAATATAACTTAATTTACTTAATGTTATGCAAGCTCACTCAACTCTTCACCTGCTTGCTTAGCGCAGAGTTGCAATACTTAAAGATGAAATATAGAGTATTTCAAGGATTTTGAAGCTGTTATTTTAAAGGAGAAATATGTTTTAAAATTGACTTAGGCTGTAGTGAGTACGAACCTTCTTTTGCCCCAGATATGGCATGAAATTAATGCATTTTTAGTGAATAAATTTTGCAATCTGTTCCCCCATCTTAACTCGACTTATTGTGACTTAATTTCAAGATGGCAGCACCAGAGAACTACCTAAAAGTACTGTGTGTATTTACACGTCTTTTCATCTGTGCACTTTCAAAGATCTCAGTGCATAATTTTAAATATCAGGGCACTCTAAATTCTAACAATGAAGTATGGAACTACTTTGAGCTTGTTAATGGTGTACAAATAGCGATTTCTTTGCACGGGTAATTTTATGGCCCTATCACTAGCATTGTAAGCCTGTTGGGAGCATCAATTAAAAGCGCTGTATTTCAGAATGCTGGGATTAAATGGAGGTGGGCTATTCAACAAAAGTTCCTACTCATTATTATGTTTCACTACAACTCAAGTCAATTTCACATCAGATTTCTCTGAAATGCTACATAGTGTTGCTTTAAGGGAACAGTCAGATCAGTCAAAGACAGTACCGGTATATACTTACCCTGGCATTTAAATGTGACTTTTGCTCCCTCAGTGACCTCCTCGCTCTGAGGCTGAGAGTCGAAGCTGGGTGGGGCTGACAGGACCTCGAGCCGGCTCTCTCTGGCCAGTCTGCGGGCCTCTCGGCTGGACTCCACCACTGCGGGAACTGGGCTTCTCCCTGAAGATCTGTTTGCTTCTGCCTCCACATCTCTCTCTGTCTCCCTGCTGCTGGAGTCAGAACTGCTGCTCTTTGTCTTCATCTGCGGACTGCTGAGGGTCATGGAGCTGACTGATCTCCGCTGACCTGCTGCTGACCCCTCTTCTCTGGCTTCTTCAGTGGGCTGCGGTGCTGATGTCACAGTGCTTCTGCGTATCTCTGACTTGGTTGCCAGATTGTCTTTGGGTGCAGCGATGGTGGTCACCATTGTGTGCGTCTCTGTGGTTACAGTCCACGTAGATGTGCTGACAGGTCTTTGGTCATTGATAAGGCCGTTGCTGGTGTGTTTAATGGCAGGAGAGGCAGCTGGAACGCTCTCTCGGAGATCACAAGGTGACGATTTGGTTCTGCATGAAGAAAGATAAGATTTGAGAAGGAAGAAGGTTTACAAAAGGAAGTCTTCTTCCTAATTTTAAGGTTAAGGTTTGCATTGTTGCAGTAATATTAATAATAATATCAGGATATGCTGTAAATGTACTTACATGCCTTCTTCACTCTCTGAACCTTAAAATAAAAAAAATAAAATATTTATTATATATTGGTCAAGAAACCACAGTCTGAAATAAAGTAACAAATGGAAAAGCTAAAAAAATGTATATATATTTAAATGATGTAGCTTTGATCAGCTTCCCCAGGGGAAGCTTCAAAGGGGTAAAATATATATATATATATATATAATATATATATACTTAATTGTACTTAAAACATATTGAGAAATGTCTAAGTATGCTGTAATTCTACTAACAGATTTATGTACTTACTTAAAATATATTAAAAGTACATTAATATTATGCTTTAATCAAATGTTTGAAAGTAAACTTTGATCATACTTTTATTTAAAAACAAATAGACTACTATGAATTACACTTTTAGTTCAATGTAATTCAGTATACTTCTAAAATACTTATTTCCAAATATATTTTTGTACATTTTTAGCAAAGTGTGTTAAAAACAGCTGTTACAGTAGTTCACTTAAAGTACAATATGTCATATAATATATCATTTTAAAAAGTAAATTAAATTATTACATTCATACAATTTAAAGTGAATTTGTAACATGCTAAAATTGTAGTACAGTATATTAAAATATATTTTTATACCCAACAAAGTATACTATAAGTGTTTTACTTACAAAAGACATGAGCAAAAAGCATATGTGTGCTTTAATGTAAATATATTTTACATCAATTCTTAGTACATTTCTAATATACCTGGTGTATAATAGTGATACAGTTGTAATACTCATTAAATGTATTATAATTTTACTGTAAGCATTTTTAAAATATGGGGTCACATACATGAAGGTTAAATGTTTACTTGTTATTTAAGTCTATTTTAAAATAGTTCCATTTTAGTACAGTTAAGTACACTTAGCACAATTTAAGTAAGACATTTGTTGTACTATTTTTGTACAATTAAAATATAAGAAATACAAAAAAAGTTGTTCCATTTTAGCACTTTTTAAATATACTGGTTAATAATGTGGCTACAAGTACACTTTAGTGCACTATAGCATAATAATGCTTAGTGTACTTTAATCTACTTTTTTAACTTTTTTTTTTTAATATCTCACAATGAAATCATAAAAATATTTTCTATACCTTGAACTGTGAGTTCTGCTGTAGCGGAGGCTTTACCCGCGCTGTTGGCCACTAGACAGGTGTATATCCCAGCATCCTCTGCACATGCACAGAGGATCTCTAGGAAGTGCAGCCCAGACCTTTCAAACATGTTGTAGTGATCTGAACTCTGGAGCTCCTCATCACCCTTACAAAGAAATAAAACCAGTGAATATAGAAAATAATTTCAATACTACAGTAAAACACAATTTTTTCAGCAACAGAAAAATCTAATACACATATTTGAATTTGAGTGTAAATGATACCAATGTTAATTCACAGTTTCGGACACCATTTTAAAAATAATAATACATGTGTCTTATTCCACTGTCTCACCTTCAGCCACTGGACATGAGGCTGGGGTCGTCCTGTGATCTTTACAGAGAACTTCCCTGTCTGCCCCACTTTCAGGTAGAGGCGAGAGGGTTTGGTCACAAACTTTGGGGGGCTTTCACCCCAGATACTGGGTCTGTTCTCCACCACAGGAAGTCCTAAGCGACCCCTAAGAAGACATACAATAAGCCAAGTTTAACACATAGCACAACACCACAGCAAGCAGCATTATCTTGAGTTCACGATGGTGTCTTCAGATCTGACACCTGATCAGATCACTCTGATTCTATTTACTTTATGTGTCTTGAGTATTAGGACTGGGTATCATTTTAAAATGTTCAATACCAGTACGAATACATTACTTTAAATTTGGTACTGATACCCCAAAAATATTTTTTTTTCAATACTTTTACTTACAATACTTAATTAGAACATTAAAAATCTATAACATATAAAAATTACAAAAGAAATGCTAATTATGAAAATCTCACACAACATACTTATTACTTAACATATAAGTAATCTTATTCTCATACTGTCACCATGAGAGACTTGAGACTTTTTGGAACAAACAAACAATGAGACTGATTGTGGCACTTTATTAAGAACAAAAACAGCAGCATTACTTGTGCTTACATTCAATTTTAAATAAGAGCATAAAATGCTCACTCTTTCATTAATTCACAATCATTTCTATGATTTAAATGATAATGATAATAATCAATATTGTGTTATTAAAACATGTATTTGTGCTTCTTAAAGGATAATAATTGGTTGCTCAAAATATTAATGGAAACTTTATATTTAAGATATTTTTATTTACTTGAAACAAACAAAAACATTAAAATCACCAGTGCCAATATCAAACAATGCACATGCTCTTAAACATGTATTAATAGATATTTAATTGTAAAATAAAATAAACAGCATTAGATTGGCAACATTAAATATATTTATATTAGTGGTGTCAAGCACTTAAAAATGAATTAAAATCATGACTCATTTATTTAAATGCTGGTAGTTTCTCTGTGACAGAGAGAGAGATAGAAAGAGAGAGAGAGAGAGAGAGAGAGAGAGAGAGAGAGCACTGTAAAGACTTCAGCACATTGGTTGTGTTGACACTTTGAAGGAAAAGGAAGTGTGGATGAATCTTTTGAAGTAGAGTCAGACTTTAGAGCACTTTTGCCTTTTTTTTTTTTTTTTTTTAGGCAATTTTTGATGACAAATTGTGATATACAGCCCTAATCAGGATAAAACCATGTAAAGGTTTTATCCTGGTCACACACACACACACAAAAAGACATATTTATACCAGTTACAAATCTGATCATAAAAACCACTCCAGGAGATGGTCTGAGATGGATTTGAGGCAAATGTTCTAAAAGTCATGGGGACACATCCATTTCCCCAATACACATTTGACAACCAAACTCCAATAAATAATTTCTGCACAATGAGTGGGTTTGCATGTTTCATCAAACAAACAAAAAATCGGATTTCTGCCTCACTAACTGGAGACATATTTGACCAAGTGTACTAAGTGCCCTAAAAGTGCATGTTTTAAATAAAATCAGAATACAATCCAGATACTGGTCATATAAAGTGACCAAAAGTAAACAGAATTTGTCTTCTTGCGGACAGGTCATGGCTATTTAGAGACAATGGAGTACAAACGTTCGATGGGGTACAAATGTTATCACAAGGAATGCATTGGAATAAAGTTCACATGCAAGCAAGGATGTCAGTAACTCTAATCTGACCACTTTTTTCAGTTAAGCATAACTCCACACCAGAGGCAGAGTGGCGTAGATCAGCACAGTATTACACGTTATAGCACGAACCTCGAGTTTATTATTATGATTATACCACAGTTACATTATTACTGTTTATTTAAATATTTTGAGGTAAAGAGGTGTTTATAAACACTACACAAGTTAAAATAGTTCCTTTGCTGCTCTGTTTGTAGCTGTGCTGTTTGGTTTGTAGGCGCTGCATCATTGCTGGGTTACCTGTTTGTGGTGGAGTACCGGCTGATAAAGGCACTCATAAAACGCCTCTTAGCCAATCAGATTGCAGGGTCGGAACTAACTGTGGTATAATAATGGGTAATCAATCGAACAAGTTCCTTTTTTTTTTAATCCAGTACTAGGATAAGATTAAAATTACTTATTCAAATCACTGCCTCATTTTTGCTTTTTCTTGCATTTTTTTGGGAAGTGACATCTGGTCTATGTGACAAATTAATAATTTTTTTAGCATGAAGACAAATCACATGTAAAACCACACAGCCACACAAACCTAAACAATGGAGAAAGAAGAGAAATGCATCTCTTTCTTTTTTTCTTGCTGGAAATTAGACATAATTAGACAAATTAGACATAATAAAAAATGATAACTTTAATTGTAATCCAAATTATTACTTTTAAAATCAATTAATTTACTTTTTAAAGGAGTAATCAGTAATCAGAAATCAGGTAAAAAAAACATTTTACAAAGTAACTATGCCATTTCCACATGCAAGCAAAACAGATTATCATGTCATGCCAGAACTCAATATGATTAAACAAATTCAAAAACAGAACCCTTACCCTGTTTTACTGGAAGAGGGCAGGTTGTATTTCTTCGCTGCATTTTCTGAGTGAGGAACAAGAAACATGAATGCACAAGAAAACAGATCACAGAGCGAACGAGTTCAACCAACAACAAAAACACACAAAAACACATCTCAGCTGCTCTCTTCAAACATGACCTCAATCCTTGTTTATGCCACCAGTTGCAGAATGCATGCACTGCCCCGTGCATGTTTCTATTTGAGGAGGCTTTGGCTGTTTCGGTGAATGTTTACGGTGGTGTAAATCAGGGCAGATGTGGTCCTGTAAGCAGGCATGTGTTTACGCCGACTCTGGATGTAAACTGCAGTGCCAAGCAGCTATTTCATGGCTAATATAAAGTCAGTGTGAGCTGCATTGCGGCAGCGGAAGCACTCAGACACAGCTGCTGGAGTATTTGCACAGGAATGCAATGGAGTGCATGCAGGAGGACAGTGCCAGCGCAGCCTCGCCGCAGGAAGAGGAACGTACCGACTTCTCAATGAGGCCAGGCAGAAATGCTGGTTTCTCAGCTACGTCCTGCTGTAATCATGAGCTTCCAGAGCTGAGGTTGCATGTTAACTCGCTAAGCTGAATAACAAAGAGCAGTGGAGCTGGTATTAAAATGTGCCTAAACTGCATCCTGTTCGGCACAGTGCGGTCGGGGTTTCCAATCCAAAGGTCTGTATTTTCATGCTTCCTTCACTGAAAAAAATGATGAGTAAAATTTACTTTAAAAAATAAGTTTCGCAACTAATAAACTAGTAAACTAGTAAATTTAATTTCAGATAAATTTAAGTAACTTCAACTTAGTTTTAAGACTTAAGTGAACTGAACTTCAGTCAATCCTTTTTTTTAGTAAACTTTACTTAATTTATTTTTTGCTGAATTAATCCTTTCTTTTAGTAACCTTTACATAATTTCTGCATACAATATTACCTAACTGCAATTACTTAATTTATACAATATTACTCAAATAATTTATGATACATAATATACTATATACTATACTAAAATAATGTATTACATGGTATCCACATGTTGAGACAGTGAGACTTGGTCTGTTTACAAAATAAACCTGAGACTGTGTAAATATTTTAATGTGTGTTTTAACTAAAAATATTTAAATTTCAGGAATGATAATATATTATGTATCATGAATTATTTGAGTAATATTGTATAAATGAAGTCATTTACTCTATGTAACTTTTTTTGAAACCGAGTTGAAGTTACTTAAATTTATCTGAAATTAAATTTACTTAAAAAAACAAATGCAGGAATTTGCGAAACATTTTTTAAGTAAATTTTACTCATCATTTTTTTTCAGTGTTCCTAAGGGAGAACTCCGGTGTAAAATTGAGTTTTCGTGTAGTAAAACATGATAAAAAGAACTTAGCTTTGTTGAATTGCCCATCTCCGCTTTCCTGGAGCTTTCCGAGATCCAGTAATTTTGTGCTTTTTGCCCAGCACTCTTTACAATGGCTGTATCGGGGCATATTTTACTCTGATAAATAACTTTTTACACTGTTATCCAGGCTCAAAGTAGCACGACACTTCATTGGTAGAATCCGGAGAGCCCTGACATTTAAAACTAAGCATAAATAACTTAAAAAGTGCACAAGAAGCTTATTAAAAAACACTGTTTGCATAATATAACGCTAGTTTCAGCTCCAGAAGTATGCATACATAGACTCTGCATAGCCAGGAGGCAGGCTATGCAGTGTCTATGTACTGTATATATATCTTTGTCATTATCAGTAAAGTGATGGCGGCGCTCAGAGCTGAAGCTAGCATTATAGGATGTAATCAGTGCTTTCTAAAAAGTTTCTTGTGCACTTTTAAAAAGTTATCAATGCCTCGATTTAAATGTCAGGGCTCTCCAGATTCTGCCAAAGAGGTGTGGAACTACTTAGATTCTGGATAACGGTGTAAAAAGTGATTTATCTGGGTAAAATATGCCCCAAAATGCTGGTTTAAAGAGTGTTTGGCAAAAAGCACACCATTACTGTATCTCAGGAAGTTGTAGTAGAGCGATGGTGGGCTAATCAAAAAAGTACTTTTTATCACGTTTTTACTACACCTAAAGTAAATTTGACACCGGAGTTCTCCTTTAATGCAGTGCCCATGCCTCAGATTTCTGTAGCTCACGTACTGTATCAGCTACCCTGTAGCTCACTCTATACTAGGTGTAGTTCAGGGTCATGTATCAAGGTAGCAGGTCTGTGAGGGATAAACGTGTGTTCTGTCATCAGGCCCTACTTTAGTCAGGCTAAATGAATAAAGCTTGGGACGCCTGCCAACACACTCTCTCCCTCCTTAAAGTGTGGGAGCTCGTTAGCCTAGCTGTGGCGGGACCGTTGGAGAACACTCAGGGATTTCTCTGTGGTATGAAAGTTATTCGGCCAAAACAAAGCTCGCCTACATCAGCTCACAAAAGCATCAGCTAGGTGTGAACGTCCATTTATGGGTTAATGACGTTAAAGGATCACAATAAATCAGGGGTGGAATTGGTAAAACAGGGCAAACAAGACCGAAAAAGGTCAGATTTAGTCCGTTTCTGAGAAGCTTAAATAACTTTCTTTTTTTTTTTTTTTTGCAAAAAGCACATAAAGTGTTTCTATGACCTTTTAGAAATAGATAAAAATATATATCTGTGGACAATTTCTGGTAATATCTACAGTGTTAAGTGAATAACAGACACTGCCCATCACAACAAACACTACATTCTCACTTTGAAGCATGGTGGTGGCAGCATCAACTCTTCTTGTCTCTCTCAGTAGTCTCTCTCATTGTCGCACAGTTTGAGCCAAATTTTACATTACACTCCTACAATTTCTTCATGATAAATTTTCTTTTTTTGTATTCATTAGTCTAGACACCTTCCAGACAGGTGTCTTTGTACCATAATCATTTAAGACACATTTACTGCACTTACTGCACTAAATGGCCTGTTGAATTAGGTCATTCCCTTCAAAGTGGGTGACTATATGTATTATTATTTAATATGCATAATTATTTTAGTTTATACTTTTGTGTTATTTATTGTAAAGCCTATTTATATAGACACTGGCGCTTTTTAATCTACATCAGAATTTTTTAATAAATGTAATGATGTACCTTCCACGATTATCTCCACAGTCATTTGTCGGCTGCCTGCATCATTCACAGCCTCACAGGTGTAACGTCCTGCATCTCCTTCCTGTACTCCTTCAACCAGCAGGCTAAAGGTCCCGCGTGCGCTCTGTTCCATGGAGAATCGGCCTCCGGCAATCACAGCTTTTCCATTCCTAAACCAACACACCTGAGGTTCTGGACAACCGCGCACCTTCAGGAGGACAGAGAGAAAGAGGACAGGAAGGGTCAGCATAGTTTGATGGCAGCGGTTGGCTAAATGAAAAAACGATGTGTCACCATGTAAAAACCATTAATTATTTTTTATGGTGTTAGTTTATCTTCCTTTCCTAAGATAAGTTATTATATTGGGATCAAAAAATTAGGCTAAATCATGTAAAATACACAGGGTCTTCACATCAGCTTTTGCTTCAATGGTTGCCGCATACTGGGTCTTACGAAAAACATTACACCTGAGTCAAATAAGCTGTACAAACACCAGATTTATTAGTACAATGTGTGCACGCTAGTACAATGTTTCACAATGTTGGAGTTTTGCACTTTAAGGCATACTGGATTATAAGGCGCACCATCAACAAACGTCTATTTTCTGGTCTATTTTGATAAATAAGGTGCACCGGATTATAAGGCAGATTATGTGACACTAGTAAGGAACAGAGGTGTCTCCATGTTTCCCTTCTAATTCAGCAGGTCTTGCCACTGGGTGGTGAGACCTGTAAAGCTAAGCTAAGTTAAATAAACAAAACTGTAATTCTAAAAAATAAAAAAATTTCTTTCAAGTCAAATGAGCTGGATGTTAATCTGCACAGAATCCTTTTCTGAAAACGGTTTATTTACAGTAAGCTTAGATTTACAGATTTCCACTAAGGCTGGGTGCAGCAGCATTATCATTAGCAGCTACACTGTTTTATCAGTAACAGTAAAACTTGCAGGCTACAGTCCGATATACTCGCTTCTGTACTGCAAAATAGCTAGTGCCTAGCATGGCTAGCGAGTAACGCTAATGCTGTTCCAGCAGTGCTATCCGGGGTTGGCAGCAGGCTACAGTCTGGTAATACTCACCTCTGAACAGTGAAAGAGTTAGCACTTAGTGCAGTTAGGAGCTATTGCTAATACTGTTTCAGTCTCGAATCTCGATGCCAAAGAAACTTCACCAAAACTCATTTATAACACTGTACTTCAGCGAAGTGGCTTTACTGCTCTTTAATACCTGACTGGTAAAATTCATATATAATGCGCACCAGATTATAAAGCGCACTGACGATTTTGTGAAAAATTAAAGCACTTTAGGTGCGCCTTATAATGCGGAAAATACAATAAATAAGTAAAACCCTAAACAGCATTCCAGGAGTGTTACAGACCCTAAACTCTCACAGTCTGGTTGTTATTATTGTTATTATTTTAGTGTTCTAGTATAATACTGCACTTTCATTAATTAACTAGATGACCACATGCGTAGCCGAAAAAATTAACAACAGCTGCTTTGAGCAGACTAATGGAACTTGAGCTGAACAATAAAAGTTGTTCACATTTTTTGTGTAATTACATTTGATTGTATTTTGATTGTATTGACTAATTTGTTTTAGTTAATGCTCTAGGTAAAGTGCATTCATATCAAAAAAACACTTTTATTTAAGTTTTATCTCCTTTGGCATGACTGGTTTGTAGTTGAAACACCTGCATCCACATGCAACCATTGCCAATTTACCACAGCATATAAACAGCTATAAAGAAAATGGACATACATAAACCAGTGACCTCTTTTTGTTTGAAAATCAAATTATGGTCACTTTCGTTACCGTATACTGACCACAAATAACTTCTATAAAAATTGTATTTTTTGTATATGTTGCCATTTATTAAATAGCCATTTAGTCACATCATACACAGGTCCACAACCCTACCGAACAGCTCTACACCCAGTTCACACACACACACACACACAAACATAGATGCAACTGGATTTGATTTTAAAAAGTGACTGTAGGCACTAAACAATGAACATTATCACAGTATCATTTACCGTAACAACAAAAGAAGGTTTTCCTGTCTGAGTCTTGTTACGGGCGACCACAGGAAGCAGTTGGGTGTGTGAAACGGACTGAATCTGCAGACTGTAATTAAAACAGGGTGGCTGGAGAGACAGCAGTAAGGCAAACATAATCAGTCCTCAGACCACAGTGGCCCTGAGCGCCGAACACAGGCTCAGCTACAGTCCGATAGTGCCGATAAGAGCAGCCTTCATCATTAACCACAGAGTTACTGATTATCAACAGCGGCACGCTCACTCGCTCGCTCGGGGAGACATTTCCCTCTCCATTTCCCGCTTTACTTCCTTGATTCCTGTGCGCATGCTGAGAGTGGCGAGAGATCTGTTTCTCGGATCCGTTCCCATCGGCAGAAAAGTCTTTTTTTGATTACTTTAATTTTTTTTATTTCACAGAGCTGTGCCAGTTAATTTCCTGGTAATCCCTCACTATGCCAGTTATTCCTTTCGCTTCCAATGAAAACTCTCTGCTCTGCCAATAGATCACAGTTCTACCTAAACCTAATCTTCTTCTAAACGTCGCAATCAAATCCATCAGTGAGACACAACTATTGCAAAACCTGCCAGTACTGTTACCTCCTACTGGTCATTATCATTACAAATTGCTACAAACCCATGTCCTTTTCCATTTTCTTGGAGATGTGACCAGTTTGCATCAGCTCTAAAAAAAAAAAAAAAAACACTTCCCAGATCTCACTCTTGTATTGAACCTTGGACTCCAGAAAGCATTGCAAAAAAAAAACTAGGCAAACTCTCTTTCTCTTTCTTTCTCCATCTTTTTTATAATTCCTATTCTTCTGGGCTTCTCTACAAAAGCAACTTCTCACAGAACAACATTGTATTTTGATAAAAGTCTATTATATAAATGAACAGGTGAAGAAGAAAGACTGCTTTAGGTCACATGAAAGCCATCAGCATGCTCCCAAAATCAGCTTTACTTTAAATAAGTGACAAAAACAAAAAAACAGAGGGAACTTCAGACCACTGCAGCTGCTACAGATTTCAGATCAGATTTCAGATACAAAAATACAAATTAATACGACTCGACAGTTTGTAGACAACAGACTGGCTGCAGATGGCCTTCAAAATTCCACACAAAAAGTCTAAAGTCAAAGTAACCCCCCTTTAAAACACTTTCCCTCCTCCCCCCTCCAACAACAGCATGTCAGAATGCCCTCTTTCAGAGTGAATCAACATTCATTCATTACCTCACACAGACAGGAGCCAGTCCTCCTCGGATTTGCCCAAAAATAGCAATATTAGCTCTGAAGTCTTTATTAAAGCAAAGCAGCAGTGGTATTTCCTCCAGTGTGCTGTCTGCAGGCTGCAGGTCTTTCTTCTTCTTTCTTTCTCTCTCTCTTTCACTCTCTCTCTCTCTCGCTCTCATCTGCAGACCCAGCTCAGACCCAAGCCTTCAGTCAGAGACTGTGGTCAAGAACTCTACCTCAAGAATCCAGCAGCACTCATAGGGAAAAACATAGGGTTGTTTACATAAAGACTTTCCTTTTTCCCCCTTTTTTTCTTTCTCTCACACAACCAGACAGAAGCAAGGCATCGGCCCCGGCGAGGCAGCCAGCAGACATGAAACTATTGTTATTGCTGACCAGACTGAGAGAATGCACTTGCAAACGAGGCCAAAAAAGAAGCAGAAACCCATCCAGACCGTTCAAACTGCACACACACATACAAAAGAAAACTCAGTTTGAATAAAAACATAAAACAGCAAAAGGGCATAAACTTTTGTTGATCCTTAAAAACTAACAAACTATTTCATTTTACGATGCTTTTATGAGTTTCAGCAATTACATCCGCTCTGCTTTCTTATCCTTTCATTACAGCAGGCCTCTACTGCTCTAAATCCAGGGACTCCACGGAACTTTTGGGCCAACCCACTTGAGAAATGTTTCACAGGAACGTCTGTTAGTTGAAGCAGAATAGAATTAAGCAAAGATACATGACTGGGTCAGAGCGTCTTTAAAACACCAGACAGGTCTCCTGGGGTGTTCATAAAAATAAAAAAAACATTCTCCAAGAAAGGACAAGCTTGTACTGTGTGTCTCTCCACTCTTCCTCCAGACTCTGGACCCCTGATTTTCAAATGAAATGTAAAATATACTGATGATCAGTGATGGTTTGGAGAGACATGTCATCTGCTGGTGTTGATCCACTGTGTTTTATTATCAAGTCTAAAGTCAGTGCAGTTTTGTTTTCCCAGAAAATCTTACAGCAGTTCATGCTTCCCTCTGCTGAAAACCTTTATAGAGATGCAGATTTCTTTTTTCCAGCAGGACTTGGCACACTGCCCACACTGGCAAAAGTACCAATTGGCCTTACATATTATTATTTTTTTTTGAGACACTTATTTTTGGGTTTTCATTGGCTGTAAGCCAAAATCATCAACAATAAAAGAAATAAAAAAAACTTAAAATAGATCATATACAATATACAAGTTTCACATTTTTAACTGAATTATTAAAATAAAGTTTAAAAGTAACTTTTCAATGATATTCAATTTTTTTAAATGCACTATTATACTGCATCCCATGGACGCTAAAGAACACTGCACAAAACTGCAAGATATGTGTATGAGGCCTGGCTATATTTGCTTGGACAATTCTAGCCAGATGCAGCCAGTCACGATCATTACTACCCTCTGTGCTGTCCACTGTGGTTGGTGATGCCTTTTAAGACATTGTTTTACACTGAAAAAAGTGTAACAACCATGTCATTAATTTAAAGAGCATTTTATGTTGGTCTAATGAAAAAAAATAAGATTTCTGTTTTTTTCTCAGTTTGTCTATGTTACACCTGGCGCTGTAAGAGCTCCAGTCTCTCCCTCACTCTGCTCTACCTGCGATCTGCAGCCTCCGGACTCCATTGCCCAGGATGCACCTCACACTGAAACTACACTGACTCATGATCACATGACACATCACATGTGCTCTGCTGAGTATTGATGGTTTTCCCCCATACAACGTGTTTCATTTGCCTTTTTTTGTATCTCTTGTTTTTGACCTTGCTTTGTTCACCGACTATGATTTTTGCCTGCCCTCTGATATTGCCTGCCTGTGTTTGACCTCTGGACTGTTTTCTACTATTGTATGTTATATCCTGTCTGCTGTTGTTTGCCCCTGATGATATA
The DNA here is from genome assembly GCF_023375975.1 of Astyanax mexicanus. NCBI lineage: Eukaryota > Metazoa > Chordata > Actinopteri > Characiformes > Acestrorhamphidae > Astyanax > Astyanax mexicanus. The sequence continues at coordinate 30,025,150 of NC_064418.1, forward strand.
TTTTTTGTCTGACTATGGCTTTGTCTGCCCCTTTATGTAATAAAGTCACGTTTTATCTGCATCAGCGCGTGTATTGAGTCCTGTCCAGCCATGACAGTCCAGATAAAAAATATTATAAATCATCTTTATTATTTGTTTTAAATAACTTTTTGGTACTTGGTTAAATAATATATTGATTGATTTTAAATCAAAATGTAAGATTCTAACTAAATCATAAATATAAATTGAAAAAAAAACTAATATATTTAGGGGTAACAAATTAGAGTATTTATTTTTTTAGGTTGGCCCAAAGTATCTTTTTTTTTTCAGCGTAATACACAGGTGAAATTGTGGAATGAGGAATGTTAAATGTTAAATGCCTGCACAACTTTGGAAATCTTATATCTCATCCATCTGGCACCCACTACCAGTCGTTACACACACACAAAAAAAATGCTAGGTCACATCACCTTGCCATGAGCATGCTGGCCAGTATTTACCCTCCCATACAAGACAACATCTCACAATTATTACAGGTGTAGATGTTCCTGAACCATCCCCTGAGGTTACACTTCAAGATAAATGAACATCCTGCAATCCCATGACTGACTTTTGGCATGTCAGTGTCGATTCCATGCTGCCAGAAGAAGTGCTCCGAAGGTGAAATGCAAAACAATCAGTTTACAACTACAGCTCTCTTTCCATTCACAGGGGGGAGCTGAAATATCCGTCTGTCTGCTGCTTAAATCAGTGAGCGAAACCTGATGTTCTTCTTTCTGTTATCACTTTTTCCTGGCATCTCTTTCTCTGTCAGAACCTGGAGAGAGGACAACGCACTGCCTAGTAATCCCAAAACAGAGGGATTACTTCTGCACTGCTACTGTCTACTGTCTCTACTCAAACGTTACTTTCACGCTAAATACATAAAACACTTTAATCAGTTCATCGAATTGAGTTAATTGAGTTGAGTTGAACTGAACTTAACTAATTCGTAATCTGCTTTTAGAATAAGGCTAAAAATGTGATGTAAGGAGAGAAGAGAGGGAGAAATTAGAGCAAGTAGCAATCTCTCACATATGCTTCCAATAAGCTCCTGTCCTGTTAGGCTTTTTAAACAGCATACCTTGCACTACCGCTCACACTGCACCTCACACACTGTTCCACAGCTCCCCGCTCCATACCAGAGGAATATTATATAACCCTATGTGGCCTGCCTTTAGCTGACCTGGAGCAAATAAATAGAGGAGGAAAAAGAGGAGGACAAATGAAGAGAAAAGAAAGCACACATGCCTCCGCGCTCAGTAAAATTCCTTGTTCTCACAGAAGCATTCCGCCATATTGAAAACATGACCCTGGAGCGTGGAAGCAAAGAGAAAGACCGCGCAGACCTCGAAGCACGGAACACCTGAGACGCAGTTCCAGCTGCTGCTCCTGCTGAAATCTAAGAATCACTTTGTGAATATTAACAGTGCACGGTAAAGAGCTCGGACAATCGGGTATTGTTGTCAAAAGGGAACCAGGCACCCTGAATAAAATAAGAACATGTGTAGAGGATCTCAGTTCAATGCCAGTCTGCTCTCTCTCTCTCTTTTTTTTCTCTTTTCAAAGAAAAGCCCTGACAAACCAATGCTACTGTAATGTTTTCCAGTTGTGAGAGATGAGCACTGTGATGTAGCCTACTGCACTCTCTAGGATAGATAGACAGCAGTAAAGCAGATGCTTTCTCATATCTCTTCTCTCCGCTCTTCATTGTGCATTTCGTATTAGTTTTACAGCCTCATTTAAAAAAACTACCTGTAAAAATGACGATTTGCAACATATTTTAAACTGTAGTCAATATTGTCAAAATGAAACAAATACAAAAAAAAAATGTTTATTTTATAGTGTTTCAAAACCATCCACTTTGAGCAAACCAAAACATCTAACCAAGAACCTTATTTAAACATTTTACAATGCTAGCTTCAACTCTGTGCGCTGCCATATTTCTGTTGATAATAACATAGATATATACATACATAGACTATTTATGGTTTTAATAAGGTTACGGTGCACTTTTTAAGTTATTAACAGAGGAAAAGGCGATTTATCGGGCCAAATTATACCCCATGTCACCCAGTCTGATGGGTGTTTGGACAAACTGTTAAAATTTCTGGATCTCGGAACCCTTTAGGAGAAAGGAGGTGTGCTATTAATCAAAGGTACGTCCTTTTATCATGTTTTACTACACCAAAAGTCCATTTTACACCAGATTTCTTTTTTAAAGAGAATGGCATATGACAAAAAAATACACCCATGATTAATTAAGAGAATTAGTACATGGCTTGTGCTCCTTTCAAGTCACGCAAGGTACTTTTCCCATCGTTATGATAGCAAAGACACACTGACATGCCCTAAATCAAGCTGCACAGTTGACACATCACCTAAAGGAAGCTAAAAATAGGGTCCAGAGAGTCTAGGATTATGCTGTGGCACACTCTAAAAAACAGAGGTACGATATGAGTACTTTTTTGTACTCAAGGGTACACTCTTCATAATTGTACCCTCAAAGGTACAATATTGGTCTTTACAGGGTCAGATTTGTTCTATCTGAAGTACAAAGTCTTTTCTAACAGCAATAAGTACAGATTTGTACCATTTATTCGGCCAAAAGGTACATTCAGTATTCTGTATCACTGTACTAATATACAATATATATTTTAATTGCACATTTTTTATTTGAAAGCCAGACAATTTTGGATCATCAAGTTCTTGACAAATATTCAGTTGATGATAAATGATTTTATAATCTTTATATTTTTACTGGCACAATAACCATGGGTACAAGAAAGGACTTTCACTTAAAGGTAATCTTTTGTATCTTAATATAAGGTACAGCCCCAGCGACAAGCTTTTTACTGTTTTAAGTACAAATCTGTACTTATATTTCTTAGAGTGTAAAAGACAAAGTATGTTAAATATTAAAGATTTTTTAAGTATTTCTTTAAGTAATCAGTCAACATTGATTCATTAATATCTGTTTTTTGTATCATTATCTGTGGTGTACAATTTACATTTGAGATTCTGAACTTACCACTCAGGTGCTCACTAGCTCTTTTTTCTTCCTCAATGTGTAAGTGTGTGTGTGTGTGTGTGTGTCTGAGTGTGATGATTGATGTTGCCAGAAAGTGCTAGATCACAGTGTAACATGTTCTCCAACACCCTCAGCTCCTGTGGGAACTGTGCAACTCCTCCACACTCCCGGTGCCCTGCCCTCGCTCTCACTCTCCTCCATAAATCAGACAAAGGAGAGCAGTGTCTGTGTGTGCATGCGTGTGATGTTTCAGGGTGCAGATGTTTGTGAACCTCTCAGGGTGCTCTCTTTGGGTGAACTGAAACGGGACTGAGAAAGCAAAGACACGCACTGTTTCTCTGCCAAATCCTCTGAGCTCTTCTGCACAGCTGTTCTTCTGCAGAAACACTATTATATTTAAACTAAGTTTGAAGTTTCCAAGGTTGTATTACAGAGGTTCTTAAAGTTTTCAGACCACATACTCAACTTCACACATCATTATCAATGTCACACTGGCCAGACACACGGCAGACATTCACATATACCAAACACACAGTTTATTAATAAAGAGATTATACTTACAGAGGTGATCAGAGACAGACATTTAGAAGTTAGAAGTATAATAACAGAAATAATGGTCTGCAACGATAACCAATAAGTTCCAGGGCTAGGCAAAAGCAGAAGAGCTAGGAACTAGATTTAAAACCAGACAAAAAGGAACAAAAACAAGGAGGGTTTTTATGCAAACAGGACCAGGTGTGTGTAATTAGAAGCTCGGTGAGTTAGAACGCTGATGTGTCATGTGATCAGCAATGTCCGGGAGGTCTAGTGTAAGTGCATGCTGTGAGTTGGAGCCTTTAGTGTGTACAGTGAGACAGACTGACAACATCAGAACTGACAATCAAGCTAAAATATCATGGTATCAAAGTACCATGTGCCCTCTTTTGATTTTGCAAATAATTATTATAATTTTGAGTCAAATCTAGTGTAATCTATTAATAATAAGAGAAATAACAGTGGTGCAAAGCATTGTAGTGAACTATGGTATCCACATGGCATCCCCTTGAACCACTTGAAGTTCATTTTTTAGATATTATAGATGTTATGATGCAGAAAATAGGAAATCTGGATTTCCACACTGTTCTGATATAGGGCCTATGAAATAGATGAATTCAGTAGTACTGTGAGAATTAAAATGAGAATTAAAATGAGAATTAAAAAGTATGTTTTGACCTTTAGAACCCTTTGGACGAAAGAAGCCATTTCTGCAAGCACGCCACAAACAGAGTCGCCTTAGGTATGCAAAAGCTTTGTTTGTGACGTGCTTGCAGAAATGGCTTCTTTCACATCACTTCCCCATACAGCTTCTCCTTGTGCAAAGTGCGCTGTATTGTTGATCGATGCACAGTGACACCATCTGCAGCAAGATGATGCTGCAGCTCTTTGGAGGTGGTCTGTGGATTGTCCTTGACTGTTCTCATCATTCTTCTTCTCTGCCTTTCTGATATTTTTCTTGGCCTGCCACTTTTGGGCTTAACAAGAAGTGTCCCTGTGGTCTTCCATTTCCTTACTATGTTCCTCACAGTGGAAACTGACAGGTTAAATCTCTGAGACAACTTTTTGTCTCCTTCCCCTGAACAACTATGTTGAACAATCTTTGTTTTTAGATCATTTGAGAGTTGTTTTGATGAGCTAATGATGCCACTCTTCAGAGGAGATTCAAATAGGAGAACAACTTGCAATTGGCCACCTTAAATACCTTTTCTCATGATTGGATACACCTGGCTATGAAGTTCAAAGCTCAATGAGGTTACCAAACCAATTTTGTGCTTCAGTAAGTCAGTAAAAAGTAGTTGGGAGTTTTCAAATCAATAAAATGATAAGGGTGCCCATACTTTTGCACCGGTCAGATTTTGGTTTAATGCATATTACACATTTTCTGTTAGTACAATAAACCTCATTTCAATCCTGAAATATTACTGTGTCCATCAGTTATTATATATATCAAACTGGAATGGCTGTTGCAAACAAATATTTAGAACTAAAAATGATTAAGATTAATAGGGGTACCCAAACTTTTTCATATGACTCTGTCTCCATTTTTGTCGATTTTTAATTTACTACATAATTTGAACAGACAAAGTGTCCCTTACACTGTGCCAAAATGTCTTGATGAACGGACCAATAGAAACTCTTCAAAATGACCTAAAATAAACTCTTTTTACATTGACTTCCATTGAAAGTTAAAAATGTTTTTTTTTTCTCTCCTGTAAAGTTGCTGTTTCGGAGATAAGTGTTTTTCATTGGACAGCGACAATATACACCTAACCATTTTTGAAAAGATATCTTAGGTGTGAATATATTTAAAGTGTATACATTCAAAAATAAGTAAAATTGGTAAAATTTTGATTAAAACATGGCCAGTTCCAGAAAAATATAACATATCTGATTCCTTTTACATTTTAAATGATTACATTTTTGAGCAGTCGTATAGCTTCTGGAGTAAAAGAGCTCAGGGCATGAGGCTGTCTGATATAATTACTGTGTTATAAGACCTAAAAAGAGTAACTGACAGAAACGAAGAAAAAACACACCAAAATAGCCTAGAGTTCAAAGGGTTAAAGTATGGACTTGCATTCAGGGTTAAAATGGTTTAAACACTAAAAACAAACATCGAACTAAAATCTAAATACAAGTTAATTACAGACAAAAAATATTTTGGAGCATACTGCAAATATTCTGAGGGCTATGTATGTACCACCTTAAACTGCTTTGAATGAATCTCTGAATGTTTGTCTCTTTTACATGAACACTGCAGATTACTTCATTTCAACAATCCCAAAACGCCTGCCCTTTCTCTGCTCATCAAAGCAAACAGGCTCCACGGCTCCGAAACATCTGAGAGAGAAAAATAAAAACAGGAGTACAGCAGGAAACTGCGAGTCACAAGACGAAGGTATTTTAATCCCTATCAGAGCTCATTCTCAGACCTGTCTCTCAGAGGAACTAGCACAGGCGACGGCTAGGCTAACTCTGTCTACTAGACCTGTATTCAAAACTCAACTGCACTATAAAGACAAAAGTACTGGGACACCAGATTATTTATGGTAAAAAAAAAAAAGAGATTGTCCTGTTTTTGTTGGAGTAATTGTCTCTACTGACATGGGAAGGTTTTCTATTAAAGACCAGTGTTGGACACGTTACTTTGAAAAAGTAATTAGTTATAGTTACTTCTCTAAAAAGTAATTGAGTTAGTAACTGAGTTACTCCACTATAAAAGTAACTACTTACCAGTAAAAGTAACTATTGCGTTACTCTTGTGTTAATCGCCCCCGTAACATAAAGGCCCCCCTATAACGTCGTTATAGTGACAGCCAGAGTTATTAGTTAGATTACTCTTTACTGAAAAAAAGTGGCAGCGTTAGTAACACCGTTTATTTCAACACCGTTATTCTCATCACTGTTAAAGACTATTACCCTTATGTACTGGTCGAGAAATGCTAGTTTAAATACCAAGCCATACTGTCTCACCATCAGCAGCTGAAGCCTGAGAAAGCACAATTGGCCATGCTGTCTCTAGAAGGGCAGAAGATGTTTTCTCCCCTCATCACTACCACTAGGATGCTAACCGGCACATGCATCTGTCGGTTAATGTATCAAAGCTGGGCATCCAATGAATCTATCTACAGTGGTATGAAACAGTTTGGGCACCCATGATCATTTTCATGATTTGTCTTTATAAATCTTTGGTTGTTCAGATCAGCAGTTTCAGTTAAATATATCATATAGCAGAGTAACACAGTGATATTTGAGAAGTGAAATGAAGTTTATAGGATTTACAGAAAGTGTGCAATAATTCTTTAAAAAAAATTGGCCGGTGCATACATTACACACCAACAGAAAAATTACATCAATATTTAGTAGATCATCTTTTTGCTTCCTATAGCTTCCAATGAGGGTCTTGCTTCTGGTTGAAGGTATTTTGGAGCATTCTTAATTACAAAACATCTCCAGTTCAGTCAGGTTTGATGGTTTCTGATTATGAACAGCCTGCTTTAAATCCCACCACAGATTTACAATAATATTCAGGTCTGAGGACTAAGATGATCTTTCCAGAACATTGTACTTGTTCCTCTGCATGAATGTCTGTATTTAGGGTTTTATCTTGTTGAAGTATCCAGCCAAACCTTAACCTTGTCACTGATTTTTGAACATTGTTCTCAAGAATCTGCTGATATTGACTGGAATCCATGCGACACCAAACCTTTAACAAAATTTCCAGTACCTGCACTGACCACACAGCCCCACAGCATGATGGAACCACCACCAAATGTTACTGTGGGGAGCAGTAAAGTGTTTGCCTTGGAATGCTGCGTTCTTTTTTTGCCATGCATAGTGCCCTCCAAATAACCCAATTTTAGTTTCATCAGTCCACAGCACCTTATTGCAAATTGAAGATGGCTTGTTTAAGTGTGCTTAAGCATATCTATCTATCTATCTATCTATCTATCTATCTATCTATCTATCTATCTATCTATCTATCTATCTATCTATCTATCTATCTATCTATCTATCTATCTATCTATCTATCTATCTATCATCTAGTGGGTGGGTTAACTGGTTAAGAAAATCAGGATGTTGGGTTGATATCTTCATGATCTATTTTCAAATGCAAACTAATGACCCCTTTCCAGAGCACTTCAAAAAGCAATAATTAATAAAGCAATAAAGATTCAATTGTATTAGATATATGTATTGTTCTTCTTCATAAAATGAAGCTGCTTGGAACTGTGTATTGTTTGCAAATCATTGTGTTACAGTATGTATAAAGGCATTTGTTAGCCCCTTCGGATAAAAGAATCTGCTAAATGCCATGATATTTAATATCAATTGTAAATAGACTCCCAGCATGTCCCCAAAAGTTCAAGTTTATGTATTGTCTGAAGCACTATCATTTCAGAGAACACTCCAGAACGCTCCAGAGCTAAGTGCTGGAGAGCTTTATATCCCTCTAGCACACACCTGGCATTAGGGAATGTACCAATTGTTTCATTTTAATCTTCTCCAGAGAATCTCCAGAGATCATCAGACAATCAGTGAATGTTAGTGCACATTCTGGGTGCAAGTTAAAGCTTCTAAATGTATTAATCAGAAGGGGTGTCCACAAACATCTGGACATATACTGTAGTATTCAGTATATTGGCCAGCACAAAACTGGCTCAGCACAGCGTCTTCATTTTCATTACTGTCCATGTCAATAGTGACCACACAGAAATATAATAACATTGGGGCAAGTCTTAGACTCCAGTAATAAACAGATAGTACTGTATAGCTACATGCAGTTATACTTCTGCAATAATTTTCTGCAATTTTCCACAGCTGGCGTCAAGCTGAGAGATCACGTAGGAACTGGCGCGAGGGAATGGTACCATAGGGCATTAAAGTCCTCAATATTACTGCAGAGCTCCACAGCAGCAGGAGCAGGAGCAGGAGCAGGAGGCGATTTTTTAACGAATCTTCTGGATTCTTCATTGTTGTTTTTGGTCAGATTTACGGCCTGCGATTGTCAGTAGGGAGCAGATGCAGACACGGTTCGCATTCTAAACCTGAAAATGATACTGGATTTATCCAAATTGCTAATGGGCCAAAACAGAAGACTATCCCAGCAACGGTCTGTCTGCCTAATGTCCTCTCCAACTTTCCATTCTCCAGACAACGAATCGGACGGCTCTGCTCTGCTGCAGCTGTACTTCTGTTTACAGTAGTTGTGCATGATAGAAGACTTACATTAAAACAGAAAGGAATAGGAAGAATACACTGAGGTGTAGAGCAATCAATATCAAGCACTTCTTCAGACAGACAAAAGCATTTTTTCTAAGATTTGGGAATATTTTGGGGGATATACTGTCTGAGAAGTAAATATGATAAATTATACTAAGGTAATTTTAAGATGATTTAATGTCACAAATGTAAATGATCATATAATAGCATAATGATACAGTTTCACCCTTTTAAAGAGCAATGAGCCTTTAATTAATAAGAGTTTAAGAGATTCAAAATCAGTTTCTCTGATTTTGCTATTTATAGGTATTATATGTTTGAGTAAAATGAACATTGTTGTTTTATTCTATAAACTACGGACAACATTTCTCCCAAATTCCAAACAAAAATATTGTCATTTAGAGCATTTATTTGCAGAAAATGAGAAATGGCTGAAATAACAAAAAAAGATGCAGAGCTTTCAGACCTCAAATAATGCAAACAAAACAAGTTCATATTCATAAAGTTTTAAGAGTTCAGAAATCAATATTTGGTGGAATAATCCTGTTTTTTAATCACAGTTTTTATGCATCTTGGCATGTTCTCCTCCATCAGTCTTACACACTGCTTTTGGATAACTTTACTTTTTAAAATTCAAGCAGTACTTTGTTTGATTGCTGTGATCAAAGTTGCACTTTTTGCTTTGATGCCAACTTTGACCACTCTTCTCATTATTCTCTCAGGTGGTTTCAAGAAGCAAAACCTAGATTGGTTCTCCTACTGTCTTAATGGAGTTCCTAGAGGTTCTGTAAACTTGTTAATTGTTTTTCCTTCACTCTGTGCTCCGACTCCCCCACCTGGGTTGGGTTTTTACGTCAGATGTTTGTGAAGACCATAAACATTTTGTGTTGTACTACCTAATTGCATATGTGTTTCTTCATATTCTTTAAAATTAATATACAATGTGAATTATACACACATTATACAAACATTATACAAACATTATACAAACAAAGAACAAATATTAATATAATTTGTTTGGATTATAAGGCATATTTTGTGGCACTAGTAAGGAACAGGGATATCACCACGTTTTCCTTCTAATTCAGCAGGTCTCACTGCTGGGTGGGGAGACCTGTAAAGTTTAAGTAAGCCAAACCGTTATTTAAAAAAAAAAATCTTTTAAAGTCAAATGAGCCCTGGATGTTAATCTTTACAGATTTCTCCCCTGAAAACCTTTCATTTGAGTGAGTAAAGTGGTTCCGTTTATTTACAGTAAGCTTAGATTTCCAGTTTAGATAACCATGCTTATACTGCTAGCGACAGCACTAGACTGAGGAACCCTGAGAGTTCCGGTAAGCCAGGGCGATAATAAATGCGCAGACTACAGTCTGATATACTCACCTCTGAACAGCTAAAGAGCCGGCCAATAACCGCAGTTAGGTTCTAATGCTAATACCGCTACAGCAGTGCTAGCCGGGGTGGGGGTCTACAGTCCACAGAGTGCAAACAACTATCTAGATCTAGATCTAATCATCCAGTATTAGTACCTGTCTTTGCTAATGCTCTTGTGGTGGAATACCATAAAATCCAGAAAGCAAATCATGGAAGAATTCAAATATTCATAGATTTAGGGACGTTTTACCAGACAGGGATTAAACCTAGTCATATATAGACTATATTTTCCTTTCTATAGAAAATCTCAATTCACAATGCGGCGTAGTCCAAGACTAGACTTAGCCACTGTCTGGGAAACATCCAGATCATGATCTAAGGGAATGAGGTGCAATAATTTATAGAGATGATGATGTTTCTCTACCACTTTGAACCAAGATTCTGTTCGTTCGTTTCACCCACAGAAGTCTCTGAACAGAAGGCACTGGCTATCATCCACATTTCTGACAGATACTTTACAGGTACTTAGCCTGGTATTCATCATCAAGAAAAAGCAGAGTACATCCCTCTGTCAGGAGCTCTCTAGTCATTGGAGCTCTGCTTGGCTAGAATCCCTTTTTCTGTTCCATAAAGAAAAGCCAAACTATGTCCAAACTTCTTTCCTGCTAAAGAACTTTCCTGCTCTGCCATCTTAATATTAAGAGAGGAGTCAGAGAATGAGCAGGTACTACACTTCTTGTGTAACAAACCTTGGGCATGGCACTGAGGAGATTTGGATCACTCCAATGGTGTGGTTTTGAGGTGTCTAAATTAATGTGGGTACTTTGGGTCGCTTAAAGGAGAACTCTGGTGTAAAATGGACTTTTGCTGTAGTCAAACATAATAAAAAGTACTTCCCTTTGATGCATAGCACACCTTCGTTCTCCCACAGCTTTCTGAGATCCAGAAATGTTAACAGTTTGTCCAAACACCCTTCAGAATGGGTGATATGGGGCATAATTTGCCCAGATAAATCACTTTTAACACTGTTATCCAGGCCCAAAGTATCATATATATATATATATATATATATATATATATATATATATATATATATATATATATATATATATATATAAAAATGTACTTTGCATAGCGTAGCAGCCGGTGCCAGGAGGCAGGCTATGCAGGGTCTATATATTTATATATATAGGTCTATGTTTTTAGTTCAGTGATGGTAACGCTCAGATCTGAAGCTAGCATTGGTTTTTAATAAGCTTGTATTAAATAATTTCCAATTTAAAAAAAACGATTTAATAATTAGATGATGCAGGGAGTACCTTCGTAATACCCACATGCGACCAGTTGGAGGGGGCAGTGTGTTAATGTGCGTTGATGCAATGAAGCAGTGTAAATGCAGCGTAAAGTCATCCACTGAGGTAACGTTTCATGATCAATTTGCATACTGCTATGCCATGACTTTTGAAATGTCAGTGTAGCAACTAGCCTTTTACATTTAATCAACGGCCATATTTCTGAGGAATTTAAGTAATTCGAAGAGTTTTTAAAAGTATCATTGCATGTAAAATCTGAAAAAAAAAAAACATAGTAGAATTAGAACCACCATTTATGTCAGGACATTTTAGCGGTATTAAGTAGTGCATTTCTCCAAGGTTATCTGTTGTTCTGTGTGCTAAAAATGTCAGGCCTCTGAAACCCCATGTTCTGCCAACATCTCTCAGAGTGTGAGCTCACCAAGAGTGTCTCTAAGGCTGGGTGCTTTCTGACAATACGTCTGAGAACAGAAGGCAAGGAAAAGCAGGCAGACTTAACTTCCACAGAGTGTCTCTCTATTTCTCTCTCTTTCTCTGTCTTTACCTGTGTCTGTAGCTTCTAATTACCGCAATTTCCTCTGTGTATACTCATGAAGTGCATGAGGGAGACCATCCCAAATCCCCCCTCACCCTGCAACTAAAACGATCTCCCAAAAGAACATTAAAGAAACTAAAGATCATTTTAATTCTTTTAATTTTTCTAAAATTGTGTACTGTATTTTTCGCACTATAATGCGCACTTAAAATCCTTTTATTTTTCCAAAATTCTTCAGTGCGCCTTATAATCTGGTGAACTTTATGTATAAATTTTACCAGTCAGGTTATAAGGAGCAGTAAAGCCACTCTGCTAAAGTGCAGCATTATAGTTTAGTTCTATAATTTAGTTCTCCAGCACTGAGACTTGAGACTGGAGCAGTATTAGCAGGATAGCACTGCTGGAGCAGTATTAGCATTACCCGCTAACCGCGCTAAGTGCTAGTTAGATCTTTTGCCATTCAGAGGTGAGTATTATTGGCCTGTAGCCTGCTCCTGATCCTGGCTAGCACTGCTGGAGCAACATTAGCATTACCCACTAACTGCGCTAAGCGCTAGTTAGCACTTTTGCTGTTTAGAGCTGAGAATATAGGACTGTAGCCTTCCCATTTACTGTGTTAAAACAAGCTATGTGGGCCACTCAGCAGAACACTCAGGGTTCCTTAGTGTAGCTCTGTCTGGCTAGCTTTAGGGGAAATCTGGGAATCTAAGCTTACTGTAGATAAACGGTAGAGCTTTACTCACCCAAATAAACAATTTCTAGGAGAGAAATCTGTGTAGATTAACATCCAGTGCTCATTCGACTTTAAAAATAGTGCACCTTATAATCTGGTGCGCCTTATAGTGCGATAAATACAGTAAGAAGAAAAGGGCAGTGAGGAAATATTTCATATTCTGGACTGCATTCTTTGCTTCACCTGGATGGAGAAGAGGTTCCCAGAGCTATATCAAGAGCAGCAGCCCAAATAACCATACATTAGTTAATGATTAGACTAACAAGAGCTAAAAAGAATGCAGCATGGCTGATTACATTACTGATGTGAAGGCCAGCACTCTGCAGTGAGTGAGAATAGTGACCTATAGTTACGATGTCCGAACTTTAAACTGAGACAGCTCATAGAGATTAGCATACAGTATGTAGTGAAACAGAAAAATTTTGTTTACTGGTAATTTTGTAGAGGGCTTTGGTGCTGATGGGATTTCAACTTAAAATTTCAGAAGTTAGCAGTTAATTCATAAGAATTCATAAGTTGGCAGTTAGACATTTGCACCACCCTAAAGACTACTCTCAACCTTTTACATTTCTCTGTTCAGGAAAGAATGGGAATATGTCATGACCAGTGGTGTTTGATTAGAATTGTCCTTTTATTGCGCTTTTCCACTGACATGAAACTGATCACCAATCTGGTTTGTGAAAACAATTTTGAACCTGTTTCCAGTTTCCAGTTTCCAACAAAAGTAGTTTCCAGAACCAGGAACATTCATTCGGAGCGGGAACAGAAGAATACTAGATTCTTTAGCCCTCTGTTGATGTTGTTTGATGTGCTGTTTTGACGGTTCCATTAAACTGGTGGAAATGCAACCTGTATTGCTGAGAAGCACCACGGTTCTTTTAAGCCAGAACGCAACTGGTTCAAGAACCAGAGTTTTTTTTTGGTGGAAAAGTGCTAGCAAACAGACAAGCACATGAACATTCAATACAGGATGTCAGCACAGGTCAGTGGATCATTTTTTAGCCTTCAAGTCTTGGGACACTGGGCTAAATTAAATAATGAAAGCTCCCTTCAAATGCAAACATCAAGTTAACTTCTGAAAAATTACAGGAAAGACAACAATTTTCCACTTAAAATAAAAAATATGATGAATTTATTACTATTGTTAGATTATAGAATTATTATTTTTACAAATAACCAAGCCTGACCTGAACATGGTATTCAAACTGTTGATGAAATCTTCTGTATAAGTTTATATGTCAAATCCAAAACCACTTCGGGAGCTTTGTTTTGTAAGTGGACATTGAAATGTTAGGTCATTATTCAAGCACATAAAAAAATGACTAAAACAGGTCCTAAAAGCTATAGAATCATTCAGAATTGGTATTTTATAGTCATTCCTGAGCAATATTTAATATTAACAAGTACACTTGGGTGAATGGGTTACTTGTACCTTGCCCTCAAGACGAGCAGTGCCCCCGAGACACACACGGGCATTACGTGGAGGCAGGGTGAAGACTGGGGCTTCGTTATTCGGAGAGCTTCTCCCCATGGTCAGACTGCTCTTGGAAATGCGAGAACTGGTCACCAACTGCACATCTCCCATAATTCTGAGAAAGAGAGGAAGAGATAAAGCATTACATGAAGCTGAGTTTAGTTACAACACACAACCACCAGAGATGTGATACAAAAAAGTATTCATTTTCCTTTGTTATGCCATTGTTAAACAGGGTTACAGCTCTGCTCTCCTTCTTCTTTTCCAGGACTTTAGCTTTTCTACTTCATTATGTGATTAAAATAGAAACTACAAAAAAAGTAGGACCACAGCAATACAATTAAAATACAGGTCTGGGTAACACTGCTGCACTGCCTAATACGCAGCTTTCCTGGTGCAAAAACAACGGCAAAAGGAACACCAGGCCTGCAGGTTTCATAACAGATAAGGTAACTGACATCATATTCATCTTATCAGAGACCTCTCCAGCTGAGAATAAAGCCAAAGCCTATTTTTAAATTTGGAAACAACTAACATTCCACATGAGTGACTAAAAACCAAAAGATCCAACGCAATGCAACCCCATGAAAAGAAAAACATTATCTCATGACCGACAGATACAAACAACCCAATCAACCAGAGAGATGAGCACATGGATGCCTCACTAGAATTTCTCTTATGTTGGCCCTTCTTATGATCTGGTCTCAAAGCCTTGTGATGCACATATGCTCACACTTTAACACCATATATGTGCATTACAGTTCTGGAATTCCAGACTCATGTGCACCTCATAATGCTATCTGAACCTGTACAATGTTAAAGTACTTGACCCTCAGAGACTTAAAACTTACTAGTGCATCTCAAAAAATATATATGATTGAAAATTGACTTTATTTCACTTCACTTGAAATGTGAAACTCACATATATTATATAGATGTATTACACACATAGAAATCTAGATTAAATGTTTATGTTTATTGTTGATGAAATCAGACCAATTGATACTTTTGGCAGTGTGGGGCAGTGTGCCAAGTCCTGCTGGAAAATGAAATCCGCATTTCCATAAAAGTTATTAGCAGAGGGAAGCATGAAGTGCTGTAAGATTTTCTGGGAAAACACTGCACTGACTTTAGACTTAATATAACACAGTGGATCAACATCAGCAGATGACATGGCTCTTCAAACCATCACTGATCATCAGTAAATTTTGCATTTCATTTGGAAATCAAAACACCAGAGTCTGGAGGAAGAGTGGAGAGACACACAGTCCAAACTGCTTGAGGTCTAGTGTGAAGTTTCTACAATCAGTGATGGTTTAGAGAGACATGTCATCTGCTGGTGTTGATCCACTGTGTTTTATCAAGTACAAAATCAGTGCAGTGTTTTCCTGTAAAATCTTGTAGAACTTCATGCTTTCCTCTGCTGACGAGCTTTATGGAGATGTGGATTTCATTTTCCAGCAGGACTTGGCACACTGCCCACACTGCCAAAAGTACCAATTGGTCTTTTAAAATATTATAATTTTCTGAAGCAACAGACTTTTGGGTTTTTATTGGCTGTAAGTCATAATTATCAACAATAAAAGAAACAAACACTTAAAACAGATCACTCTGTGTGTAATACTTAAGCAATAATACACTTGTGGTTTGTGCTATAACGTGTAATATTGGCACTGCTGTGCTGCAGTCATAGGAATGCGGCCACAGGCCTGTTTGTAGCTGCACTGTTTGGCTTGTAGGCGCTGCATCGTTGCTAGGTTACCTGTATGTGGCGGAGTAATACGTGGACAGCTTCGATCACAGTACATTACCAGTTGATAATGTCATTCATAAAACACTTCTCAGCCAATCACATTGCAGGGTCAGAACTAAATGTGGTGCAAAACTATATAATACAGTATGTTTGTTTCACATTTTTAACTGATTTACTGAAATAAAGTAAGTTTTCAATGATTTTATTTTTTTTCTGTAAATTGAAGGGAATTTTGCGATCAAACAGGGCTGCACAATATATTGTTTCAGCACTGTTATCACAATGTACACATCAAGATGAAAGATGAAATAAAATTTTTATGCAACTCTTTTGCTGCTTGTTGCAAAATTATTTTTTTTTTATTGTTCTGATTTTCCATAAACTATCACTTATTTCACTCCAATATTGGATGGAAAGTGCATTATTATTTATACAAAATGTTGGAACAGTGAATTCTGGGCATATTTGGTAAGAATCTCTGTATTTTTCTATACAGCAGAAGAACACAATTCTGAAATGCCAAATATAAAAATAACAAATATACCATGACGAGCAACACATTTTACAACTGTTTTCCAAGGTAAGACTCATTTATGTAAAAAATTAAATATAAATACAAATGGAACAGGGCTGCATTCACGTTGCCTATATTTGTGCATGTTTTATAAAAGATTACAGGCACAAATGGAATGGAACAGCACCACTGGAACTCATGGGGGCTGTGGGGCCAATAGTTCAAGCAAAACACGACCACAGATGTGTTCATTTTCATTTGTTCAGGGAGTATAAATGCGCCTTAAAAGGGTCAGAAGGTAGAAAAATGTCTAAGTTAACATGAACACATTTAAATTCCTCTCCTACCTCTAGAGACCTGAGCCTTTAGTTCTCAGTATATGGGAGACCTTTTTAAGCTGACTTTACCTAGATTTATCTTTACCTTTACCTCGACCACAAAGAAAATAAATCCTGAGCAAATTGCAAAATTCGATTTGCAGTTTACCTTCTTTTTTCCAACATGTATAAAAGCTAAAAAAAAAAGTTCTAAAGATGTTTTATAGAAAAAGTTAATTAACAACAACAAAAGATATTTATTTTTAAATGGTAGTGATGGTAAAATGTCCTATATAATAAAATAATAATAATACAATAAATGTGGCGCCGAGTGGTCCAGCGGTCTAAGGCGCTGCCACTATGAGCAGGAGGTCGCAGGTTCGAACCCCAGCTCATGCAGCTTTGCCATCAAGCTGCCGGCGTCAGAGGGAGCAAAATTGGCCCTGCTCCCTCTGGGTGGGTAGATGGCGCTCTCTCCCCAAATCACACTCCTAGGGTAATGTCTGCAGCAAAGGGCGTCTGTGAGCTGATGTACCGGAACCGAGCCGCTGTGCTTTCCTCCAAGCGCGCTGTGATGCTACTCGGCAATGCTGCATCAGCAGCAGCTCGAAAAGAAGCAGTGGCTGGCTTCACATGTATCAGAGGAAGCATGTGCTAGTCTTCACCCTCCTGGTGTGTTGTGGCATTACTAGTGATAGGGGGAGTCCTAATGAGTGGGTTGGGTAATTGGCCGTGTAAATTGGGGAGAAAAATGGGAAAAATTTGAAATAAAATTATAAAAAAAAAATTCAATAAATACCTTAATGTACTTCTCCTTCATTGTAATTATGAGGACAGCTCTATATATAGGCAAAAAGATGCATAAAATTGGATTAGACCATTCATGTTACATGCCCACAAATTGTATATGTATCTAATGTACGACCACATATACTGTATATGTGAAAGTAATTAAAATTATTTGATATGTTTACAGAGCCCTGCAAAAAAAAAACAAAAAAAAAACAGTTGTGTTTTGTGTCAGAATTAAAGGGTACATATTCACACTTGACTGGCCCTATAAACGCTGGGTGTCAATGGGTGTCAAGAATCATACGCTTATATGCATTCAGTAATCTGATCCTTTTTTTCAGTAACAAGTAATCTAACGTGTTACTATTTCCATTCCAGTAACAAGATTAAGGTTAACCCTTTCAGACCCGAATTATCTCCAGTGATGAAAAAAATGTAAGAATGCTGTTTTCTGTCTCTAATGCACAGAAAAGAAGACTTGAATATTCTAATATAAACTCTATGTAGCAAATAAGTCCAATTAACTAAAATATTTAAGTTTTTTTTTCCATTGCATTGAAAGCCAGTGTGTAATAGGTTAGATCCATGAACAGCAAAAACATAACTAAAAAGTGTTCTAAATCACATAAAATTAGTCAAAATTAACTGTTACTTTGCCTCAATAACTCTAGTGCTACTGTTTTTCCTGTGTTTTTGTTGTGGGCAGGGACAAGTTACTGTGTCATTGGTTTATACACTTGTTCATTGGCTGCTTCATGGTCTATTCTGTGTTATGTGCAACAAAAAAATAAAAAAGAAAGAAAACACATGATGTCCTTTGTAATGGATGCAGGGTCTGAGAGGGTTAATTATCAAAATACCTGTGTGTTACTTTTTTGTAATTTTACTTAGTAAAAAAGATATTGTAGTGTCCAGCTGGACACATTGAAAAAATGAACGAGAAAGACGTTTACAGTCATAGTTTTATTGCTGGAACTGTTGGCCGCAACTCACACACACACTTACACACACACACTCACACAGCGAGTCCCCCTCCCTGTCTCTCTACCTCACACACACACACACGCACACAGCGAGCCTCTCTCTTTCTCTCTCTCTCTCTCTTTCCACCTCACACACACAGCAAGCCTCCCTTTCTCTCCACCTCACACACACACTCCCACTCCCACTATGTTTGTATCAGCTGAAGATGACAGTATTAAGGTTGGTTGTTCAGTAACTAAAGTGATTTAAAAGTAATTCAGTTACTAAAATCAAGTAATCCATAAAGTACCTACGTTACTTTTTAATCAATAATCAAAGTAACTATGCCATTGCTGCTTATATGAACCACTTGGATGGCTCCCTCATTGTGATGTTGTTATTGTGGTGTGGACAGCAACAGCTATTTGCATAAAAGTGACAGAGCTCTTAAATGGCTCATTCTAAAACTGGACTGAAACTGGCAAGATAGTGAGGACAGCTGAGAAGATCATCGGAGTCTCTCTCCCATCCATCATCGACATCTACACCACACCGTGCATCCACAAAGCCACCAGCATTGACCCCACCCATCCCTCACACGGACTCTTTGCTCTGATGCCATCCGGAAGAAGATACAGGAGCATCCGAGCCTCCACTACCAGAATCTGCAACAGCTTCTTCCGGCAGACAGTCAGACTTCTCAACACACAGAAACAGAGCTGAACCCCACCCCTCCCACCACACACACACACACACACACACACTCAGTACACAGAGACTGAAATGTCTCTATTCCTTTTAGCAATATTTGCTGCAGTAACTTCTGTGATTATATATGTTCTATATGTTACAGTATGTTACATATCTCTGCACCTTATCCTCACTATACACTTTATCATACCGTATCGGTACTGCACTGTCCTGTCTTTTAAATTGTCTTGTCTTTTGTATTTATTGTAGTGTTAAAGTTTTATCAGGGTTTCCGCCACGTTCATTTCAGTGCGGCGGTCCGCCACGCCTTCGTTCTTCCCCGCCACCCTTCGTGAAAATTCGGAGCCCGGCGTTTTTCCCGCGCTTGATCAGCGTTGCCCCGCCCTCTCTCGTTTCTGACACTGGAATTTGATCATCTCGACAGGACACCGGCTGTCAAACTGGACAACTGAATCCGAGGTATGTGGCGCTGAAATGATGTTTTTTTATATTTGTGAACAAGTTGTTGAACATTGTTCAAGGGTTATATCGGTAATATGTTGTAGACGTAGCCTACACAACACGGCTGGTTTCGCATGTTGCATCTATTTCGGGAGGCTACAGGTGAGGGCTTCTCTAGCCGTAATTCCTAAACGCACAGCTGTGTTCCAGTCCTGCACATGTAGCAGGGTGGCCGCGGGTCCTTAAAAAGTCTTAAATGGTATTAAATTTCATTTTTGTCAAATAAGGCCTTGAAAAGTCTTATTTTGTCTTAAAATTTCAACCAAAATGTCTTAAATTTGCCGGAGCTAAATTTAGGGGGGAATAATTCCGTCAGCCATGTGTTGAACTTCGGGGGTGGAAATCGGTAGTTAGTCATGCAGTGCCAACATAACGCGCGCGCGCGAGAGAGAGTGTGAGTATAGGACACAGCGAGAGAGAGAGAGACTGAAACATAACGCGAGAGAGAGAGAGAGAGCGAGAGCGCGCCTGTAAATAGCGAGAGAGAGAGACTGAAACATAATGCGAGAGAGAGAGAGAGAGAGAGAGAGAGAGAGACTGAAACATAATGCGCACGCGCGAGAGAGAGATGAATTAAACAGTGATTAAACAGCTTCAACTTACGCAGGTGTCCACTCAGGCTCACTCACCTGGTGGAGTGAAAATCACGCTATGTTTCTGTTTCTGGAGCTGTCATAAAGCAAGGATGTAGGGCCCTAGAATAGAGGCACCCTAGAACAGCTCTGTGATGCATTTGTTTTCACGGTCCAGTAAACATTTTATTGTAATTAAATTAAAGATTAAAGATATTGATATGTATAATTTAACATTTTGTGTTGCACACTTTTACGTTTACCGTATCTGAAAAAAGAACAATAAGGATTTATTTTAAAGAAACCTACTTTTTGCAACTTTTTGTTTTAAGTGGGCATTTTTCAGTGACAGTTGGAAATAAAGAAAATAACTGGAAACATGTGTAATTGTGTTATATCGTGATATCATTAACGTGATATAAATTATCGGTTCCCAACCGGGGGGTCCTGCCACCGCACCTTCAAGGAAATCCTGGGGGAAACCCTGTTTATGTTGCACTATCGTCACTCTTGCACTTTATGTTGTCTATTGTTTGTTGTCCCATGTTGCACTATGGTTCCGGAGGAATGGAATTTCACTACACTGTGTACCTGTACTCAGATGTAATGACAATAAATGCCTCTTGACTCTTGACTTGAAGAATAGAACTGGTGAGATCTCCTTGTGTGAAAGTGATTTTGTGCAAAGAACTTCACGAACATTTGTTCCATATGCCTATTCTAACTTCTATAATAAGAGGTAAAATATATCAACTTCAAGGCAAAAAAATATATATTTTAGTTATTTAGCCTGGTAATGTGAATGTAACCTTAGTTTTTCGACTTCAGCTATTTAGCCCTATCAACAATCTCCTCCATTTCATCATATATCGAATGCTTCCCTAATCGACACATAAGCTTTGGAGTATGAAACATTTTCTTAAACCATTTTATTTTTCAATATTATCCCGTAAGCCATACTGCCTTTGATCCATGGATCAGGGTTATGAAACTCTACATTGATTTATGAGTATATATTTACATCGTTGTCAATATGAAAAGTATAGCCTTCGAGCAAAAACAGATTTAGAACTAAGCCTCGGCGGTTTTCAACACACGCACTCAGTCAAAGCCAATTCACTTCTACTGCTCGGGGCCAGCAGGTCCAGCATGTGTGGAGTGCTCGTTCATGCATCTCGCTTTGGCTGACCCGCTACGGTGGGAAGTTAAGAGGTCAGGGAGGATGTTGTTCACAGAGCTGGAAAAAAAACCCCACAAAAAAACCCTCATTATTGCTCAGTAACTCCGATTAAAAGTGTAGAACCCCAAACATAAAGGAGGACAGAATACAGCATGCATGCAAGGAACGTGACTGTCTGCCAAACACTCAATGGATAGTGTAAATACAGCTGGATGTTTGATGTGGCTCACTCTTCCTTTTCTTCCTCCTCCGTCTCTCTCTCCATTTCTCTCTCTCTCCCCGTCACTCTGTTTTTCTCTTTGACTCATCCTCTGATGTGTACTTGAGGAGACTTTTTAGAGAGCTTTTCTATGGCCTATTAGTTTCTCAATGAGCTATAGGCTCTGCTTGCATAGACTGAACGCACCCAAATGTCCTTTATCTCCAAGTTTCCTCAGCACTCTCTCTACTGTCAGCAGACAGTGAAATTTATGGCCTCGTCCAACGCTTGGCTCATCTCTTTAACCCTAACAAGCCTTATTTTTGTATTAATCAAAAACTCCATCAGAATCAAAGAGCCAAAATTACACACAGCTGTAAAGGCTGACCACTTTTGCTACAATAATACTATGGTTAAACCCATTCACCCTGTGGTGTGGTTACAGCCTGGCTGTTGTTATAAAGTGAATGTGTTCTGGATCACCATAGCACGAGAACGAGAGGTACTGCTAGAAGACTGTGTGCTGTGTGTGTATGTAGACTCTGTTGGAGAACAGGGTTTTGATTGCATATACTATATAGTTGCAATAGTAAAAAAGGTGTCTTATATAAAATATACAGGGGTTGGACAGTGAAACTGAAACACCTGGTTTTAGACCACAATAATTTATTGTCTCGACAGACAGTTCTGGTGGAAACAGGAGAGTTGAGGTGCACTTTGAATTCTGCCGTGATTTGGGCAGCCGTGGTTTTATGTTTTTTTAGAGACAATCCGTCCACAGTTAATCCTGTTGGATGTGGTTTGTCCTTCTTGGTGGTATGCTGACATTACCATGGAGACCGTGGCTCTTGATGCATCACAAAGACTTGCTGTCTTGGTCACAGATGCTCCAGCAAGACGTGCACCGACAATTTGTTCTCTTTTGAACTCTGGTATGTCACCCATAATGTTGTGTGCATTGCAATATTTTGAGCAAAATTGTGCTCTTACTCTGCTAATTGAATCTTCACACTCTGCTCTTACTGGTGCAATAATGTGAAATTAATGAAGATTGGCCACCAGGCTGCTCCAATTTATCCATGAAACCTCCCACACTAAAATGACAGGTGTTTCAGTTTCATTGTCCAACCCCTGTATGTCTTAATACAAATGAAAGACAAAAAGAAAATGTTTTGGTCTGTATAACATATTGTATGCAAATAAATGTTGAAACACACAACATTAACCCTTTCAGGTACCACTTTAAAATAAGGCTCCTTTATAATGCATTTACAGCCTAGTTAGGTATTTATTAATGATTATTAATTAGGTTATAAACCATAAATAAGCAGTTACAACACCAAATAGTGATTCCGCATTTATTTATACTGTTAAACCTCAGATCTTACTAGACGATTATCTTACTTCTTTTGTCTTTTCCATCAGTCAGCATTAACATTTCTATTAATAACTTTATTAATTTAACTATGAAAACCTATTAAATGACTAAACTGACCTTTTATATAAATTTATTAGGTATGTTTTTTTTATTTTCTCTGTTGATCATTCTATCTATGTGTTATAAGTGCTTATTAATGTTTTTAAAGTATTTATAACTTAATTTATAACCTTTAATAAAGTCCTTTATATGTTATTTATAAATGCTTCATAAAGGATCCTTCATTAACCCTTTTTCTTGTAATGGAAAAATAATAACAATGTGGTTTTCTGGTTGTAATGTAATATTTTACTATCAAATCTATATATCAAATATATATATCAGGCGCCGAAGTAAACAAAAATGCAATTCTTACATTTATTAATAAGAACAGTCAAGACAGACATAGCTGATCTAAACAAAATATCTGAATTAATTAAAAAAGCTTGAAAAGTGAAGGTAGGCTGCAACTCTATCAGCTATTTTATCTTGAATTAATAAGATAAGGCTAATTGTTAGGCTCCAGACATTTGTAGAATAAATTAGCTTCCCTCAACCTCATCTATCAATAGAACATTACCAATGAGTGCAGGTACAAGGCTGGTAAACCAATTAAATAGCTTCTTAAAACTGAAAAAAATATATATATATATTTTTCTGCTGATTGGCACTTGGCATGTGAGGCTGCTGTTAGAACACTCTTACTCAGGTCCTTTGCCAACCTCAGACCCAACCAAACTACGATATTTGGGCCAACCTGACCAGAAACCACATTGTTTTTTCCTATCCACGCTCCACCTCCAGTGAATTTTTACACTGTCAACAAGGTCCATATTTACGTAGCAATACTGAAACTCACGATGTCATTCTCCTGGCATGAACTTTTGCTTGCTGTTTAAAATCACTTCAGTTCCCCCTGAAGGAACACAAGATATCATGTGTAATAATAATCCAGCAGAACACTGTGTTGTAACTTGTCCAAATACCCCTTTCTGTCAAATGACACATAGAGAATTTAATGTTCTCTTTGAATGTAACTTGTAAGAAATTGTACAATCACACAAGTACAGCTGTTTTCACTATTCTTCAGCCTGCTGGTTTTTAAATGAATCAGTGTCTGAGGTTAAAGTGCTGAATGTTTGCTGCAATTTCGAAGCTATTTGTGTCTATATTTGGTAAACCAAATTATACATAGTCTAAATTGAAGGGGGCCAAAAGTAACTAGACAAATGCCTACAGTCTCAAATAAAACTGTCACATTTACTTCGTTATTGCCCATCTTTTCCTGGGCAGCGTCTGTGGTAACACATTGTGCCAGTATACTGATGAAGCCATTTTTAGTTTTGTCTGTTTCAGAGCAAGGGTTATGTCCTAAATTTCAGCTTTAGTAAAGAAAAAAATGCTTACCAGGACTCTGGTAGGTCAGGTGATTAACTTAAGTGGAATAGAAGCAAGAAAATCATGTATTGCCCATTAGGAGTGGGAGATATGGCCCTAAAATAATATCACAATATTTCATGGTATTTTCGTGAGAACGATACACTTGGCGATAGGACAAAACCCTGAATAAAAAAAAATAATCAAGAATACACTACTGCAACAAAATTCAAATTAAATGTTATTATTGCATACAATATGATATGGCACACCCCTAACTGAAATATTAAAAAATATAAGAATTTGATCAGATTTGTAACAGAAGTCAATGATCCAGGATGTCATGATACTAAAAATGATACACTTTATATATCTCAATATATCCAGGACTGAAGTAAAATAAATGATACTGGACAGATATAATATGTTTCTAGTAAATATATAATAGGAAATGAGAACAGTGTGAATTTTTCTTTTTGCTAAAAACAGTGAAAAAGTAGCACCCTGATGTGATAATTAGGGGAGGGTGATATGGCACCATATTTCAGAGTATAAAAATGTTGGCGATATTATTGCGTGCGATACAATATGGCACACCCCTATTTCCCATTTTAATATAACACATATAAAGCCCACAGTTACTTAGGGGGTTCTTGGGTAATTTTCTCTTTTATTTGTGCGGGGGTCCTCAGTGATTTTATTCCCGCCCAGAACGACCATGTATGTGTTTTTCTCAGATATCTTCTGAGAAAATTACAGGCTGAGTTACCTACTGTTTTTTGCTGAACCCCGTGGCTGTCTGGTCATTTTAGTCCTGTATTTGTCCACTGCCACACACAGTAATAACACTTTGGGCACGAGTTTCCATGGAGATCCACATAAACACAACAGCGAGTGGAAATGGAGGAGCTACTGAACGTGATGTCATGTGACCGAGGAAGCCAAAAAACTTACTGGTCCTTCTGTTTTTCAATTGCAGTCCGGATGCAAGAGTTTTATCAGAGTAGAAGTGTAAAATATTTTTCACAGACATCCCTCTGAGAAACTAATCCTGTCCAGATTAGTTTATACATATACTGTTACACCACTTATAATCACTGTCTTTCTAATCCTAATCCTGATCCTGCTAAATTTGCAACATTAAAAAGTACAAGCTTCAAAAGAGCCAAGTCAAAGATTCAAGATGTTATGATACTAATAATGCCCTCTGTTTATCCAATATTGGAGCGAAAAAAAGTATGCTAGGCACATGCAACCTGCATCTGGTATACATGTCATAGAAAATGAAAACAGAGTGAAATTTACTTTTGTATGAAGCAGCAAAATAATTGTTACAATTTTTATTTGACATTGCATGTGCAGTGATGTGACTCCTGTGCATGTATTGTGCATGCAATAACAATGCTAAAGTTATATATCGTGCAGCCCTAGTTCTGTCAAAGCACATTTTATCTGCACAATATAGCTGTAATTTTATTTAGACAGTCCAGACTCTTTTATTGTCTCAGTTCACTCTTAAAAAATCTGCAGATCTTTTACAGAAGAGTTGGCATGAGTGAACCAGACTGGAAAGCACAAAATTCCCCAAGTTTAGTCTCTGTAATTTCTTAAAAACAGTTCAGTGCCTTTCTGAAAATAAATATAGGCTATAAAAATAGAAGAAAAATAAAATGCTCTTATTCAAAACAGACTAGCGTAAAGGTTTGTGATCTGAATAAACACCGCTCGCGTCTCGTCGATCATTGGGTGCATCAAACCCGAACCATGCATGGTGACCATCAAACCCCAATTGCATTAAATCAATCGTCCTTCTGCACTCTGAAGAATGAGCTCACTGTGGACGCTGATGGAAGCCAGTGGTCATCTGCACATTCCTCCCTGTTCCAATAAGACCTCGCTAAGGGAGTCTGCTTTGAGAAATATGCGAGCTTGTTACTGTCAAATGATAGCACTGATACACAGTCGGCCTTTGGGCAAGAACACAAGCGCAACCTTGCATCCTGCAGGAAGGCACGCCTGCTTCAGATTAAACAGTACAATAGTACTTCAATATTTATAAGACCCTCTGAGGGTCTACATGCAAACAGGTCATTTCGTAAAGATGAGCGGACTTGTAGCGGATGGGAGGTAGTCTGCCAGATCTACATGGGAAAGGCATTTCTCACAAGCTTTTATTTTGTTACATTTATCAAAATAAAAAGCTAAATATGGATTTCAAAATAGGCAAAATGGTTATTATACTGTAAGAATTTATTTTGCATATGAGAAAAAAATCATTTTACCTTATTTAGCAAGAGGATGTGAGACAGATGGATGAGGAATAAACACTGTAGGCCTACAGACAATAGTATTGGGACATTTGCTTATTCATTGTTTCTTATGAAACCAGGGGTATTAGCAAAGAGTCTGTTCTGCTTTTTTGGAGTACCTGTCGCTACTAACCTGAGGAGGCTTTCTACTAAATTCTGGAGCATTGCTGTGTTCACATTGCAGAGAACCTCACCTGGTCCCTCAACACCAGCACCATAACCAAGAAAGCCCAGCAGCGCCTCTACTTCCTGCGGAGACTGAGGAAAGCACATCTCCCACCTACAATCCTTACCATGTTCTACAGAGGCACTGTAGAAAGCATCTTGAGCACCTGCATTACCGTCTAGTTTGGCATTGCCTACTCGGATCTCGGATCGCAAGACCCTACAGCAGATAGTGAGGACAGATGAGATGATAATCGGAGTCTCTCCACCCTCCACCACAGAGATCTACACTACATGCTGCATCCATCAACAGGCATCAGCATTGTGGACGACCCCACCCACGCCTCACAGGGACTCTGATGCCGTCTGGCAAAAGATACAGGAGCATCCGGGCCTCCACTACCAGACTCTGCAACAGCTTCTTCCACCAGGCAGTCAGACTCCTCAACACACAGAGACAGAGCTGAACCACCACCCCCATCACTACACACCCAACACACTCACACAGAACTGAATTGAACCCCACCCCCGCACCACCACCACTCTTCACACACACAAAGACTGTACTGAACGACACAATGCATGTTGCTATCTTACACCTCGCCAACGTCTATTTTCACACTTTGCGCCTGCGTCGTTAAAATAGTGTCAGAGTTTAGAAATATATTTACGCAGAAAGGTGTGTTTAGGTAAATATCTGGCTTGTTTATGTCTTGATGAATGATGAATTGCAATTTTGTTGTCTTTAAAAGGGTATAATTGCTTTGTTATGCTACTTGCTATATGCTAATTAAAATGTAGCATTTCCCCAGTGGAGAATCTTAGGCCTGCCTTCCCTGCATGGTGTGGTGTAATTCAGTAAAAAGGAAAAGAGTCTCACTCTTCAGTGTAAAAAATTATCACTACCAGTAAATATTCTCTCAGCTTCAAAAGATTCCACTTCAAGTTAAAGATACCAATAACCATGTATGGCTACTAGAACCCTATTCATACTTATGTATCAGCATGATTATCCTAATTAGAAAATAAACCCAGATTATTGTTTTTGTATTATAGTTTAGTATGCATTATCAGCAGGGAACTGGAGGGGCAGTTTATTCTGTTGAGTTTAGTAACACCACAGACGGCTGTAGCTCATGACCGTGGGTGAATTGGTTAAGCTAATACAGCACATATTTCACTGTCTGTGTTGCGGGCTTGGTTTATGCTGTGAATCATGATGAATAAACACAAAACCATGCTTTACAGCCTTTAATAATGTCACAGAGCATTCCTCTTGCTCCGCTGGCATACACGCAAAATTGTGAATCACAACACTTCTATGAATTTGCATTTGTGTCTGTAGTACATTTAGATTCAGATTGAACTGTGTTCTGTATGCTTTTAAATCAGATCCAGTTGGATATGTAAAGCCACAGACTGTGGCTTTGTATTGTGTCCTTCTTCTTTAAACTGGACTCTTTACTGGACTTATATGACCCTATTTTAGCTATCTAAATTGTGCATTGTGCAGATTTAGGGCGTGTCAGTGTGCCTTTGTTATCATGAGGATGCAAAAAATATACCTTGTGCGGCTTGAAATGCGCAAAAGGCGTGTACTGATTTTCCTAATCATTCATTGGTGTGTTTTGTTCGTAACATGAAATAAAACAATAAGTGTGTCAGTTGCCATTCCCTTTAAGAGCCAGGAGCACTCTGACTTTGGCACATTAATATCTTAACAGCGTGGCGGTTTGTGCATCTCAGCAGAATTTACTGACCTGTGTGTTCAAGCTGTAAAGTTACGTCAGCAGCTCATTTAAGGGAACAGAAATGTTATTTTATTCTTTATTCTGTTTATTGTTGAGGAATACTGTAAATATTGGATTTGCACACGGCATCAAGTTTATTTGTGTGTCTACTGGGGGGGGGGGGGGGGTTTGCATGGCTAAGATTGGATGGCTGACTGGTGATTGTTGTCAGGGTTTTAATCAGTCAGTGGCACTTATGTATTTCCCACCGCCAATATAGAAACATGTCAGATATTTACCTGAACACACGTCACTTCCAGACCACCGCTCTCATCAGTGTAGGTATATACTCCTATACTCCAGTGCTATTTTAATGGCATGAAAACAGACTGTTCACATGGTGTAAGATAGCAACAAGAAGGCTGGGGACAGGTGTGTTACTTTCATTTGAAACATCTCATTTTAAACATCTCTCTCCCAATCAGCTCTGATGCTGTAATGACTGTTGCGCTTCTACTGATGTCTGTCTCTGCTGCAGGTCTGATTTAATCTCAGGTATTTACATGACCGTGAGGTTGTTAACCCCACGATCAGAGCCTTCAAACAAGGAGTGTACTGTGCCAAACCAAAGGTTCATCACCTCAGACTGATGTCATTTTTCATTCTTGTTATCCTAAACACAGAATCTTGCTCTACATCTGAGGTCAGTCCGCTCTGTACGCCAAGTGCTTCAGACAGACTGCTGCTTATGAACTTCATAACAAGCACCGTCCAGCTGTCCAGCATTTGCAGAAAAACACAAACGAAAGAGGATAGCTGTGATACAGCACAAAAACATGCATATCATCATGCTTCATATACACTTTTAAGTACTGAATGTACTGAATGACCAGAAATAAGTTTAAAGTATTGTTTTTATTTGACTAAATGGACACCAAATAGTGTGTATAATCTCCATAGAAAGGTATAGAGAACAAAATAAGTATATAAAATAAGTATATAAGGGGTGCCGAGTGGTCCAGCGGTCTAAATCGCTGCCACTATGAGCGGGAGGTCGCAGGTTCAAACCCCTGCTCATGCAGCTTTGCCATCAAGCTGTCGGGGCTCAGAGGGAGCAAAATTGGCCCTGCTCCCTCTGGGTGGGTAGATGGCGCTCTCTCCCCAAATCACACTCCTAGGGTAATGTCTGCAGCACAGGGCGTCTGTGAGCTGATGTACCGGAACCGAGCCGCTGTGCTTTCCTCCAATCGCACTGTCTGCTCGGCAATGCTGCATCAGCAGCAGCTAGAAAAGAAGCGGAGGCTGGCTTCACATGTTTCAGAGGAAGCGTGTTTTAGTCTTCACCCTCCTGGTGTGTGGAGGCATCACTAGTGATAGGGGGAGTCCTAATTGGGTTGGGTAGTTGGCCATGTAAATTGGGAGAAAATGGAAAAAATGTGAAATAAAATTGTATATAAAAAAAAAAGTATATAAACTAGGAATGTTTTGATCAGGTTATTTTGCCTAGTCCCATAATGCTAAATATCACCTGATACCAAGCAAAATACGGTTTTCCTAATGATAAAGCTAAAAATGTCCACAATAAGGTTTAAATTGTTTTAGAAAGACTATAAAATAGTTCCACTATGCAGACTCTAAGTAAACTCTTTTATTTACCTTCTGAGAACTCTCCTCAGTGTTTCCTCTGTGATATTGGCTGGAAAACAGATGGTGTGCAATAGACCATGGTTAAAACAAACACTTGGATATAAATTTGGATTAAATTTGCCAAAATCTGATACAGCTCTGATCCCTGGAAGTCACTGGATAAAATCGGCACATGCCAATTATAAATTGTAACCAATAAAATAAAAAGTAATATGCATATAGCTGTATATAACAGAGAACAGAGCACAGAAAAGAGTGAGTGAATGAACTGAACACAGAGAACAGACGAACCCCCATTAGCTGATCAGCAAGGTGGAAAAACAACTCTAACACTACAACATGTGTGATAGAGGGTGGTCTTCGCACATATGGGTCGGATGTGTTTCTGGAC
The DNA here is from genome assembly GCF_023375975.1 of Astyanax mexicanus. Lineage (NCBI taxonomy): Eukaryota > Metazoa > Chordata > Actinopteri > Characiformes > Acestrorhamphidae > Astyanax > Astyanax mexicanus. The sequence continues at coordinate 30,055,926 of NC_064418.1, forward strand.
CTCAGGCAGTTGTGTAAAATGTGAGACTAAATTGAGGGAATCAGGTCCAACAATACTGAGCTATTTTTTCATAACACACAAACACACACACACACTGTGTCTGGTGATGAAGCTTGTGAATCTTGCAAATGTAATTTTCTCCAGCTGCACAAACACAGCATGCAGATACTGAGCAGCACATGACCACAGGAAACAATGACAGTGTAGGAGGAACACAGCAAGACTACCAGTGCACAAACACACACACACACACACACACACACAACAACACACACACACACGTACACACACACAGGATACTGACAGGTCACTGATAAGGCACTAATGTTGCCTCTACGCTCTGTTAACACACCGCCACAGTAAAGTGGTGTTTGGGAAACTTCTCTATTAACTTTCATTCACAGCAACAATATTGCAGCTGCCTAAACTGATGAAGATCTTAGCTGTTGACCAGTCCTGCTTCAAAAGAGAGGCATTTACTAGTAATAGCAGCTCACTTTACATCCACAGCCAGGGTATCTGGACAACATCAAACGTGCAAAGTATCCAAAAGAGCTCATATATACTGTTGTACTTGAATGCAGTGCCTTTATCAAGCACATTTTTCCATAAACTGCCAAAGTCTTATAGGCCAGCTACATGAATATGCCAAAAACTGGAATAAATCAGAATCACATTTGTTTTTTTTTTGGTTTTTTTTTTTAAAAGGTCTGTGGTTTTAAAACCATCTGGGATGGACCACCACATGATGGAAACATGTATTATGGTCTTTTTGCAAGAAATAGGTGCTGTGAGCTCTGGACCAAAGATGAAAAATGAGCATTCAGACAGTTATCAGCAACGAGTCCAGAAGCCAGGATCTCTAGAGGCACGAGGTTGTCTGTGATGGCAACATTAATGTAGAAAGGTACACTGAGCTCTCAGAGTAGCATATTCTGCCTTTAAGAAGACATCTTTTTCAAGGGACAAGAAGACAATGCAAAACCACATGCTGCACACATCACAAAGCAACAGCTGAGGATAAAGAGGGTATAGACAGTGTGTGTAAAATGTTCAATTTTTGCAGGAAAAGTGAGACAAAATAACACTGGGAAAGATAATTTTATTTATTAAGGGGGGAAAAACTAGCAAAACCAATCTAGCCCTTTGTGAAAAAGTGTTGACTGTGTCCAATTTCACTACTTACCACAACCAGTCCTGATTACTGCAAGAGCTATAGAATCAAGAAATCATTTAAATAGATCCTGCCTGACAACATAAAGCAGCTAAAAGATCTCTTTGGGACTCCAGCGGACCAAAGTGAGAGCTATTATTCACAAATGTAGAAAATATGGAACACTGGTGAACCTTCCCAGGAGTGACCTGTCTACAGAAATTAATCCAAAAGGGCATGGACAACTCATCCCAGAGGTAACAAAAGAACCCAGAACAACATTTAATGAACTGCAGGTCTCACTTGCATCAGTTAAGATCAGTGTTAATGATTCAATAATAAGAAAGAGGCAAAAAAAACATGGGCAAAAAACACTGATAACCAAAAAGAACAGAAGCTCATCTCACATTTGCCAAAAAACAACAACCTGATGATCCCCAGGACATTGGGTAAAAATGATTACCAGACAATTCTAAAGAAAAATGTCTGGCCATCTATCAATGGCCTCAAGCTCAGGCCTACTTGGGTTTTGCAGCAGGACAATGATCAAAAGCACACAAACAAGTCCACCTCTGAATGGCTTGGGAAAAAAAAAACAAAATAAAGGATTTGGAGTGGCCTAGTCAAAGTTTGATTAAGATTCAGTGGCAATGTTTTTAAACAGGAAGTTTATGCTCAAAAATCCTCCAATGTTTCTGAATTTAAACAATTCTGTAAAGAAGAGTGGAACAAAATACCTCCACAGAGATGCGAAAGACTAATTGCCAGTTATCGGTAAAACTTGATTGCATGTTGGTGCCAAGGGAGGCACAACCAAGTGATTTATATTTAGGGGGGAAACACTTTTTTACACAGGGCTAGATTAGTTTGGATATTTTTTTTTCTTTTAATAAATACAATTATTATTTAAAAAGTGCTTTTTATATTTATTCAGGTTATCTTTGTCTGATATTAAAGTTTGTTTGATAATCAGAAAAATATCAGTATGACAAAAAAGCAAAAACAAACAAAATCTGTAGCGGGTGGGGCAAATACTTTTTTCATGGCACTGATTTTAGAATGATCTCTACATGATAAAATTGACTTTTGGGTGTAGTAAAACATGATAAAGAGTACTAGCCTTTTTCGAATGGCCCACTTCTGCTCTCCAGCAGCTTTCCGAGATCCAGTAATTTTGTGCAGTTTGTCCAAACAGGCAAAACAATAGAAATAATGATTATGGGGCATATTTTGCACCAGCAGATTAATCACTTTTTACAATGTTATTCAGGCTCAAAGTATCTCCACACCTCATTGGTAAAATCTGGACAGCCCTGATGTTTAAAATGAGGCATTAATAACTTTAAAAGTGTACAAGAAGCTTATTAAAGCTTATTAGAGTGATGGCAGTGCCTGGAGATTAGGTTACGCTACAGATTGTAAACAGTGATTTTTAATAAACTTTTGTACACTTTTAAAGTTATTAATGCCTCGTTTTAAATGTCAGGGCTCTCTGGATTCTACCAATTAGGTAGAATGAGCTACTCTGGAAAAAGCTATTTATCTGCAGGGGCAAAAATATGCCCCATATCATCCATTCTAAAGCATGTTTGGACAAACTGCTAAAAATTACTGGATTTTGGAAAGCGGTGGTGGACTATTCAACAAAATTTAGTACTCTTTATCACGTTTTACTACACCAAAAGTGAATTTTACACCGCAGTTCTCCTTAAAATAAATAAAAAAGCACTGGCCATAGACTTCAGGAACCCTCAAGAGTGCTAATTGCTAGTGGCTGTGTTTAGTGTCGTCAGCTCTAGTCTTTTCCTGTACTGGGAATAGGAGCGCTGGATATAGGAATAGGAGTCCTGCATTTGGACTCGAAGGAGATCAAAGGGACCCAACCTAGACTAAACCGATGTCGGAAACGTCCCGTTTATGTTGAGCTAGAGCAGTTATGCATGACAGGCTGCTTGAGCAGCATCAGGATGACCACTGCTACTGCTCAAGAGGATAAAACTACATCTCTGAGTGCAGAGAGAAAGAGAGAGAGATACCTGAGCTTTGTGTACAGACTCACTCAAACAAAGCAGTCTCCACACTCCCATAGACTGTGCTGACACTGTGCTGTCCGTGTGCCACACTTTTATATGTCCTGAGGGACTGAGGTTTGATGGATGACCCAGAGCTGAACAGTTGGGCTGTGTGTACAGAGTGTTCCACTGTTTTTCTGATGATGTCTTGCAATAGGAATCAACACAGTGAAAAGAGGAGCGTTTAAAAATATAAAACATTATGAAGAAGACATTCAAGTAACTTCAAAACAATCAGAAGTTACTAGCTGGACGTATGATCCTTCGTAGGTGGAGAAAGGCTGAGTCACCATCTCACAAGAACTGCGTCAAAGAGTTCATCATGGCACCTCCTTAACTTGAACATATGAAGCACACTACAAGAGGGTCAACTAGGAGGTTCTATAAATGCAGGCAACTATTTGTGATGCATTTTAAGAGTCACTAAACTCAGACTACATCATTTTGTCCCCTCAATTTTGAACATTTATTTATTTGTTGATGTATTAGATATACAGCTTTGGAAAAAAAAAATGGTGAGTTTCTTTGATTTTACCAAATTGAAAACATCTGAAATATAATAAAGAGATTTTTTTGCACCAGTAGAGGTATAAAGTTAGCCAAAATCAGTGTGTAAGACTGGTGGAGGAGAACATGCCAAGATGCATGAAAACTGTAATTAAAACCAGGGTTATTCCACCAAATATTGATTTCTTAACTCTTAAAACTTTAGAAATGTATGTAAATAAATTATTAATAAAAATAAAAAGATATCTATTTTTTAAAGAGAGCCTTTGAGAACTTCTTGACTGCTCACAGGTGGGACCTCATTAAGAATCACTTACGGAACAATGTGTTAATCTCACAGACA